>NC_083354.1:49325999-49631833 GCF_030254825.1 Meriones unguiculatus
TGTTCATAGCCATCAAGAAAATGGAAATCAAAACGACTCTGAGATTCCATCTTACACCTGTCAGAATGGCTAACATCAAAAACTTAAGTGACAGTACATTCTGGTGATGATGTGGACCAAGGGAGTGCAAACTTGTACAACTTCTCTGAAAAATCTATTTGGCAGTTTCTCAGAAAATTGGGACTATTTCTACCTCAAGACCCAGCTATACCATTCCTGGGCATATACCCAAAGCATACTCCACCATACCCCAAGAACACTTGCTCAACTATGTTCATAGCAGCTTTACTCATGATACCCAGAAACTGGAAACAACCCAGATGTCCCTCAACCAAAGAATGGATACAGAAATTATGGTACATTTACACAATGGGATACTACTCAGCTATTAAAAACAAGGACATCATGAAATTTGTGGACAAATTAACGGAAGTAAAGAATATCATCCTGAGTGAAATAACCCAGGCCCAGAAAGACATGCTTGGTATATATTCACTGATAAGTAGACATTACCCATAGAACACAGGATAACCATGTTACAATCCACACACTCAAAGAAGCTAAGTAACAAGAAGGCCCCAAATGCGGACTCTTGAATCTCACTCAGAAGGGGAGATAAAAGAGACATTGGAAGTGGATGGATGGAGGGACCTGGGTGGTAAAGGGGTTGGAGAGGGGAACAGGAGGGATCAAGTGAAGGGAAGATGTAGGAATAGAGAACCGGGAGAAAGAGTAGAAAGTAGTGAGTGTAGGGGCAATCTCTGGGCTGAGCCAGAAACTTAGGACTAGGGAAACTCCCAGGAATCTCTGAGGATGACCCTAGCTAAGACTCCTAACAACAGAAGATATGGAACACGAAATGGCCACCTCATATAACCAGGCAAGACTTCCAGTGGAAGAATGGGGACATCAACCCACCCACTAAACCTTCAACCCAAAATTTGTCTTGCCTACAAGAGGTGCAGGGATAAAGATGGAGCAGAAACTGAGGAAATGGGCAACCAATGACAGGCCCAACTTGAGAGAGCCAACTCCTGACACTATTAATGATATTCTGCTATACTTGCAGAAAGGAAGCTAGCATAACTGTCATCAGAGAAGCTTCACCCAGCAACTGATGTAAACCGATGCAGAGACACACAGCCAAATATTAGGCGAAGCTCAGGGAATGTTACGGAGGACAAGAAATTTAAGGAGCCAGAGAGGTCAAGGACACCACAAGAAAACCTACAGAATCAACTAACCTAGGCCCTTAGGCGCTCCCAGAGACTGAACCACCAACCAAGGAGCATGCGTGGGCTCCTTTTACATATGGTAACAGTTGTGCAGCTTGGTTCTCATGTGAGTCCCCTGACAACTGGATCAAGGGTGTCTCTGTCTTTGGATCCATTTCCCCTAACTGGGTTCCCATGTCTAACCTCAGTAGAAAAATATACACCCAGTCCTACTGCATCTTGATATGACAAGGCAGGTTGATTTACATAGACCTCCTCCTCCTCTGAGGAGAAAGGAATGGGGGCTAGGGGAGGGAACAGGTAAGGTAGGGACCAGGAGGGGAGGTAGGAGGGCAAGCTTGGAAGGAAAGGTCAAGCAAATGAATTAATTAGTGGGAAAAATGTCATCAAGCCATCATTAAATATTTTCAGCTGTTAGAAGAATCTGAAGATAAAGATGAAGAGGCTGGAGAGATGGCTGAGGGTTTAGAAGCCCTGGTTGCTTTTTCAAAGGACCCAGTTTAGTTCCCAGCACCTACATACAGCCATCCATAACTGCAGTTCCTGGAGACCTGACACTCTCTTCTGAATTCTGCCGGCAAAAGGCACACATGTGGTGCACAAACATACATTTAGGCAAAACATGCACATATAAAATAAATAAATCTTATTTCAAGAAAAGAAGACAAAGTTGAAGCTATTATGAGCATTTACAGATGAACACATTCTTTCTAGGTCAAAGTTTCCATGATTCCATTCCTTGAATGGAAAGAGTACTTTTAAAACAGTTCTACAATTAAAAAAAAAAAATCACAGTCAATGATCTTAAGTTTAGGAAAGTAAAATAAAGTTGAATATTTTGCCAACATGCTTCCAAGAATATAGCTCAAAAAAGCATGATTTTTCCAGGATGTTTAGAAAGAAAGAAAGAAAGAAAGAAAGAAAGAAAGAAAGAAAGAAAGAAAGAAAGAAAGAAAGAAAGACTGACTGTTCTTAAATGCTTCCAAAGAGTCAAGAAGAATATAACCCTGTGTTTTCCAGGAAATATATAATGGCCTTAGCTGAATGATCTTTGTAGGGTTAAAGTATTGTGCTGTTTTAAGTACAGTAAAGAATCCTGTGAAAGAACAGAGACTCCTTGGCTTGCTCAGAATGATGGATAAAAGGCATGGCGCCCAGTAATGGGAATAAGGAACTGTGGGTAAACAGTTTTCATTCTGTCATTGATCCTTTCTATTTAATTCCAAAGTAAATCATGAATGCATAGTTATTATTAACAATTCAACCGCTATAAAAGTATACGGAGCTCACTGCCCAATAAAACTGTAGCCATGAAAGTGTCCTTATCTCCCTTATTCAATAATGTAGTCATTAGCCACCTGTGGCTACTGAGTGCACTTGAGAAGAAACTGGCTGAGGAACTGATTTTCATTTTTATATAAATGTAATTAACTGAAATTCAGATACATATAAGTCTAGTGGCTACCATATTTGGATAACACAGATACAGAACAAAAAAGAAAATCAGAATCATCCTCAAAGCCTTTATGAAACTATTCTTATGGCTAGCTATGTTCTTAGGGCCAATTTTGGTATGGTGTGCTGTCTTTATGTATAAAAAAAATAGTTGTTTTATGGGTTCTGTAGCCACATACTCTAGACCAAATCCTATACCCAGTTTATATAGAGAGATCACTGTCAGTAAGTTCATTCACTCCTTTGTCTTCCCCCATCTCTAAAATGAAGCCAAAGCAGTAATTACCTCCTTAGGTTATTTAAGAAGCAAATTACTCTGTATATTTAAAAGTCTTAGATGGGGCTGGGGAGATGGCTGAGTTGATAAAAGTGACAGTTGCACAAGCCTAAGAACCTGGGATTAGATGGCCAGCACCTCATTAAAGCTAGGCTTGGCAGCGCACATCCGCAACAGTTCGAGGGGAGAGACAGAGGCAAGCGGGCCCCTGGAGAACACTGGCAGGGCAGCCTAGATGGGCTGATGAGCTCCAGGCTCAGAGGAGACCCCGGCTCAAAAAGTAAGGTGGGGAGCAATCAAGGAAGACACCTAACATCATTTGTGCCTCCAAACACATGTGGACCTGTAGACATGTGTAACTTGGTACCCATCAACACAGCACATACACTACACCACACATACAGAGAGAGAGAAAGAGAGACAGACAGACAGACAGAGAATACCATAAGTAAATAAAGCCCTTAGAAAAGTTCTTGGCACATAGTTCCACATTAAAAAATATTGGTGATATTAATATCACTATATTCATATTATTCTGTAACTTACTTTCTAATCCGATCTAGAAAGCTATGTCTAAACACATAGGCCTTACTTATTTTAAATGAGGACATTTTAATTATTAGAGTAGTAATAAATGTATATGGTAGGAAACCAGAATACTGCAAATCTCCCGGTCTGCATTTCAGAAAAATTAGCTAAGTCAGATCAATCATCTTCCAAGAGGCTAGAAGAATTATCAAGGTATCATATGTGGAGGAAAAAAGGTCCCAAGTCCTTAGCCTAGTCCTTAGCACTGGTATTTCCCTCACAGACTAACAAGAGATTCAAGTGGTGGGGTAATCAGACAGAGCTGTAAACTAACTATATGTAAACACTAGGAAATTAATGACAAGTGGGGAAATGAGGGATTAGAAACTATTTATTAAAATATAAAATGAAAATTCTAATGCTGAAAAGTGGGAAAAATAACACAAATCTCTTGTTAGACTCACGTGTAGAATGGAAACATCCGAAGAGAGCAACGGGTACCTCGAAGTCATGTTAGGAGAAAATATTCCAGAACAAGAGAGAGAGAAAGAGAGAGAGAGAGAGAGAGAGAGAAACAAATAATAGGGGTAAAATGGAAACAACATATATATTCATCAAGGTTCTGTCTTAAAAAAAAGGACCAATTGCACTGTAAGGTGTGTGTGTGTGTGTGTGTGTGTGTGTGTGTGTGTGTGTGTGATCAAGTGAGTTGTTTTATTTAAACCTATTCCCACAAATCCTCATGTTTGTATACACAGATTTATTGTGAAAATAAAAATGATACATGAGACTGTGAAGCCTAAGAAGTCCCATGAAGTGACCTCTGTAGTCTAAGTGTGCTGGTTAGTTTTTTATCAGCCTGACACAAACCATGGTCATCTAGGAAGACAGAACTTCGGTTGAGAAAATCCCTCTGTATGATTGGCCCATGGGCATGTCTGTGGGACATTTTCTTGATTGATGTGGAGGCACTCAGCCCACTGTGGGTGGTACCACCTCTGGGCAGGTGGTCTGGGCAATATAAGAAAGCAAACTGAGCAAGACACGGGGAGCAGCCAGTAAGCAGGGTTCCTCCACGGTATCTGCCTCAGCTCCTGCCTCCAGATTCCTGCCTTGAGCTTTGGGTCATGGTGTCTTTAACATAGCAATAGAAAGCAAACTAGGAACTAAAGAAGCCAATGGTGCAATCAATCTGAATCAAACAGGCCAAGAACTGGGGAATGGCAGGATGTTAAGTTCAAGGCCAACATAAGGAGACACTAACGCAAGTCTGGGTTTCAGAAAACAAATAGCTGTTTTTATTCTACTGGGGCTGTCAATAGTAAGGATAATAGATTCCTGATCACATTGATGATGACAGATCTTCACTCAGTCTGTCAATTCAAATGCCAATCTCTTCCAGGGACTTCCACACAGGCACATCTAACTATCCAAGCATCACTTAGCTCTTAATATCAATACATAATGTTAACCACTACAGTGAAAACACATTGAAGATTGTATGAGTCTAATTTGTACTTGAATGGAATCTCAAGAAGCAATATGTACCCCTGAAAGATAGTAGCATTTGAAGAGATAATGGCTGAGAACTTCCCAAAATATATGAGAGTCATCAATCAATAGATTCAAGAGAGTACAAACTGAAGGAATTGAAAAGAAAAGGAAGCACTTGTACACATCATAAAAATACTACGAAGACAAGAAAATATTCAAAGCAACTGGAAAAAAATGTTAGATAAAGGATCTAAGCAGCAACAATAAAACTGAAAGTTGATTTCTCAACAGAAACATTAGAAGCCAATATTTAGCTGACTGAGGGGAGGAACTATCAATCTAGAATTCCAATAAAAATAACCCTGGAAAAAAAAAAGTAAAAAGATTTAAAGGCCAAAATTGTCACAAGCCAACTTTCACTTAAAAATAGTGTAAGTTTTCAGTGGAAAAGTAAAGGTGGTTTCTAAAGGAATATACAAAAATTAAAAAGTCTTTTTAGTAAGTTATTTATTCACTTCACATCCTGATTGCAACACCCTCCCACCTTCTTCTCCCACTCTCCCCTTCTTCTCAGAAGAAAGGGAGCCTTCCCCCGCCCCCAACCAACCCACCTCAGCACATCAGGTCACATCAGGACTAAGAGCATCCTCTCCCACTGAGGCCAGACAAGGCAGCCCAGCTAGGGGAAAGTGGTCCACAAGCAGGCAACAGAGACCATGTCAGAAACAGCCCCCACTCTAATTGATAGGGACCCGCATGAAGATCAAGCTGCCCATCAGCTACCTATGTGTCAGGGGCCTAGGCCAAATCCATGCATGCTCTTTGGTTGGTGCTTCAATCTCTGTAAGCCCCCATGGGCCTCAGTTGAGTCTGTTAGTCTTCTCGTGGAGTTCTTGGCCCCTCCGGGTCCCTCCATCCTTCCTCCCACTCTTCTACAAGACTCCCTGAGCTCCACCTAAAGTTTGGCTGTGGATCTCAGCCATCTGTTTTGAGCAGCTGCTGGGTGGAGCCTCTCAGAGGACAGTTACGCTAGACTCCTGTCTGCAAGCATAGAGTATCATAATCCTGTCAGGGATTGGCTCTCTCCCATGGGGTGGGTCTCAGGCTGGGCCAGCCACTGATTGAACAATCCTGCCATCTCTGCTTTGTCTTTATCCCTGTACATCTTGCAGGCAGGGTAAATTTTGGGTTGAAGATTTTTGTGGGTGGATTGGTGTCCCCCTCCCTCCACTAGAAATCCTGCCAGGCTAGAAAGTAGACACTTCTGTTTCCATATCCCTGGTCACTAGGATTCTCACCTAGAGTCACCCCATATCCTCTGGAGAGCTTACTCTGTTGCAGGTCTACAGCTTGTCTCACAGATGCCCCGTCCCATCAGTTCCCCTTCTCTCACCCAGCCCTCCCACCTTCTATTCCCACTGTCCTCACACCTGATCCCCACCCTCGCCCTCGTTCCCCTCCCCACACCCTCTCCTACCCAATTCCCTCTCTTCATCCACTTCCGATGAATAAGAAAGTCTTAAATATATGTAAAGTCAGAAGGACTATTTGTAGAAAGTAAGTTGAAATTAAATTCTTTGAACACTTTTATTATTTTGGAGGGAAAATATCAAATAATAATATTAGACCTTTATAAATTAAACCCGTGTACAATTTATGGGAAAATTTTCTCTGCACTTAGAATTTATGAAAAAACGGACTTTAAGTTCCATCGGGTGATTTCTCTGAATATGTTGGATTATTGTCTTGTTTGCTCTTTAATTTTCAATTGTATTTATTATTACTGTGGAGAGAGAGATGTATGATGTATGCGTGAGTGCAGGTGCACAGACAGGTACCATGGCACACATGTGGTGGAGAGGAGACAACGTCCAGGAGTTGACTCCCTTCTTCCACCATGGGTTCTCAGAATTGAACTCTCCTCTGCATTGTTAAGGTAATAAATTCATCGGTGAAATTTCAAACATCAAACAACCTTGAATTCCAGGAATGTAACCACTTTTACATTATCTATGGCATTTTAAAGTATCACCTGGACTCAGACAGCCAACAGTTTAGTTTGGGGTTTTGTTTTGTTTTGTTGGTCTTAAGTTCGAAAATAGATTGAGCTACAATTTACTCCTCTTTTATTGCCTCTGTCAAATTGTAGAACTATGATTATTTTAGTATTTATCAATTGAATTGTGAGTGGTCTACTGTTTTGCTGACTAAAGGACTTTCGATAATGTTAACTTTTCTTTTACTTAAGAATTTATTGGAGGAAGAGGAGCTGGAAAGAATGTAAGAGCCAGAGGCAGGGAGGGGATGGAGGACACCAGGAAAACATGGACCTCTAAGTCAACATGAGCAAAGCTCATATGAACTCACAGAGGCTAAAGCAGAAGCACAGGGCAGGCCCTGCTTTGCACCAGGTCCTCTGCATACATGTTATGACTTCTACTTTAGTGTTGTTATGTGAACAAGAAGGTCTCTGACTCTTGTGCCTTCTCTTGTGCTCTTCTCCTTTTGTTGAGTTCTACGTGATAGCTTTTGTTTTATCTTATTATATTTTATTTTGTTATGTTTTGCTGGTATTGCTTAGAAGCCTATTTTTTTTCCAAAGAAAGACAGAAAGGGAATGTATCTGAATGGAAGGGAGATGGGCAGGAGTAGAGAGAGGGGAAACTGTCATCAAGATATATTAATAAGAAAAGAATCTATCTTCAATAAAAGGGGAAAAAGGAAATTTTAAGACTTTGGGGCTGGAAATATCTCAGTAGTTAAGTGCTCTTTGATCACTTCCCACCTGCGGAGCAGCCTTGACAGGCCACACAGAGAGAGGACCCAGGCAGTCCTGATAAGACTTGATCGGTTAGGGTCATACATCAGGAGAGGACTCCCCTTTTCAGTGGATTAGAAGAGAGAGACAGAGGAGGAAGAGGGATGGAGGGGGGACCTGGAGGAGATGAGGGAGGGGACTACAATTAGGATATAGAGTGAATAATTAATTAATTAATTAATTAATTAAAAAGATTTTGCCATGTCCGTTTGAAGACCAGAGTTGAGATGGCAGCACCACATAAAACCTGGGCAGACATAGTGACCCACACATGACCCCAGTGTTCCAAGAGCAACAATGGAGGATCCCTAGGACAAACTATACTAGTCAAATGGCATGCTCTAAATTCAGCAGGGGACTCCGCCTTGGAGAGCAAGCAAAGAGAACACTAGTGACAGTTTGTGCTCTCCACACACACAGGCCCTACATTCACACACACAAGCACATCCGTGTGTCTATACACACATACATGTATGAACACACATGCATATATATCCAACATACATACATATGCAAAAAATTACAAGATTCTTCTGTAGCTAAGCATGGTGCACACACTCTCGAGGCTTAGAAGGCAGAGGCATCAGGATTATGGAATAGGCCCCCAACACACAAACCTTTTTAAAAATCACTTATAAAGCTGCCTGTATCTATGTGTTCTGCTTGGTAAAAAGACTATTTCCTGTTTTCATTAAGCAAGTTTTGTTGAGATCTGTTTTCTATACCCATTAGAATACTTTAATATTAGAGCTATATGATCTATTTATTCCTCTTGTTATATTTTACCTGTAATTTGATCTCTTTTACATTCTTAAACTCATTTGGTTTGCAAATGTGCACATGCTATAATTTTTTTGGATCCACTTTAAAAAAAAAGGTTGTTTGTTTGTTGAGACAAGGTTTCTCTTTGTGTTGCTCTGGCTGTCTTGGAACTTGTTCTATAGACGGGGTTGGCCTCCAACTCAGAAGTTCGCCTGCCTCTGCCTCCCAACTGCTGTGATTAAAACCACGTGCCACCACTGCCCAGCTAAAGAACCAAGTTTTAAGCATATTGATCGTCTTTATCATATGTGTATTTTCTGGTTTTTTTCTTTGTTTGTATTGCTCTCAATTTTTTTATTTCCTCACATTTTCATTTGTTCTTTTGTTCTTTCCTTTAAATTCTTAACTTTGACTCTGAGCTCATTAAATTTTAGTCTTTTCTAATACAAAATTTAGCAAACACTGAAAAGAATATTTGCATGAGTTCTCCTGGAGTGCTGTTTGAGCTAGCCATGCATTTTGATACATAGCATTTTCATCCTTATATGCTGAAGTCTTAGTTTAATTTCTTCCTGTGGAATGTCTTCTGATGAGTTTGTAGGTTGTCATTGCTTTTCTTGGAGTTGTAACTCCATATCTGCCAGAAACACTTAGAGGAAGAGGGGTTTCTTTTGATCATGGTTTCAGAAATGCTATTTCATCCTGATGAAGGTTGTGGAGGAACAGAGAAGCTCACATGATGGCTTCCAGGAAACACTGAATGAGATACCAGCTAGGCAACTGGTATAATTTTCAAAGACTTCCCTGCTGACCTTGTTCTCCAGGTGAGACACTACCTCCCAACATTTCCACAGTTTCCTGAAGCCTCACCCTCAGCTGGATACCAAACACCCCCCAGCACAAGCCTGTTAGGAAAAATTAAATATTTAAACCTCAGCATTCCCCTCGTGATCCCTCAAAGCTCATGGCCATCTCATAAAGAAAATATATTATTTATCTTTAGGAGTCAATGCCATGGCAGTTCCAACAGTGCTTAAAAATTCAAATTCAAGTTATTTTCTGACACTCAAGACTTTTCAGAGCCCCGACTTCCACACTTCTAAGACAGACTCTCACAGAGTAAACATTGCCTTGCAAAATGGAGAAATGGAGACGCAGAAATAATAAATGAGAACAAAGCAAGACGAAATCCCCCAAAATCCATCAGGAAAAAAGGCACTAAGCCTTTTATCTCCACATCCAGTATTCTGGCATACAGAAAATCACAATGTGATCACAAACTATCTGAAGCTGCCCTGCCCTGTAGCCTTGCTACCTTGCTGCTCATATTTTCTAGTTTTCCAGCTGTCTACAGTCATTTCCTGTAGCTTTCCTTAGCAGACACTACACATTTCTGGCTTGTCCAACCTTGGGAAACTTCCACTCCAGCTTAGGCTTTCCTTTCACACATATCTTGGTGATTTTCTAGAAGGACTCTGGCTGCACCACATACTACCCGGGCCTTTCTTTAAGAGTTTGATGAAAGCCTTTACCAATGTCTACAACCCTTGTGTTCCTCGTGCGTATAAGTTCAGTATTATGCACATGATGCAAAAGTCTGAGAAGCTTGACCGATACCTGGATCCTGTTGGACCACAGCTTCAGCCAACTCTAGTGCCCACCCATGGGCTCAGAGAAGGGAAGCACTTCCCAAGGCATCCTTGTGTGTGCAGGAGGCCCTGCATTCTCTTCTGAAAGAACATCTGATCCTGGCCCTATGAAGGACAGTCTGGCCCTTTTCTGAAATGCCACCAGGGTGTCTTTTTATTGCGATAATAAAAAGTGCTGGGCTTCTTTTTAATAATGCTAACCTGTTGGGGGTTGGTCTGAATTCAGATGCTTCATTCTGCGCCTGAGACCCGGTGACAGTCCAGACATGGACACTATCATGATCATTGATCGATGTTGTATAAACATTGCTCCTCAATTATCTCTAATTGGTTAATAAAAAAACCGAGCAGCCTATGACTGGGCAGAGGAGAAAGGAAGATTAGATTTCTTGTCTCCATCTTAGGGTCTCAAGTAGGAATCAAGAGTGGGAGAAGAAAGGAGAAAGGCCATAAGGACTGTCCTGATGAAGCAGAAGAAGCCCAAGTGGGACCAACATGGTAAGTAATTCAGGGCATGTGAAGGGAAGTAGCCAGGTTAGCATAGAGGGTTACCCAGTTCAAGCACTATGACATTTGTTGAATAAATCTATTAGTTTTCTGTCTCATTATTTGGTAGCTATAGTGGGTAATAAGAAAAGGCCCTCCCAAATTATGCATATTTTTACACTACTCTTTAGGAGTCATGGTTTTCAGTGCCCCAATTTGACATATGTTTCTTTTCTAGCCAAACAGAAAGCTTTTCAAAAATCTCTAACCTGCTTTTTTTTATTCCCAATTCTTACTAACCTGACTAAAGCCAGCCACTAATAACCATGTTGAAGTCTGAATGCCACTAGTCCATTACTCTTAAATTCCACCTCAGTCAGGGTTTCAGGACACTGGAAAGTTGGAGAGCCACTCTGTGCCAGGACATAGTATGAATGGCCTCTAGAGTTCTCATTTTCACCTGAAGCCTTTGGAACAACATCTTCACTGTCTATACTCCTTAATGGAATTTCTAATAGCATCAGAATGACCCATCAAACTCTGCTTTTCTCTTCTCTACTTTTCTTTTCCAACCCCTACCCTCACCCCTAACCACTTCCAACACTTAAGAACCCACATTGTCTGGAATAGCAACAGCAGTGACCTTATTTCTCTGATACCAAAATACTCCATGTCGATTAACCTTTGTGGCTATGACCAAAGTACCTAACATAAGGAACTTAAGTGAAGAAGTTTTTGGCTCATGGTTTTAGAGGATTCAGTCACAATTGCTAGACCCCATGAAGTTAGGCAGAATATCATGACAGCCAGCACTTGTGACAGAGGACTTGATGCCATTACAGGCAGGGAACAGAATGCTTGAGGCATGAAAGAACCTGAACAAAAGCTATCCCCAAGGAATTACCCTCAAGAACACTCCCTTCATCTCCCCAAATTTCTGTACCCTCTTAAAATAGAACCACCATCTGAGGAGTAGGCTTTTAAAACACGGGTCTGCTGTGGATACTTTATGTACAGATCATAGCAGAAATGCTGTAAGTTTTTTTTTTAAATGCCAAGCTGCTTTTATCCAAAGTTATTTTTCATAATTGTCTTTAAATTGTGGACATGTAATGTGGTTTACAGGATACAGACCCTTGGCATTTCAGAGTTATTTTTTTAACCTAAAAACATGCTCAATATTCATAGATGCACATTTGAGAAAAATATGCACTCCTTAATTAGTTGGCAGCGATTTTAAAATGCATTTTATGAAACCAAGTCTGTTAACTGTACAGTTTAAGAACAATTTATAAAATAAATTGTATTTTTGTATGCCAGTAACAAAGTGATAAACCTGAAATTTATACATGATATCAAGCAATTTATAGAATTACAATAAAAACCACATACCTGGCAAAATGTGTCAAGACATCTGTGGAGAAAATTATAAAACTTTACTGAAAGACAGTAAATAAGATTAAAGTAAATGAAAAGACGTATCTGTTCAGTTTGGAAGCATCACATGACAGAGATGTCAGTTTCCCCCAGTGAGAGAGGAAGAGAGAGAGAGTTGGGGTTGTGCTTCTAAAGCTCATGTGAAGACACAAATAAGCAAGAATCTCTAAGACATACCCAACAAGAATTAAATGTCAAAGTCTGCTGTGAAATCATGATCATTGCAGCAGTACAGAACTGAGGCAGAAAGCCATGAATGAACTAATGAAACAGAACAGAAACCCAGAAACAAACCCAGCGGTGGGTACCAACTTCATTACAAACCAGGTGCCGTAAATCAGTGGGAAGAGACAGGTTTTTCAATACAAAGAGCTGGGACAAGAGTTTGGTCCTATTTAAAAGAAAAGCAGCTAGACACCAGTTCACACTTCATACAAAATGCGTTTTAAATAAATTAAAAACCCACTGTAAAAGCTGAAACTTGAATAGAAAAATAAGGGTAAGAGTCATGATGGCATCTAGGGCAAGACTAGAACTGCAAGACACATAAGAAAACAGGAGAGTAGGTATGTTCTGAATGTGTATAGGCATATAAACACATTCATATTCTGTATGATTGAATTTTAAGTATTTTTATGTATACACAGAAACATGTGTTTGAATTTTGACAGGATGGCATACATTCATCTAAAATTACCATCAAGCAGCCAGGCACGGTGGCACATACCTGTAGTCCCCACACTAGGGGAAGTAGGGACAGATGAATCTCTGTGAGTTTGAGGCCAGCCTGGTCTACAAAACGAGTCCAAGACAGCCAGGGCTACACAGAGAAACCCTATCTAGAACAATCAAAAACAACCCACCCCCAAAAAATACCACCAAGCAAAAGAAATGAATAAACTGTAGCTAAATGCTCAGTGTTGATGGTTCAGAAGCATCATGATGAATGACAGAAGCAACTCAAAATTAGCAAAGTCAAGTGCAATCACTGTGGACACATGAAATTGTGGCTTCCCAAAAGCAAACAGGCAAGGCAATGACTGACAGTAGATATCTCCAAAGGGAGAATGATAGATGATCAAGAGGCATTCATGAATGCTCTAATTTTAACTGCAAATATATTTAAACTATATACGTATATACACACATACATGCTTTTGTAGTATGATACTTCATAATAATAATAATAATAAAAAGTTGGAGATAACTATTGATTTTTATACATTGATTGCTATGACAAGCCACCTTAATGAGGTTTTTCTTTATTGTTTCTAATGTTTTTTCATCAGTTCTTAGTTTATATGTGATAGTATCAACTGCATGCAATATTTTTTTCTAATATTGATACTTAGTTCTTTTTATTATAATTGCATTGGCTGTAGATCCTAGATCAATGCCAAATTAACAGTGATAATTTCTTCTGGAACATTTAATGGAGTGCTTTTTTGCAGTCTCTCATGTATGACAAATCTGCAGGAGAAAACTGTCTCAAGATGAAGCAGGCCGCCACTGGGAAAGGCCTGCGAACTGTGTGAACTAGTTTTATTTGTTCGTTTTCTGTTTGCTTGTGGATAGATATGAGGGACGGGCCCCTGACTTCATGCTGCAGTCTCCCACAGGGCTAGGTGGAAAGGGTTAACATAGAGCAAGGGTTGCTTTTATTCAGAAATGTGGGTGCTGTCAGTAATGAACAGCCACAAACGCTGGACCAAGGCGCTTTTTTTTTTTTTTTTTTTTTTTTTTCTGAGCCAAGGAAGGCTCAGGTCAGGCTTACCTTCAATTACAAAATCGGCTAGCTCCCAAGCAGGCTGGAGGGAGTTCTCTGTCTTAAACTAGACACCTGTGTGCTGGTGACAGATCTGTCCCCACAGGCCATTCTCCGAACAGAACAAACTGAATCCAGAACAAACACCTCTCTCAAATGGCCTGTGTTTCCTTTAATAGAGTTCAAATTGAGTATCTAAAAACATTGATGCTCTTTTATTTCCAGATGCAGGCGTTCCCTGGGCTTCCCTTCTGCCCGCCCCACAGGACTTCCTCACACAAGAGAAGCCAGCCACTACCGCAGTGGACTATTTTGAAAACAGTGCCCATAACAAGTTGTGAAGGGCTGGCTAAAAAATGTTAGGCCTTGTGCACATGATACACCTGCAACCTTCCAAGTGAGGAGAGCATAGTTAATTGCTTCCACAACTGGTACGAGCAACAATATTAAAACCCTTTTAAAATGCAAATTCCAAAGTCTTACCCAAGTCTTACCCAACACGAAAGAATGAGAGCTCTCAGATGATACCGGCTGGAATCATAGTTTTTAGTTAGCTATTACTCAGATCAAATTGCTCCCCAAACACAGTAACTTAACACCATGCACATTGATTATTGTTCATGAGTTTGTAGGTCAGCTGAATAGCTCTTTTGGATAGAAATGACTCATTCATACGTGTGTGGTAATTTATGGTTTAGGTAGGTGATTTTTCTGATCCAGGCTGGGATCTCTCACTTTGGGATTCACTGGAGGCTGGTCTTCTATTGTGTCTCTTTTAGGGAAAGTATCAGCTCAGGACACCAAGACCAAGTTCCCAGCAAAAAGGAGATCTATTTGCATCAGGGGAACAGAGTGCAAGAATAAGAGACAAGGACAGAAAATAGAGGACAAGGGAGAAATGGAGGGGAACAGAGGGTAGGAGAGAAAAGACACAAGGGAAACTCCTCTGGTATTTGTTCCAGAGTGGGACAAAGGGCTGCCTCTAGATAGAGAGGAGACAGACATGGCCCATAGGAAAATGGCAGTTTATAAAAGTAAAGGGGGAAACCCCATGTTAGGATGAGGTATTTAATTTTAATTGGGCAGGTGAACCAAAGAGTGCTTTTGATTGCTGGACTTCAATATTTTGATAGCTGAACCTTGGTGGTCAGCCTCAGGAAGTGGCCAAATAAAGGAACAGGTCTTGGTGACTAGCTTTAGGAATATAATCTAATGGATTTTAGCAAGGCAAGGGGAATGGGAGGAGGACAAGGCCTGCCAGAGCCATGCTCGCCACAATCAAGCTGGCCAGAGTCCCTTCAGTGTCCTTTTCCAAAGACTAGCCTGGACTCATCCATGATTTCCATAAAATAAAAGCAAGCAAGACCTTATAGCTTGGATAAAGGACACTGTCACTTCCACACACCTCACTCTACTTGGACCAAGGACATCATAATTCAGTCTACATTCATGAGGGGGAAAAAAAAAGAGAAAGACTATATCTTCAGGGGAAGAGCTACAAAGTTCCATTGCAAAGGTCGTGGGTGCTATCAGGGGTGAAGACCTCAATACACACCATACAGCTAGCGTCTGGAAGCTTCCATCTCATGCACAGACCGTGGATCCGTGCTACCTCCTCAAGATTTCTCAGAAGAGGCCAGCTGAGGCCTCCCATCATGTCACTCATTGAAGGCTTTAATGAAGTCTCTACATCCCGTGTGTCTGCCTCGATCCTAGGACCAGATCTCAAACTTGTTAGCCCTGGAAAGGATATCTTGAGCCTAACTGACTCCAACCAACTCACAGAGGCCAACACATTCGTGGCACAGAACATGCAACTATCCATTCATACTTTTGGATCAACATTCTTTCCTATAAGCAAAAGCATGGGAAGACAAATAAGAAACAAACCAAAAAAGTTTCTCTACATCACAAGGAGGATTTCTTCTGGGACTTCTGATAGAAAAGCAACTCAAACCAACTAAAATGAAGAGGCAGTATCAGCTCACATAGTACCAAGCTGCTTCAGCTGTATGGGGTATTTTAAGCTCTTCACCCCTGCCAGCACCCATGACCTTTGCAATAGAGCTTTGTATTTGGATGGGGCTGGTTTAGCCATTCTTCATTCAGAAGCTCAGATACCTTCAATATTTAGTCCAGGAGATCTTTCTACTCTTCCTTCTGTTGAGTTTCACTCCTCAGCTGCATTGGAATCCCCAAAGAAAATAGGCTTATATTTCACTGTAGTGAACATAAGCTATCTTTCCTAGGTTTCTTCATAGCATTTCAAACAGTAGCTTTGAGACTGTGCTCTGCCCCCAAGTGATACCATTTTACAAGAATGGTCACTTATATTTTGATTTCAAATGCTGGGACAAAGTGACTCTACATCAGGTTGGTGCAAGGGAACAACCACCAAAACTCAGTCTAAACCATGGCACAGATTCATAGGTAACTTATTTCTGCAAGTAAAATATTACCAGCTATAAATGTATCAAAGTATTATGTAGCAATTTCTGCTGAGTTGAAACATTCCATCCAGGAGGGAGGCTCCTTAAGGATCAGGAAGTACTTGAGCCTCTTTTGAATATATGCCTAGGAGTGGTATAGCTGGATCTTGAGTAAGTGTTCTTCCTAGTTGTCTGAGGAAGCACCAGATTGATTTCCAAAGTGGTTGTGAAAGGGTTAGACTAACTTTGTAACCTATATGTCTTCTAAAGCCTATAGTTTTGAGTTTTAGGTCCAGGTTAAGCTAAAGCCTCTTAGTACCTTTCCAGAGAGTGAAGGAATGTGACCCTATCTGTGAGGACAGATATAAAAAAAAAGGGCAAGCAAGCAATGACCTTCACTCAGTAAAAGAAGGACCAGACCCTTGTCCTTGAGATAGCATTTCTTAGCAACGAACCTACACTTCTGAATAGCTTTTGACCTCCAGCCAAAAGTCTACAGCCCCTAATCTTCAAGGATGAGCTAACTACCCTCACCTTCAATTGCAGCTGCATCCACACTTGGCAGGACTGGCCAAGCTTGAGCACCTAAGACTAACCAATTATCTTACTTTATAGCTTCCTCATCCAATCCTAAGTTGCCAAAACTGCAACTTCAAATTTCCCACAATTTTCCTTTTAAAAACCTAAAGGCCTTTGTCTCCCGGTGCCATTCTTTGCTGACCGGCAGGGGTGACCCCGCTGTACAATGGTTAATAAACCTCTTGCTTTTGCAACGAGTCTTGGTCTGGGGGAGTTTCTGGGAAGGGCGCGATTGAACTCCTGAGCTGTGAGACCCCAGGTCTTACAGTTGTACAAGTTTACATTCCCACCAGCAGTGCAGGAGGGTTCCCCTTTCTCCACAACCTTTCCAGCAGGTGTTGTCACTTGAGTTTTTTATCTTAGCCATTCTGATGGGTGTAAGGAAAAACCTCAGGGTCGTTTTGATTTCCATTTCCCTGATGACTAATGACGTTAAGCATTTCTTTGTGTTTCTCTGCCATTCGATATTCCTCTATCAAGAATTCTCTGTTTAGCTCTGTTCCCCATTTTTTAATTGGATTACTTGATTTGTGGCTTTTTAACTTCTTTAGTTCTTTATATATACTGGATATTAGCCCTCTGTCAGATATAGGGTTGGTGAAGATCCTTTCCCAATCTGTAGGCTGTCATTTTGTTCTGACAACAGTGTCTTTTGCTTTACAAAAGCTTTTCAGTTTCATGAGGTCCTATTTATTGATTGTTGATCTTAGAGCCTGTGCTGTTGGTGTTCTGTTCAGGAAGTTGTCTCCTGTACCAATGAGTTCCAGGCTCTTCCCCACTTTTTATTCTATCAGGTTTAGTGTGTCTGGTTTTATGTTGAGGTCTTTGATCCACTTGGACTTTAGTTTTGTGCAGGGTGATAAGTATGGATCTATTTGCGTTTTTCTACATGTAGACATCCAGGTAGACCAGCACCATTTGTTAAAGATGCTATCTTTTTCCCATTGTATGGTTTTGGCATCTTTGTCAAAGATCAGGTGTCCATAATTGTGTGGGTTTATTTCAGGGTCTTCTATTTGATTCCATTGATCCACCAGTCGGTTTCTATGCCAGTAACCATGTAGTTTTTTTTAGTATTGTTGCTCTATAGTACAGCTTGAGATCAGGGATGAAGATACCTCCAGAAGATCTTTTATTGCAGAGGATTGTTTTGGCAATTCTGGGTTTCTTGTTATTCCATATGAAGTTGAGAATTTTTCTTTCCAGGTCTGTAAAGAATTGTGTTGGTAATTTGATGGGAATTGCATTGAATCTGTAGATTGCTTTTGGTAAGATGTCCACTTTTACTACGTTAATACTGCCAAGCCATGAGCAAGGGAGATCTTTCTATTTTCTAATATCTTCTGCCAATTATTTGTGAAGGGTGTTGTTTCCCTAATTTCTTTCTCAGCCCTTTTGTCTTTTATATATAGGAGGGCTATTGATTTTTTTAGTTAATTTTGTATCCAGCCACTTTGCTGGTGTTTATCAGCTATAGGAGCTCTCTGCTAGAATTTTTGGGGTCACTTGGGTATACTATCAAGTACACAATAAGAACATTTGCTAAACCAAGTTTGTAGCAGCTTTATTTGTAATAGCCAGAAGCTGGAAACAACTAGATGCCTCTCAACTGAGGAATGGATACAGAAATTGTGGTGATCTATACAATGGAATATTACTCAGCAATAAAAAAAAAAAAGGAAATCATGAAATTTGCAGGTAAATTGTGGGAACTGGAAAGGATCATCCTGAGTGAACTATCCCAGAAGCAGAAAGACACACATGGTATATACTCACTCATATAGACATATAATATAGGATAAACCTACTAAAATCTGTATACACCTAAAGAAACTAATCAAGAGGGAGGACTCTGGCTAAAATGCTCAATCCCCATCCAGAAAGGCAAAGAGGATGGACATCAGAAGAAGAAGAAAAGAGGGAACAAGTTAGGAACCTGCCACATAGGGTCTCTGAAAGTCTCTGCCCTGCAGACTATCAAAACAGATCCTGAGACTTATGGCCAACTGTTGGGCAGAGTGCAGGAAATCTTATGAAAGAAGTGGGAAATAGTAAGACATGGAGAGGACAAGAACTCCACAAGGAGAGCAACAGAACCAAAATATCTGAGCACAGGGGTCTTTCCTGAGACTGATACTCTAACCAAGTACCATGTATGGAGATAACCTAGAACCCCTGCACAGATGTAGCCCATGGCAGTTCAGTGTCCAAGTGGGTTCCATAGTAATGGGGACAGGGACTGTCTCTGACATGAACTGATTGGCCTGCTCTTTGATCACCTCCCCCTGAGGATAGAGCAGCCTTTCCAGGCCACAGAGGAAGACAATGCAGCCACTCCTGATGAGACCTAATTGACTAGGATCAGAAGGAAGGAAAAGAAGACCTCCCCTATCAGTGGACTTGGGGGGAGGGGCACATGCATGGAAAAGAGAGAAGAAGGGAGGGATTGAGAGGGGAGGAGGGAGGGAACTACAGGGAGGAGACAAAGTCAATAAAGTGTAATTAATAAAAAATTTTTAAAAAAAAGAAAAAAAAAGGATCAGGAAGTTCCAAAATGAAACATCCAGCCTAGAAAAAGGCAGCAAGATGGTGAGACTCAGGAAGTAAACAACTTTACAAGTCTCAAGAAGTTCCTGAAACTAACAAGATACACTAGACCCGTTCTTTAAGCACTAATCAATTTCTGTGGGAAGAGAGAATACCCAACTTTCTAGAGGAGGCTCTCTGATCATCAGCTCTATAGAAGAGAAGATCCCACCTGTTGATCTGCCTACAAGTTACACAGAAAGCTCCATTGTTGCAACTTCCCTGCATTGTCACCCAGATTGGGATGAGCTTTTTGGTGATACAACTGCCTTTGAGACATCTCTGTTGGAAGTAACTCTAAAAATTCATTGGTTCACCAAAGTAGACTTTGGTAGAACTATTACTTTGATCTGCCATTGGTTCCTTATCTGAGGTGAGTGCACATTTATTGTGTCTTTCCAGGAAAAGTGTCATAACACACAATGTAAATCATGAATAGAGGACAATGACAAACACGTATCAGAAAAACAAGGTCTGTGAATTCATCAAACACATCTGACTAATAGATGAAGCAACCTCCTCATCTGGATTATATAAAAGGGGGACACCCCATACTGGGCTACAGTGGTACCCACTGACCCATCACTGTATCATCTCATTCATGATTCAAGAGACTAGTAGGCTGTGAACTCCAGACTATGACCCTAAGGCTTTAGCTCAGTAACGTTTCCCCTCAGTACTCAAGGCAAGATCTATAGAGTTCCATAGCTTGTTTTCTCACATGGCCTCTCCTGGCCTGGCCTTGAACCTTCTAACAGCTCTTAGACAGCTGAGTCTATTACTGTCTCATCTAGCCGCCAGCTGTACATCTCTTTGTCTGCCACTGCCTCTGTCTCCAATAGAGTTTTGATCCTGCAGCTTCTTCCGTAACTCTCCTATAACCTACCTGTCACTGTCTGAAGTTTAATATGTGGTCTGAGAATTACAATAGTAATTAAGACTGGAATGCCAGAAACTGGGGCCACATTCTCGAAGCAAATCAAAAGTACCTGGTGAACTGTAGCAGAGCTGACACAGCTTTTGTATTCAATAAATTCTAGCATTTTGGAAAAATACTTGTCTGTCTCTGACATAGTTCACACACGACACAACTTCATGATCAACTGTAAAGGGGAATGTGCTTGTCTCTCAAGATTCCAGGAAAATCTCATTTCTGTTTCTCGATGCTAACTACATCACATGACTATCTCTAAACCACTCACTGTGAGGAGAGAATGTAACTTTCTATATTCTAAAGAGGACAGAGTGACAGAAAAGAGTAGATGTCATGTGTCAGAATTTTTAAAGGAAAAACACAACAGAGTTAGTGGGGTCTGAATTTTGGATGGAATTGACATTACTAGAACATAAATATTGAAGGGGAGGCTATGCACAGATATGGAGAAATATGTTCAAGGCAGAGGGACCAGCCAGAACAAAGACACTGAGGCAAAAGTTTTATTTCCACACTTGGAGGCAGAGGAGCACACAGTTTCATCCAGGGCTCTGAAAGGAGTGAGACACTGTTTCTTAGTGGGGTGGGGATGTTAGACAGAGAAACCCATGAGCCTGTGTTCAGATTGTCCTCTGAGAAGGGTAGCTGGGGTTTCCATTGCCATTAGGGATTAATCCAACAAAGAATGTAGGCTTTGGGCTGCTGTGACCTGCAGTCTATCAAGGAGTCCTTCATTAAGCCTGCTTCCCAGGACACCTTGGGTCAGCCCCCTCTCCTACTCCTCACATAAGTGAGTTTGAGGGCACTTTAATCCTCAGTCGTTCTTTGTCTTTGTCCACTATCATACCATCAGCATCTTTGAGAATCTCAGGCCAGTCGTTTTGTAAAACTCCCTCAAATTCTGATCAGTGTGAAGTTTCCACATCATTAAATCCAAGACACATTTTGGGCAGAGACACCACAGAAATGATTCTGTGACCTGCTTACTATGCCATGTCTGGAGACACATTACATTAGTCACTTCTTTGCTGCTTTCGGTAAAAGCGGGGTACAGCTCATTATGACAGATAGGCATGGCCGAATTAGTATGCAGCCAGCAGAGAGAGACAGAGACAAAGATAGGCAGAGAGAAAAGAAATAGGAACAGGTGAATCCAGGTCAGGTGAAAATAACCCCAAAGCCAGTTACTGCTCCCTCGAGCTTGGCTCTACATCCTAACTGTTCCATAACCCTACAACAGCCCAGCAGCTGGGGAGCAAGTGTCCAGACACATGAGATATGAATGGCATCTTGTATTCAACCCATAACATTGACACATGATTTCCATTTGTCCCTGAGGCATGATGGGAAATATTGTCTCTGGTTCCTGGTATACTGTTCTCTGAACCCTTGGGACTTCTTGAATAGTTGCAGCATCTTCTCATGTTCAGAAGCATCCCCTGATGTTCACACATGAAGTCACACTAACAATATGACTTAGAGTGGGGCCTCTTGCTGGGGGGTGGCAGGAGGTCACCAAGAAGACCTAAAGACTAAAGAGTGAGGACATTCGTTCAACCCCAGGCTTCAGGAAGAGAAACTTGTGTTGAGAGTTAAGGTCTACAGAAATTCTTACATGCCAGTTAGAGAGCTTTGGGGTTGGTGAATGAATTCAAGTGCTGGGCAGGTGGCAAGCGCCAGTGCCACGGGACAGATTCTTTCAGTTGGGACTTTTCTGTACATCACAGCTGGCACCTCTTCACCTGTCTGCTCATCTCTAGCCATGTGATCTTCTTAATAAGCTAGTCGGTGTAATGTGAAGGGCTTTCCTGAGTTTTAATAATATGCCTACCAAAAAAACTTCAGAATGGGCTGGTCCAGCATGCAGCCTGAACAGGAGAGTGCAATCATGGTTCCAATGTGCAGATGGAGAAGCCTGGTTGAGGGAAATCAGGAGAGACAGCTCCAGGACCTGCAAGTGGCAACAGCAAGCAGCTATTAGGGCATTCAAACCTGGAAGGGCAAAGGAGGCAAGGGTTTCAGAAACACAATACCTTCTCTGGGTAGTGAAAAGAGTTGCCTGACAGGAGCCACAGCCTTTTGGAGAGGGACAAAGATGACTGAGGTTCCTTCTGTCTTTGTTCTCCAGAGGGAATGAGCAAGATTGGATAAGGGGGGAGAGTAGATTTGAAGGAACAAAAGGAGGGTACCCAGGACAGGGACTTAATGAATGCTCAGAGAATAAAGGGCCTGCATAGAATTCAATAGTATATAGAATGAACGAGCTCTTAAAGAAGAGCTCTGAATACAGTAGGCTCTCAGCCTCCACCTCCCATCTCTGAGTCCCAGATTGATATCCAGTGAGAAATACAATCAACAGCAACTACATTAGAACAGTTCCCAAAGCCAGCAACCTCATAGGCATCCCCTTTATTCAAAAACAGTAATTTTGAAGTCTTGGGGTATTTCAGTTTCTACAGGAAATATATCAACTAATAATACTAATAAGTACAATAATTTTCTATTTATTGAGCGCTTACATAGGCTAAGCACTGTGCAAAGTGCCACACATAAATTACAACCCAGTGTGGCTCTATGCCTTTTCTCAGCTTCATGGTTGAAAATACGTATTATGCATCAAGATGTAGAGATGGAACTATTTTTGTCCCAATTTCCCCTGAGGTTCCCAGAGTGGAAAATAAAAACTTCTAATGACAATTATCCTCACATTGCAATGATGGCATTCAGTGCTTCTGCGGGTCACACTAAGCTATCATTAAACTGTTCTGTCTGTTCTCTGGCTGAAAGGAGGGTGGCTACCTGAGGCACGACCTTGTCACCACAATCACAAGAGGAAAAGTCAAACCACTAGGCCCTCATCAAGCTGTGTCTTGGCTCATGGGCCAAGTGCAAAGTCAACAGAGGCAAAATAAAATAATAAAAACACTGTCCTTCCTAACAGCGATCCGAGGAAAGACACAGCAGTTGCCATTTCCTCTTTTGATCCAAGCTTACCAGTCCATATCTGACTGGAAGTACTCAAAGAGGCACCTGAAACTTGGTATGAATCTGAAGCCATGTGTCAGTGGCACTGGATAAGACATTTTCAATATTAAAATGAAACCTTCTCAATGCTGTAACTGACCCGAGGATATTTTTTATTATCAGAAAGTGACCCAAAGAAACTGGCACATTGGATGTTGGAGAGATGGTTTGGGAAGTTTATAAACTTACCGCTATGCGAACATGAAAAGCCACCACCCACATAAAAGCTGGGTGCCTGTAGCAGGCAACCATGCCCCTGTAACCCCAGCGATGAAGGGATAGGGCGGAGACAGGAGGATCCCTGAAGCTTATTGGCTATCTATCCTAGCAAATTTCCAAGTTCTGTGACAGACATGTCTCAAATTTAATAATAATAATAATAATAATAATACAGTGGGGGCCAGCAAGATGGTTCAATGGATGAAGGCACCTGCACCAAGCCTGAAGACCTAAGTTCAATCCTCAGGATTCATATGGTAGGTAGGAGAGACATTGTGGTTTGGCATATATACCATGCCATGTAAATACTCACACATATGTAGGCATATGTACACTAAATAATAAAAATGCAATAAAAATTAAAAAGAAGCTAGAGGCCATTCAAGAAAACACCCTATGCCAACCTCTGGCCTCCACATACATGTGCAGACATGAACACATTCACATACCTACATGAACATATTCATATGTTTTGAGTTTTGAGTTCACCCAACGTTCCATCTAAAGACTGTGGAAGAACAAATTCACATGTCATGCTCAAATGAGTTATGGATGGGTGGGTGAGTCTGCCTGCTGCTGGGACCACCACTGAGACCAGATCATGCACACAAATTTCCAACCCAAATGTGAACCACTCTAACTTGACATTATTCAGACAGCAACCAACATCTGTGTCTTTAAAATGTTTATTTAATCTAGTGTGTTATAAATCCAGCTTGAGGGTAAATATTTCTAAGAGCAGCATTTAAAGATTGTCTGTATCCATCTTCAAAATATTTATATGGAAGATGAAAGTCAGAATGTTTTCAGCCATACCCAAAAGAAATCTGTTGTGTTGTAGTTACGATTCCAAGGAAGGAAATCTGTCATAATTAAACACAAAGGAAAGCACACTCACACACACACACACACACACACACACACACACACACACACACACATGCTGTTTTGAAGCCAGCAGCCTCAAAGCTTATCCCTTGGAGACTTAGAGAAACCTCTTCCTCAAGAAAGCTTGCTTTATACGTAAAAGAAATGGAGCAAGTGACTAAACGCATGAAAGGGGCTCAGTTTTCTACTAGGACATGCCTAACAGAACATGGAATAAGATAAAATCAGGCTTATTGGCCATTTCTCTACACAGGCCCATAATTTTACATACACACACATATATACACATATATATTACCTTCTCTCAGATTGGCACAGTGGCTCAGTGGGTAAAGTATTTGCCACCCCAGCCTGGAAATCTGAGTTCAATCCTGGACCTATGTAAAGGTGTAAAGAGGGAACTAACTCCACAGAGCTGTCCTCTGACCTCCAGATATTGCAATACGGCGTATGCAACTCCCACTCAACAATAACAATACTAAAATATGATGATGATGATGATGATGATGATGATGATGATGATGATGATAAGCTTAAAACTTAACAAAACCACTTTCCCTTGCACACCTACCCTTTGGTAAACACAGCCACCCTGAGGTGGAGGCCAGATTCTGTTGCCTTACAAATAGTCTCATACTCACCATTTGCCCCATAATGGAGGAGTTCTGTGAAATGCTGTCTCCCGGACATAATGCAGGCATGCATGACCTCGCAGTACCTGTGGTTACCTGTACAAGACCAGGCAGCCAAAATTCTGGCATAGGTGGGGAGTGCTTTCCAGGCCCCAGTCTCTAATGAAGAGCTATTGTAACTTGATAGCTGCTAAAGAAGGAGAATCATTCTTGTGATTTCTTCTTCTTCTTCTTCTTCTTCTTCTTCTTCTTCTTCTTCTTCTTCTTCGTCTTCGTCTTCGTCTTCGTCTTCGTCTTCGTCTTCTTGAGGGTGTCCTCATTTGTAGGTTTCCCATACTTCTTCAACAGGTGGCCCCACACCCATGCAAATATGGACAGCACCAATTGAACTAAGTGAGTTATCAAAAAAAGAAAAAGGAAAAGGAGGGATACATGAAATTGTGAAGCCCAAAATGGGGGAGTTGTAGGATATAAATAGGAGGTGGGCATGATCATATTTCACTGTCTACATGTCTACTGTCAAAAGTAAAACAAACAAACACCTTTACAATTTTAAAACATTTACTCCACAGGTTCCAGAAAGTTCTAGAAGTCTAGTCATTCCTCAGTCATATTCTGCCTCCCTCTGAAGGTTTCATCATCCTGACCTGATAAGATCATTTCACCTTTCTCTGCCCATCCCAAAGCCACTGGTAAATCAGAATATGTGTATATAAAAGATTGCTGTCTTCTCATATGGTCACTCAAGAATGGTAAACCAATGTTTACCATTCTGGGCATATATTCCACCCTCTCCATCAAAAAATCACAACTTATTTTCACTCTCTCACATGAAGTGTAAATCTGCCATGTCAAGCTCTTCCCTCACTATCCTGAGCGACTTCTCTCCAGGGTCAGGACCTTGTCTCACCCATCTTTGTATCCTCAGTCCATGGCACGGTGTGTGGCACTCCACACATTTAGTGCCTGAAATGACATGAATAAGCTAACAATCTTGGAGCCACCAAAAAGATGTGAACATATTAGTTCCTTAAGGACTGACCAAGAAGGAAAGGTCCTCAAGTAAAACTGGGAAATGAAGTAATTTCTGCATGTGATTTCCCCACTTTTCCCCTGTTCCTAGCGTTTGTGTGTGTGTGTGTGTGTGTGTGTGTGTGTGTGCCCAAAGACCAGTAGACACATACAAGAAACAGAAAGGGCATTACTGTGCACCTCTGTGTCCCTTCCTTGCTCACTTATAGCCAGAGCTGGACCAGGGCTTGAAGCCTCTACCATCCCAAGCAGGCTCCGTAGGGACACACACAGGCATCCACTGTAGGCATGCCCACCTGACTACCATGTTCCTCCAATATCTAGGAACATAAACACTGGAGTCCTTTTCAGCACTCTGATTCCTATGTCTACAGATTTGACTCGAGAACAAAGAAGCTGACTTGCTCTCTACTTTGAATCCTGTGTTTATTTATTATGATTTCTTCACTAGATGAGAATATTTTGCTGGAATTCAATTCAAAACATCTCTCCTCTCAAAATGCATATCTAAGATAAACAAAACACCTTTGTGACTTTTTGTTAAACCCTGCCAACAATCTCACTTCTCCTGTTTTCTATTTTGATTTTGTTTTTCTTAGCGCTGTCATAAACAATTCAAAAGTGGTTTTTGTTCTTCCTCAGTGCTCTTTGTTTTTTTACCCATCACATTAGACTCATATTTCCAGGGCAACTTCTCATGTGGTCACATTTACAGTGATATAATCAATCAAGTGCAGTTTCACAGAAAATATATTAGCTTGGCAGAGAAAAGCCTCTTTCCAGGTGCTTAGCTGAGTTATTAATATTGAGAATGAGGGCTGAATTGATGAGCAATAGAAAAACTTCTAACTAGACATTGCCATTAAAATTTGATTTCCCCATCCCTAATGAAAGAGCTGCATATGTGATATTTCACTGTATAAATCCTCATTCTTGTATCTGTTCTTATGAGAGCCTGATATGTCTTTATTAGCTCAGAGGTACTTGAACCCTGTTTGTGTAATATATCAGTCAGAAGTCAGAAACTCCAGGTTTAATATTTGTTCAGAAATCACTGCTACCCTTCCTGCGCTTTCACTCAGCTTAATGCCCATAATAAATTCTTGATATCCACAACAGGCAGTTCCACATGCCTTCAACGAGTGTTCCTCAACTTTGTGTGGGCGGACGCTGTGAAGGCTTGTAGCCATGAGCAGGAGGCTCTGCTCAGCCCTTCCTCTGTGGCCAGGCTCTCACCTGGAAGCAAATTCTGAACTCCTGTGTCTGATCTTGGTCTGAGAAAAATGGGTAGGAAAAAGTGGGTCAGATTACTCACCAACCTGGAAGAGACTCTCCCACAGGACACAGATGGTTCCCGACTTCAGCCTGTTGGCCACACAGTGGTCCAGTCATGAGAGTCGTGCACAGAACTGATACTGACCATGTGGCATCCTGCCAGCCCTGCCTCTGCCTTGCCCCATGCCCAAGTCCACTTAGTTTCCAAATCCAACAAATCTCACTTGCAATTATAGAGGCTGCAAGGCAAGGTCAACCCCTAGTGGGATAAATACTTTGGAGAAGGTTTAGTCCTCTTTATTAATATTGGATATTACATATTCCTGCCTCACACACTGGTTACATAACCGACCTAGGTGGATTTCATTGCCCTAGTTTTCCTACTATAGTTTAAAGTCCTGGGAACATCTTCTTTTATTTTTTTTCTTTTGATAACATAGCTGAAGACTCTTCCTCTCACTCCTAAAATGCTGTGATTCTGTAATTTGAGAGTATCAGGAAGAGGCACCTTGACAACAGTCTCTCATTCTCTCGTTCTCTCATATTCTCTCTCTCTCTCTCTTTCTCTCTGTCAAGAGAGAGAGCAGCCACTGAGGAGAATGGAGCTGAGGCAGCCAGGAAAATCTGCAAGGCCAGGGGCTGAGATCTGAGGCCAAGAGCACAGGGCTGTCCTGCACATGGCCTGCCTGACTGCTTTAAATTGGGCTCATCAGAACCAACTTCACCAGAGGCTCTAGCCACAGTGGAAGGTCTGCTGCTGTCCAGCTCTTACCCACATCTGATGGCTTCCCAGCCTGCATTCCTTCCACTTTCTTTCAGCAGAGGCACTTAAACAGCATCCCCTTGTCAACAAATGTAGCAGCAACAATAATAATGGACTTGTTCTCTTTGGAATTTAAAAAAAAAAAATGATGCTCATCTATGAACCTATGAAATCCAGAGGCTCTTTAATATGCATATCTACCTCTGTCTCTCCTTCCTTCCCTTTCCCTGTCTGTTGTCATTCAGAAATAGAGGGGAAAATTAAGAGTTGCTTACAGCACTGACAGAACCTGTGAGCTGTTTGCTCTGTCAGATCATACTCAGGACTCTTCACGGTGACCTGTCAGACACCCTGTTTATTGAGAACGTTACAGAGAAGCAGGCTCAGAGAAATCACCTTCCCTTCCTTCTATTCCCCTCCTTTCTTGCTCCCCAGCCTTCAACATTCCCATTCGCTGCCCCTAAAATAAAAACAGAATTCACATATTTGGGGGATGTCTGGGATTAGAATTGGACTTACCTTTCCAGTCCTTTCTCCTACTGTAGCCCATCATGTTCCTCAAGCTAACCTTCCTCCTACTCACCTTCCTACAGCATTTTCTCCTTCCATGCCATTCTTGCCTACTCCAAACTACTCTTCCTTCTTCCCCACGGCCTCAAGTTGTAGCTTTCATCAGCTCTCCAAGATCTATGCCAAATGGCTTCTGCAATCCTCGCAACTTCCTAGAAAATCATATTTCACCCACCAGACCCGACCCTGACGTGATGGCTTCAGAGTCACGTGTTATTCTCTCTTGTGACAGGTTGGCCACATCAGGCCTCTGTGAGACTCTCAAAAGCCTATGATCCATCAACAAAATGTCATGTATCCATTCCCTCTAGAACCTTCCCTGGAGCAGTCTCCTTTGGGTTGCGCATGTGTGAAGAAGCCTGACTTCAAAGCAAAACCTATAATTCAGTTGGTGCCTTGTGACCTTCAGTGTGGGCTTGTGTTTGAATCATTCTCCTTGGCCCACAATCATTGACTATATCTTGTCTTGTCTCTCCAGGTCAGCCTCTGTGGGACCTCAGCTCAACGTCTCTGGAGAATGGTCACTCGTTTATTTAAAGCACCCATGGGGCTTCCTAAAGTGGTCTTTACAACTATTCTGTGGCCTATCTGTTAAATCAGACCATGCTGTACCTGCCCTCCAGCACTACAAATCCCACAGCACCCAGCAGAACTTTGGAGAATGCTTCTTGCCCTGGACAAATTATAAGACAAATGTCTTTGATGCAGCAGCCCTGAGCAAGGTCTTGGCAGACAGAGAGAGCAGGCAGATACACCATCCCACCCCACTCTGGTGCCTGTTCACCTGGCACAGCCCCGGTTGCCAGAGGCACATCCAGCTAAAGCAAAGAAATGAGCTCTTGTCTCCTCACAGGCTTTATCATCTGGGACCACTGAATTGCCCTGGACCCCAGGATGTGGTCACTGATAATTCTTTGCTTTTATCCTTTTGTTGTTGTTTTTAGATAAGGTCTTGTTTTAGAAGTCCAGGTTTGTTTTGAGCTTGCAGCAATCCTCCTGCCTCTGCCTTTCAAATAGTAAGATGACAGGCATGTGCTATATCACACCCAGCTCTGGTCACCAGGGATTTTAAAGATGTCACCACAGCTTTTTGTTTGTTTGTCTCTCTCCCTCTCTCCTGTGACCAGTTCTTTGTTTTCTTTGTTTTTTCCCCCTCCTCTCTTTTAATTCAAAATAGACAGGTCATAGGTAGTGTTCATTCTCAGGCAGAGAGCTCAAAACTGACCTTTCCAGTCCACAGTCCAGCCTGCCCAAGAGGAATGTGAAAGAGAGGACTTAACAAATGCATATGATATTGACAATTTGGTGGAATATTGATGATTTTTCAACCATCAGACGGCAAAGTGGGAAAAGGCGGCAGTTGAGTACCACTGTGAGTGCTAGAGGGAAGGGGAGGAGGGTGCTGAGAAACAAAAAGGAAACAGAAACCCGTGCGCAGGCACCTCCAGTCCTGACAAAGAGTTTCAAAAAGGTTTAATGGCTGGAGCGCCTTCCACCTGCTATCACCCCTCCTATTGTAACCTGAGCCCCTCCCAAGTTCTCAGACTCCAAAATCAGATCTAATTAAAAGAAAATGGAAAAGGGCTCAGAACCTTTTCAGCTCTGGAGAACATGCAGACAAATAAATTAAAAAGTGGGAGAAGTGGAACTAACCCAATAATCCGTGAAAAGCTCATTTCCCTCCCTGCCGCCACCAATGCAACAGTGTCCTTCCTCCCTCCCCGTTCCCTGGTTCAGGGGCAGTGAGTGAAGAAATTGGCTAACAAGATCAGAAAATTTAATTACAGCTCTGCCGTCTCCTTCCAAGAAGTTGCCTGTCACACTTCCCCTTTGCCGATCTTCAGAAGGTGCTGTCTCTTGAGGAGCTTCCATCCCCACTCATCTATCTCCCTAGGTAGGCTCTCAGGACAGCAGACAGGGACCCTTTGCTATGGGGGCTTTAGGAGGATTAGAAAGAAAGATGAAAAGAGACAGTCAGAAAAAAAGAATGTCATTATCCCTTCATTTCCTCTGGCCTGCCCAAGCAACTTCTGCTTTGGTTTCTTCCCACGGAAAGGACTGCAGTAGCCAAAGGCGTGGCTTCCTTGCATTACAGACCTAAAGAGGGCCTCAGACCCTTAGAAAGAAGCACAAGAAGTGACAGCAAGACTTGCAGTCAAAGTTCCCATGAGCATTGTATCCAATAAGTCTGTGAAATGTTTTAAGCTCAAAATGTGCAAATACTCAAAAGAGTAGTAGTAATAGAGTCAGAATCTCTCTTCAAACTAGAATTAAGAGTGCTTTCAAGGGCTGGAGGGACGGCTCAGTGGTTAAGAACACTTGCTGCTCTTGCAGTTTCCACATTCAGTTTCCTAGCAGCCATGAAGCCCACAACCTTCCATAACTCCAGTTTCAGGGAATCTGATGCCCTCTTCTGACCTCCATAGGCACCAGGCGTGTACATGATGCATGCATACACAGATATATGTGTATAAAGCAAAAAAAAAAAAAAAAATACACACATAAAATAGAATAAATCAAAGAAGAAATGGGAGAGGAAGAGAAGGGTCAAAAGGACTGGGGTTTTATCTGCCAAGGGGCAAACATTAATTTATGACCAAACCTGGTCCACAAACCATTTAAGACAGAAATGACAATTTTAAAATTCAAGTTTCAGCTAATTAAAAAAAATAAAAAAAGACACCTTTGCTTGCCTTTCTGTTACTGGATAAAGTGAGGCAGCAGGAAAAGCTTTTCTCTGTGCAACTAAGACTCTTTGTGAATACAGCCACCCTCTATGTATACCGACATCCACAATCCACCTCCAGAATTCTAAGGCACACTGGCAACAAAAATGGTGCTAGAGAAAGACTCAGAGCCTTCTCATCTCTGGAGGATAGCATCCTCTGGGAAGCCACACCTCTGACCCAACAGAGCTGGTGGGAAAAGAGTGAAGAGGAAAGACAAGGAACCAGGTAAGGAGAGCCCAGCCAGGGTTTTTCAGGAGAGTAATAGCCAATTTGATTCCATTTGGCTGCAGGCACTAGAACATTCCCCTCAAGCATTTAGGAACCTGGAAACAACACTGCCATGACTACCTGGCTCAGGCTCTTTCCAGCTGCCCCAGTTTTAACTTCTGGTTTTCATCCTCATGGTCACAAGAAGCAGATCAGCCTCGGTGTTCCAGGCAGGAAGCCGGGGGACATTGCTTTCACCCGTTGATCAGACAGAGTACAAGTGCCTTTCTGAAAGTATCCACTCTCTTCTTTAACTTCCACTTCTTTAACTATACCCGAGACCCAGGGCCACATATGACTTCAAGGGTTACCAATCATTGGACACATAGTCAGCCCTCACTGAATGGCGAGTGGTCAGTAAAGGAGATGAGGGATGTTTGGCAAGATTGGCAGTGCAAGTCAAAGGAAGCAAAGGACGGCAGGAAAGCTGTCAGATATGCTGGTCAGGCGAGAAGTACCCTTTTTCCAGGGTACTTCTCAGACACTTCACATTTGGAGGCATGGACTGTACCATATCAGGCCATGGACAGCACAAAATGTCCCCAGGAAGGCGAGGCTGGATGGAACTCTTTGTCAGTGCCTGGCAATATCAGGATACAGGACCAAGCCTGTAGAGTAAGAGACAGCAAAGATGGTAAAAATTCTGTCTGAGATGAAATGTCCAGGTAATAGGCTATGTGTCCAGGAGGCTAGATTCAGTAAGATCATCCACAATTTTCTCAGCCAGGAACAGTGTTCCCTGGACCCGGCTATCAGACTAAAAGGAAAACGCCTGGGAAAATACGAATGATAGAAGAGCAATTGGAAAAACAAAAGTGAAGGCTTTAAACAAAGGCCCTCAAATCCTCCCCTACATTCTCCTGGCTGTCTCAATCCCTGACATTAAAGGCAATCATCTGGGACCAGTAAGGTAGCTCAGTTGGTAGATAGGCTTGTTGCCAAACCTGATGACCTGAGCTCTGTCCCAGATCCCACAAGGTGGCAAGAGAGAACAGACACCACAGAGTCATCCCCTGACCTTCCCAAAGTGTTGTGTGTCTACCTAACATTCTGGCATGTGTGTGCATATGCAGAGGATGGATGGATGGATGGATGGATCGATGGATGGATGGATGGATGGACAAACTTTTTAAACACTCATTTGGTCAGATTCCAGTCTGAAGCTGAAGGTCTGGCAGCCCACAAATGGGCTCTGTATGGCAAACTTGGAGTAGCAAGTACCATCATGGGAGGCCTTCCAAAACAGCAGGTCTCTCCTTCCCTCTCAGTGCTGGAGACAATTGTGCAGACTCACATTCTCATGCCCAGCATCCCAGAGCTCCACTTGGACCTCCTGTCACCAGGGAGATCTGCTACTCTTGACTATTTCAAACCTTTGCACATAGAGAAAAGGAAACGCGGGTAGGGTTTTCTTTCTAAAGACACTTATCGAGGAACAGGAGCAGGTAAATGTGAACTGCCCGCGGAGCCACTCTTCTGATTCTTCTCACAAAGATTACAAGGGCAAAGGTTGACTTCTTCTTCTGTCGGTGCACACCAGGGGATGTCCAGCTGAGAACTCATCAGGCTGTGGTTTGTTTGCACATCCTTGATTCATTTCACTGCCCCAGCGTTCGGTGTCCATCAGCTGCGTTTGCCGTGTACTTGACAGACATGCCTTCCAGATAGAATTCAGCTATGACACTCCACCCCAGAGGGTTGCTCTTAGGACTCAAGAGGGGGACGCTGTTAACAGGAATGCCACCTTAGCAGCATATAGATCTTCAGGGTCTACAGGGTTATTCAAATCAATTTCCTGATTCATTCCCCCACCATCATCGTTCTGTGAGGTAGCCTAGAGGGGCAGTGCTGTGCGGAAGGCGAAAGCTCAAATTCTGGCTCCAGACTGCCTGAGTCCCAAGCCTGATTCTGCGATTCTAGGTTCCGTTCACAACCTAGCTGTGTGGATTTCCCCAACCTCTCTGTAGCTCAGCTGTGGCATGGGCTAAAGCAGATAGTCCAACAACAACTCTCACGTGCAGTTGTTGGGAAGATTAACCATTCACACACAGCACTGGGGAATAGCTCTTGTAGCCATTGATGTGTTTGTTACATGTTGTGTGGCTTTTTCCTTCTAATTGGCACATTCCCTCCTGGTGGGAGGAGGGTAGCTCATAAACTGAGAAGCCCAAAATGTTCCCATATTCACAAAGCATCTTCGGAAGGTTGTAGAAGGAGGAACAAGGAACAAGGAACAGGAACACGGAGACTCTTTGCTGGAGCTGTAAATAATTATACAGGAAATTCCACCAATGAGGCTTTACTGAGCCGTCACCCTTGCCGGGGTGGGATTTTCAGTGATGCAGCCACCTGTCACTTACCCCTCACCCTTGCTCCTGTAAGTGATCCCAGGAAAATCATTGTCTTACCACCTTGGGTGGAATAATTTCTTTGATCTGTCATCCGTGTCTTACCTGAGACATATAGAGGTTTGTTCACAGACCACAAGTTCATTGTTAAAACGTTGTTTTATAAGTGCAGAAAACACGTGGTGCTTGGATGTGGGATGTTAGAACTAGAGAAAATTCAGTTACCTTTTATGAACCGTATATGCAGACACAGCCTTCACAAGATCTACCCAGGCTGGGGCTGGTCCCTGAAGGGGAAACGGAGGCAAGTCTACACCTGCAGTCTTCCCTTCATGATATCTTCTGAAGTTCCGTCCAAACCGAAGGAAGGTACACAGCCAGCAGCATAAATCAACATGGCCAGGCAATGGTACCCAACTCCTAACTTGAACATCTGTTTAGGAATTGCCATGAAGTTACTTTCAAGAGGCTACCATGGACTGGAAAGATTGCTCAGTGTAATGATCTGAATGAAAATGGCCCCCATATGCTCATAGAGAATGGCGCCTTGTCTAAAGGATTAGAAGGTGTGGCCTGTTGGAGTATGTGTGGTTGGAAGTGCTTCATTGAGGGTAGGCTTTGAGGTTTCAGAAGTTCACACCAGGCACAGCGTCACTCTCCTTTTCTGTTGCCTGATGATCTGGATGTAGAATTCTCAGCTACTCTTCAGCATCATGTCTGTGTGAGTGCTGCCATGCTTCCTTGCCTTGACAATAATAGACTAAACCTCTGAACCTGTATGCCAGCCTCAATTAAACATGCTGGAGAAGATGTGGAGAAAAGGGAACCCTCCCCCATTGCTGGTGGGAATGTAAACTTGTACAACCACTTTGAAAAACAATCTGGCACTTTTTTAGAAAATTAGGAATAATGCTAGCTTAAGATCCAGCTATACCACTCCTACGCATATATCTAAAAGACTCTCAGGTATACAACAAAGACATCTGCTCAACCATGTTCATAGCAGTTTTATTCGTAATAGCCAGAAGCTGGAAACAACCCAAATGTCCCTCAGTTGAGGAACGGATACAGAAATTGTGGTACATTTACACAATGGAATACTACTCAGCAACTAAAAACAAGGAAATCATGAAATTTGCAGGCAAATGGTGGGAACTAGAATAGATCATGCTGAATGAGGTATCCCAGAAGCAGAAAGACACACATGGTATGTACTCACTTATAAGTGGATATTAGACATATAATATAGGATAAACATACTAAAATCTGTCCTAAAGAAGCTAATCAAGAAGGAGGACCCTGGGTAAGATGATCAATCCTCACTCAGAAAGGCAAATGGGATAGACATCGGAAGAGGGAGAAAACAGGGAACAGGACAGGAGCCTACCACAGAGCGCCTCTGAAAGACTCTACCCAGCAGGGTATTGAAGTAGATGCTGAGACTCATAGCCAAATTTTGGGCAGAGTGCAAGTAATCTTATGAAAGAAGGGGGGTATAAAAAGACCTGTAGGGAACAGGAACTCCACAAGGAGAGCAACAGAACCAAAAGAATCTGGGCACAGTCTTTTCTAAGGATACTCCAACCAAGAACCATGCATAGACATAATCTAGAACCCCTGCACAGATGTAGCTCATGACAGCTCAGTGTCCAAGTGGGTTCCCTAGTAAGGAGAACAGGGGCTGTCTCTGACATGAACTCAGTGGCTGGCTCTTTGATCACCTCCCCCTGACAGGGAGAATTAACCTTACCAGACCACAGAGGAAGACAATGCAGACAGTCCTAATGAAACCTGATAGACTAGGGTCGGATGAAAGGGGAGGAGGACTCCCCTGTCAGTGGATTGGAGGAGGGGCATGGAAGGAGAGATGGCGGGTAGGATCAGGAGGGAATAAGGGAGGGGGCTGCAGCTGGGACACAAAGTGAATAAATTGTAATAAATAAAAAATAAGTTTAAAAAAAAAAAGAGTTACCATGGTCATGGTGTCTCTTCACAGCAATAAAACCCTAAGACACACACGTGTGTCAAGAAAGTGCTTGTCAGGCAAGTGTTAGGGCCAGCTCCCAAGTACAAAGCCAGGCATAGTGATATATACCTGTAATCCCAGCACTGGGGAGGCAGAGACAGGCAGATCCCGGAGGCTTTCTGGCCAGCTGGTCTTTGCCAAATCAGTGAAAAAGTGAAAACTCCAAATTCAGTGAGAGATTCTGTCTCAAAAAAAAAAAAAAAAAGTGAAGATCAACTAAGGAAGACACCTGCTACTGACCTCTAGCCCACACAGGCACATGCATACATATGTGATACATATGTGCACACATATGTGCACATACCTACACACACACACACACACACACACACACACACACACGGTATTATTAATGCTTCAATTAAACGCATTTGTTTAGTCAGATAACCCTCTGTGGAATAGATGAGACCATCCAGTCAGTAGAGGGCTGCAATAATGAAGACTGTGGTTTCTCAAAGAGAAGGAAGTTCCCTTGGGTTTGGAGCACAGGAAGTGGACTGTTGTCCTGCTGTGTGTGGAGTGCAAAGCTTCAACCTCCAGTTGCTGGCTTGCTCTATAGCTCTTGAATTCACAAGTTCCCATAACCACATAAGCCTAGTTCTTAAAATAAGTCCCTCATATACATAAGCATATATGTAGGTTTCTATGTATACCTACAAACTATGATATTATATGTACTACTCTGCTCCTCTGGAGAATCCTAAGTACCCTTCCTAAGGGGCCAGGGTGCTAACACCTCAGCCATGTTTTATGCCCAAATGACACTGCTGCTGATGTCTGTTGCTTATTTTGAAGCTCTTTATGCTCTTTAAATAGAATTCTCCACTTAAAAAATGATAACCAACATCAAAACATGCACAAGACGCCCCAGATTTTTCTAACCTTGGCTAGACTTACAAAAGACAGAAAGGCCTGAACAATGTCATGCCACATCCTAGGTAGGTAGTTCCATCCCAAGGGACAGTCTCAGAGCAGCCACTGGAAACCCAGGTGATGTCCATCCTGGGCCTGAAGAAGCTAACTACAACAACTTTTGTGCTTCCTTTTTTAGGGGCAGAGGGATGGTTTGCATTGCTACAATAAAATATCCAATATTAGATCTTTTATAGAGAGGAGAAACTTATGTGCCCACCATTCTGAAGGCCCTTGGTGTGCACTCCGCTTTGATAAGAGCTCCGTGGCTGATGGCATCAAGTGGCAGAATTGTGAGGGTGGCAAGCTGTGGCTGCAGATAGGAGATTCAAGAGAATGGACAAATACGCTTAACCCATCTCATTCTTCAAACCAATGAGACCTTTATGAGTGAGTATGGTGCCCCTGTAACCCAATTACTTTCCAAAAGACTCACCCCAGTGTGTGTGTGTGTGTGTGTGTGTGTGTGTGTGTGTGTGTGTGTGTGTGATGTATGTTCCCATGTGCATGCACAGAAACATGTGTGCACATGCATGTGCAGGCCAGAGACTGACATTGGGAGTCTTGTACTCTCACTTTCTACCTTATCTTTTGAGAATTTCTCACTGAGTCCAGAACTCAAGATACTTTGGTCAAATGTTAAGGAGATTTCAACAAGGATGGGTGTAGCAATCAAGTGCTGGAAAATCTACAACTAAGAGGCTCCTCTGACAATGGGCATATGTGAGGTATTAGGCAGGCAGAGACTGAAATAGTCCTCACAGAAGGTGTAGAGAAAGGGAGGCCTACAGTGAACTGGTTTTAGGTATATCATGATTGAAAGGATAAGACAGGCAGGAGGAAACATCACCTGCAAATACAAATCCCACACTAAGTCAAGGCTAGAAATGTCAGCTAAATAGTGTCGGGAGGGGGGGTATGTTAGGGCATGAATATGGATGAATTCAAAGAAAAAAGAACAGAGGGTGAGAGAAAGAGAAGATGACAGAAGGTTGGCCCAAGGAGAGGCGAAATAGGACTCTGTTGTACAGGCCTGTAATCCCAGCACTCTGGTAGGTAGAGGCAGGAGGATCTCTGTGAGTTCAACGATAACCTGGTCTCCAGAGCGAGTCAAAGACAGCCAAGGCTACCCAGAGGAACCCCCATCTCAAAAATAAACGAGGAATAGTAGACGAAGGACACGATAGACTGTGTCACACGTACTGCAGCTATGACCATTGGTCAGTTACAAAGGGTGGAGCCACCCTGTGTGCAGTAAAGAAACAAGCTCCCTTTGGTTTGGCATTGCTTCTTCAATCCCTCTGACATAGCATCCTTCCTTCCGGGATACTCAGAGGCTTAGCCGACCCCTAATACCCAGCAAAGCCAAGAGGATGTCCCAGATCTCCGAACAATTAACAGAATTTTCTCAATATAGCACACCAAATGCCTTGAACTCTGCAGGGGAATGGTGTTCTATAAATCTAAACATCAGGAATGCTGAGCATCCTAGTCAGCTGGAGCTGGCAGTGACCGTGAGGTCAGCCCACATCTGTTCTGTCTCACAGCCGCCCTGAGCAGGCTGCCCAGCCCCACAGATACCCAAGCCCTCTCAAGGAAGAGCATAAAAGTAAACAGCTGCTGGGGAGCTTTCTTCCTTTCCTCACTTCTGCTGTCCCCTTGCCTCCTCTTTCCCAGGACTTTTCTTAATGAATGTGCCTCGGTGTATTTCTTTCTTTCCAATATCGCAGCAGCGTAGACATATATGCCGCATGTTGTGACAGCAGGCTTTCGAAATAGCAGAGGTCAAAATCTTTGTGTGTTTAGATAAAAGACAGGGCTGGTGGCTAGTGTAGAGACCTTGGCCCTAACGGTGGTGTTTGCCTGGGATCCGGAAAAGCCTTAAGAATGATCAGTGACCCTACACTTGACTGGCTGCCTTTGTCTAGATGGCATTCACTGTCCACTTCACCCTACAGTCAATCAAGATGAAGCAATCCTACGTGGATCCTCCTTTTCCGTGGTAGAAAGAGTGCCGAGATTTTGGCCTAGAAGGAAAGAAACTAATGGGCCCCCAAGAAAACATGATCTTTCCAGAAGTTACAAAGCTATTCTGAGCTACCTGAGAGAATCACAGACTTGAGAACCCAGGAGAGACATAGCTGTTATTTAAAGAGGCATGACTTAAAGCAAGGTTCACAAATGATGGCCCATGGGCTAAAGCTAGGCTCTCAACTGTCTTTATAAATAAAGTTTTATTAGGACACACCGTGCCCATTCAATAAACATTGTCTATAGATCTCTGGCCTAGCTGAATATTTGCAACAGACACTGGTCCACGAAGCCCAAGCATTTACTGCCCGACCTTTACAGAAACAGCTGACCCCGGCTGTAGTACGTGTGGCTTTGAATGTTCCCACTCTTCTTCCTGTTCCAATCCGCACCCAAAATACACACCACACACACACACAAACATACACAAACACATCTACACCCTGCCTTGCCTTTGCTTCCTGGTGGAGCCCCTGCTTCTCTGTATCACCCAGTCCTTGCGCATCCTGTCAATCTCTACATCCCCATCTCTGGTCCCCCCGCCTGGGTTGTTTTCTCTCTACTTCTTCTTGCCATATGTATTCCCACGAATAACTGATTATATATAAACAGAGGGGCGTTGTTTTCTCATCTGTTGAACTTGCAAAGAGACTGCTCTAATTATGAAAATGAATGGGCAGGTGCTTTGTATTCACCAAAAGGAAAAAAAAAATCAGCAAGAAACAGAACTCCTCTTCAGTTCTATGGTCCCCTATTTTCTCCCCCATTGTGGCTCAATGGTGCACAGAAGGAAGGGTCCCTCCCACGCACACAGCCCTGTATGTTTCAAAGCACCCTTAAAGAATGTCATTGTGCAGACCCTTTAGCTGGGCCACCTGAGACACAGTGAGCAGAGACCCTGAGAAATTCTAGCCCGCATTTGTAATTCAAGTTCGGAGACGTTAATTGGAAGCATGGTTCTGTAACATCTTTGTCTGGGAGGGTTTTGGTCACTTGAGAGGTTTTCCACAAGTGAGCAATTATGGGGTCACAGAAGAAACCCAGCAACAGTCGTTTCCTTTATTACAGCGCTCATCACAGTCTGACTTCTATGATAATTGTGAAGCTATGAGCAAATTGAGAACCGAGAGTATTCTTTACTCATTTTCATAACCATCACTCCCCCAGCCTACCCAAAGACCTTGTGCAGTGACTGCCACATCGTGATAATGAGCTACTGTTAACTACAATGGCTTCTTTGTGCCATGGAGACATTAAATGATTCACATTTAGATTTCATCCTAACAAGCACTTTGCAGGCAGACATTATTAGTGCCATTTCGCACCTGAGGAAACTGAGGCCCACGGAAGTCAGCTGGCCTACAGCTTCTGCTGTCTTCTCTGGCAGAGCTAGCTCACTCCCTGTCTTCAGGTCCCCACGTTTCTGTCTGTCCTCAATGGTTTGACATTGACTGTCAGTTCTGGCTTTGACCCTGACTTTTTTACCCTGGCTTCCTGACCAGCATGAGGAATAACATTGATTCTCCCTGACCTCTCTCCCTTGTCAATCCTGGCCCTGGCTCCTTAGAGAGGTAGATGCTTCTAGGTCATCGGGAAGAATAAGAATTGGCTATCAAACCACTGGAAGGCAGTAGAACTTTGACCTCTTTCTATTCTTCTAGAAAGGAGGAAAGGAGTGAGAGTTTTGTCTCCTGAAAACTCCACAAAGGGGTGTAGCAGCCTCGTGAGAAGTTTTCCAACCTGGTCAACAAGTCTACCAAACAGGAAAATAGAGTTTCTGCGATGGCCTGAATGTGACATGTTCCCCACAGGCTCATATGATGGCCATTCCGTTGGTCCCCAGTTGGTGGGCTGTTGGGGAAAGCTGTGGAAGCTTTAGAAAGTAGAGTCTCATTTGAGTCACTAGGGGCGAGGCATGAGGTTTTCATAACCTGGCCCTACTTCTGTTACTCTGCTTCCCAGTGCAGATGGAGTCTACCCAGCTGTTTCCCAATCTCTTCATGGTATGATGAACTGGATCCCCTCCAAATTAAGCCCTTCCTTCTTTAGAGTTGCTTCTGGTCAGGTATTTGGTCCTAGCAACTAATGCAAGTTCTATTCTAATTTGCTCTACTTCATTGGCTATCACACAAGTTCAACCAATCCATAGGTGTCTCTGATGATGTGAATGTCCTGCCCTCATTCCAACGGCCATTCCCAAGTAAGAGCAAATGGGATCAGAGGTCCACTTCCCCAAGTACACCATGCAGGAATCACACCAGCCTCTAGTTCTAGGCAGCAGACACTAGACTGGAGCCACCATCTTCCTACCAGTAGCTTATGTAAAACCAATGTCCAGTCTCCAAGGTATTCTGCCTCCCAAATTGGCAGAGACTGCTGCCTTCTCTGCACACCTGCTGACCCCCACCCAGAGAATCTGAAAGTGGTTTACTGCTCTCATCAATCTGCCTTCTTACATTCCAGTAGCTCATTTGGAGCTGGTATTGCTGCCAGGGCCAGACACTCAAGGTTCTGGCTGAAGATGCTGGCTTCTATCATCAAGTGGATCTACCCTCACCAACCCCAGCCCTCCCTCCTTCCTACTGTCGGTTTCCCACCCTTTATCTATAGGAGAATAAGGGAAGAGGAAATTCAGAATGAATTTACGTACCACCAAATAAATGCTGGTGGTTAAAAAAAGATAAGGTCATGATAGATTTCCAAGAGCTTATGAGTATCCTAAATTATAGAGAAAAAGAAATGTTACAGAAAGAGAAAGAGGCAGAGAGATACAGAGCAGAGATAGGAAATGCTGTATTCTCTTCTGGGGCACATATCCACAGATTTTAGGGGATTTGAGGATGGTTTATAACAAACAAGAAAGTTAAGAACTGTCCATTCATTTGGTAAATGTAAAACTGAAAATAGCTAAGGAAAGTTTCCTTTGCCCATGCATCTCCAAAGCCCAGGATGTTCTCCTTCCTTTCCTCGCTCCCTTTCATGTCTAGAGGATGCAGGGGGAATCCCGACTTGCTTTAGTTTGTACAGAAACCCTCCCACTCTTCTAGAGATATCTGGAACCCCGAAGTGTACTCTCTTGGCCAAGAGCCTTTGCACAGTAAGCAAAATCTGACTGGCCAGCTGACCTTGCTCCTGCTGCTCATGTTTCTTCTCACTCAAAGATTACCCTCCTTAGAAATCAGCACTGTGGCGAGGGGGAAAACAGGGGAAGACAGAACAATGAAGAAATGGGGAAACAGGGCCAAGACAGCAGGCTTCCCCCAATCACCACCGCCATTCTGGCTTCAGCCGGCCTTGAGCTTGAGCAGCTCGGTAATTACACGCTGCTGCTTCCCAGGATGCAGCAGTCCCTGTGGTCCTCCTCTGAACAATTTTGAGAATTTCCTGTGGGGGGAAAAGCAGTCCAGTTGTTGCACCCTACAGTACACTGGCACCTCCTGTGCTTCTCTAGGTCAAGACTACTCTAGAGCTCTTCCAGGGCTGCATCGTACCCAGACCATGGCTGTCCCATTGGTACCTCTGAACTGTTTCTCAGCTCGTAGCCAAATAAGGCTGCTTCTGGAATTCATTACAAAGATGGAAAGAAATTTCTTTTAGAACGTTTACAATTTGGCAGTTAAATTTTGCATCGGGAATTAGGCAGATAAATCTAGGAATTTATTTTATAGCCTCAGAGAAGTAGGTTTTTGGACAATGAAAAAAGAGGAGTCAGAGTCTTGACCCCTGAGTCCTCACCAAAGGGTGTGCCCTTGTGAGAATTTCCCAGCCTGGCCAAATATTTGACAGGATATGGAAACAGAGGTTTTGCTGTGGTTTGATTATGAACTCCCCCCCCCACAGGCTCATGTGATGATCACTTGGTCCCTGCATGGTGGTGCTGCTCTGGGAGAATGCACAACCCCTCATTAGAAAAAGTGAGAGAGAGAGAGACAAACAGAGACAGAGAGACAGACAGAGGCTGACAGATAGACAAACAGAGACAGAGACAGAAAGACAAAGATACAGAGTAGATAATACTGGTGGATAATAGATGAGGATAGTAAAGAGACAAATGATAGATAGATAGATAGATAGATAGATAGATAGATAGATAGATATACTTAGAGATAGATCAATAGATGATAGATAGATTGACAAATGATAGATGATACATAGAAATAAATAGATATATCAATAGGTACATGATAGACAGATAATTGATAAATACATAGGTACATAGAGACTGATATATATCACTAGGTAGATAATAGATAGATAGAGATAAATACATAGAGGTTGATAGATAAATAGATGATGGATTGATTGATATATAGTTGATAGATGATTGATAGATAATTGATATATACATAGATACATAGATATTGAAAGATAGACCAATAGATGATAGGTAGATAGATAGAAAGATAGATAGATAGATAAATAGATAGATAGATAGATAGATAGATAGATAGATAGATAGATAGATAAATAGATAGATAGATAGATAGACAGACAGGAACAGTCAAGGTTATTTGAATTAGCTTCTCCACCCGGTATATTGTCATTTTTGGTAGCCGCTGTGCCATTGCTGTTGTTTCCACAGTTGCACTCTCTATAGTTCTTCGTTTTTATCTAAATAGGTTTTCTTTTTCTTCAGTAAAACAGCATGTCTATACAGATAGGAAAGATGCTGTGTGTGGAAGGATAAGACAGAAAGGAGAAGGGGGTCGGTTTCACAGCCACTCAGGAGGCCACTCTGAAAGAATTTCATTTACACCCTGAACCAGACAACTTGATGTGATTGTAATAGTTGGCCCCTGGCCCACTTGCTTATTGGAACCATTTTCCAAATGGCATCAACTCAGCCCTCCTCTCCTGGGTCTCATGTGTGTCCTCAAAGACTGAGGAGGAAGTGTCTTACATGTACTGATGCTGTTGTCTGTGCCTCTCAGTGGCCTTCACTCCAGCTGCCACTTCAACTCCCCTGACCATGTTTGAGGTCACTCTTCTCTGACAGAAACCACAAGATCATCTCATTAGATGCACAAAAGACCTTTAACAATATCCAACATCCTTTCATGGTAAATGTTGCAGAGAATCTAGGAATATAAGAAACATAGACCCACATTTAAAAAAAGACAGTGTACAGCAAGCCCACAGCCAGCATCCTGCTAAACAGAGAAAAGCTCAAAATATTTTCTCTAAAATTGTGTATAAGACAAGAATGACCACTCCTCCCATCCTGTTCAGTATAATGCTTGAAGTCTTAACTAGAACAATAAAGACAAGCGAAGAAGATAAATGGGATAAAAGAAAGGAGAAAGTCCAAGTATACTTGAAAATAATATGGTTCTATACACACACACACACACACACATACACACACACACACACACACACACACACACAAACAACCTCCAAAGATTCCACCGCAAATCTCCTACAGCTAATGGACATGTTATATATAATATCAGAATGTAAAATTAATACACAAAATCAGTAAGCTTTCTGTATGCAGATGATAAACATACAGAGAAAGAAAGCAGGGAAACAATCCATTCACAATAGCTTCAAAATAATAAAATACCTTGGAATAAACCTAAGCAAAGAAGCAAAAAATTTGCATAATAAAAATTTTAAGACATTGAAAAAAAAAATTGAAGAAGATACCAGAAGATGAAAAGACCTCATAGGCTCATGGATTGGTAGGACTAATACTGTAAAAAATGGCCCTCCTACCAAAAACAATCTACAGAATCAATGAGATCTTCATCAAACACCCAATGCAATTCTTCACAGAAATGAAAAAATAATCTTATATTTCATGTGGAAACACAAAAGACCCAGGATAGCCAAGACAATATTGAATAACAAAAGAACTTCTGGAGGTATTACCAATGTAGATTTCAAGTTATATTACAGAGCTATAATAATAAAAATAGCATGGTACTAGCATAAAATAGTGGCAGTGACCACGGGGATAGAATTTAGGACTATTTTAATTACTTTTCCATTGCTCTGATGAAACATCATAACCAAAACAACTTAGAGAAGAATTTATTTTGGCTTAGTTCTAGAGGGCTGGAGTCTAGGGTGGAAAGGCATGGCAGAAGGAGCAGAAATCTGCAGGCACACATCTTGAATTGTGAGCATAAAGCAGAGAGAAGAAACTCAAAATGACACAAGGCTTTAAACGCCCAAAACCCAGTAACATACTTCCTCTAAAAGTACCACACCCGTAATCCTCCTAAACAGAGTCAGTAGCTGGGAGCCAAGAATTCAAATGCCCAAGGCTATGAGGTACATCTTATTTAAACCATCACAAGGACCCACATAGAAACCTACATTCCTATAATCACCTAGTTGTTTTTTTTTCCTAAGAGGCCAACAATACACATTGGAGAAAAGACAGAATCTTCAACAAATGTTGCAGGTCAAACCACATAGCTACTTGTAAATGAATGAAACTTGACTTCTCACCTGCATAAAACACAACTCCAAATGGATCAAGGATCTCAACATGACATCTGACATCCTGTATCTAATAGAGGAAAAAACATGGAATATGCTTGAACTCATTTACACAGAACAATACTTTCTGAGCAGGACTCCAATAGCACAGGCATCAAGAAAAATGATTAACAAATAAAATAGACCTATTGAAGCTAAAAAGTTTCTGTACAGAAAAGAGCATTATTACTAGGGTAAAGAGGTGACCCAGGGGGTATCTAGAATATACAACGAACTAAAAAAAAAAAGTCTAAACGTCAAGTAAATAACCCATCTAAACAGTGGGACATGGAACTAGAGCATTCTTGAAAGATAAAATACAAAGGGCCAAGAAATATTTTTTAATGCTCAACATCTTTAGCCATCAGGGAACTGTAAATTAAAACTACTTTGAAATTTCATATGGCCCAATTCAGAATGACTAAGATCAAAAGAATACATCATAACAAAAGCTGGCGCGGATAGGCTAAAAGGTAGACATTTGTTCCCTGCTGGTAGGAGCACATACCGGATTGACTCTACCTACCTTTGATGATCATTCTACCATACTCCACTGGAAAAGGGCAATGCTTGTGCCCGCTCTTCTGTTCATAGCCATCTCCTAGAGGCCTCCCTTCCCCCTGAGTGCTCCAATACTTCCGCCACCAGCTCTCCATCACTGTTCTAATTTGGTGACCCACCTTGTGGATGAACCCCACTTTTGACTCCTCAGAGTTCTCCATGTACACATTCCGTGCTCGGTGAGATTGCTAAAATGATAATCACTCGTTCTAGTCTATCTGGGACAGACAGGATTCCAGAATCATGAGATTTACAGAGCTAAGGCTGGATAGTCCCAAGTTGGTCAGTGAGCAGATGAGGTCAGGTAGTAAACGAAGGACTGAGACACATCCAAACCTTTGTTCTTTTATACCGTTAGATCATCAAGCACATATGCTATGTGTTCTATACACAGAACAGAAACCCGTCAAAGAATGGTGATCCAGTGAGACTCGTCTTCCTCAAAAGAATATGGTATGTGAAATAAGCCTATTGCACATGCTTCTGAAAATATATATTAATATATTAAATACCACCTTAGGATAACCATATGTCCTGGTATGCCTGGGACACTCCCAATTTACACCTGTTCTCTGAACATACTCCCTTTCCCGTCTCAAAGTATTCTAGATGGAACAATAAATTATATGGTCGCCCTTACCACCAAATCCCAGAGCCAGCTGATTAGGCTCTTGATTAATAGAGTCTTTCCCCAGAACTTTAACTAAAACCCAGCATGACTTCCTCTGCCATTGACAGGGCAGGCTTGCCTGGCAAACCAGTCACCCGCAAAAGCCTCGTTTCCCCAGCCCAGCTCTCAGCCGACAGGAGCTCACACTGCCAATGGAGAAGTTCCCGCCCTGGCTTCTAAGCAGAAATCAGCCTGAAGAATCAGTCCTCGCAACACATCAAAGGAGCGGTCCCAGCATTAATTGGCACTCTGCAAAGATTTATGCACCATTCATCATTACCTCCTGCTGAGAGACAGGACAGATATAGGGCATTCAGCAGGTCCTTCAGAAAAAAAGTGTCTTGACAGATCTTTGAACCTAAAATGTCTTAAGTAATTGGGACACCCACTCAGGGACATGCAAGATAAATGACCTGGTTTGTAGAGTACCCACGCCCTTGTGGGCCGGCCCCTCCCTCTTCTCTGTCTCCATCTCTTCTACCAAACCTCAGCCCCCAGTCTTCCCTAACAGCCTCCTATGGCCTCTCCTGTTCATTAGTAGCTCCATAGGAAGACAAATTGGAGCAAGGAAGAAGAAGCCCATATCAGTCACTGACAATATGTTAGATGGGAGAAGAGGTGGAAATGAATGGTTTGAGCCTGACTCTGGGTTGTATGTGTGACGGCATTACCAGTTAGTGCTGTCTTCTAGCTAGCAAAGGCTTGCTATTCAGTCAGTCACCTGGAGCGGTCAGTAACCAACAGATGGTAGACGACAGAAGTATGGAGACCCGTTGGGAGGTATTTGCATAGCAACCCGTGTGCCTGCCGTAAAACCGTAAGATCAGAGGAGCTCCTCTTGTCAGGCATGAAGGCTACTCGGCACCCAGTGCCCAGTTCACCCAGTTTATCAAAGCAGTCAGTGGAAAGTAACAAACTCACCTGTATTCCCTTTATTCCCTCCCCCTACCTCCTGTATACACCTCCCCCCCCCCCCCACACACACACATGCATTTCAGCCCCAGTAGCTGTGAGTTTCAGGCACAGTTTGAACAGGATGGGAGAAGAAATTTCCTATACTTTATCCATTGTAGTTCAGTAACTGTTGGCCATCAGTCCTTACGCGCAGTATACAAAGATAACAAGGACAGCATCCCTACCCTTTAGAAATAGTTCATTTCCATCTAAAGTGGTAAACAATGTCAGAATGCAAAAGTAGGATCCTCCTGAAGTAGAGGTGGTGAAACCTTCAGGGGATCCCGGTGTCCTTGTCAAGCCTGAAGACTTGTAAGAATGAGCCTGAAGTAGGGGGAGGGGAGAGGGGGGGCGCAATTTATTGAGCCCAGGATTTAGAGAGGAAAATCAAGGTTTCGTGTATTTGGAAATTAAGCTATCAGGTGTCACTACTTTTAACTCGAAAGAGGATGTTTTCAAAAAGAAAAGCCCTTGGGTTTTTTTCCTGATTCTAAGAGATTCTTTTATACCGGCTGAGTTTGCTATGATTTGATCAATAAAGCCAGGGTCATAGGTCAATTATCACAAGGTTGCTAAATCAACTTCCTATAGCAACCATAAATTACAAGTTGAAAAAAATAAGTTCAATGTTCTAAAGTAAATACTCTAACATTCTAAGATGTATGTAGATGCAGACGCAGCTTTCAAGGTTACCTGCTGTAAGTCAACAGACCTTGGAGTTATCAAAAAAAAAAGTTTTTCATGTACGAAAACAAGCCTTCACTTCAGGTGGTAAATAAAATTGTTTAGGAACTCGGTTTTTATGCTAAGAAAGAGATTCGCTTAAAATTTTGGTAACTGGTAAGCATTCATTGGTTTTTATCATGAAGAATTGTAGTTTACACATTGATTAACATTTATACTAGCTGATTGCCTTATATAAGAGATCTGCTCATGTGTCTGGCCTCTGCTTCCTTTCTGCTTTTGAGAAGAGCCTGCAATGACCCAGCATAAGGAACTTTGCAAATCGCTACTTGGCGTAGGAACTTGAGCCATGGCTATCTCATCTCTGTGCGCGTGCTATAAGTGGGGAGACTTCTCTGGTCACAGAAGATGGGCCTTGGTGGGAAAGATGTGGAAGTTCTCTAGGTGGCCACACTCCCAGAAACCCAGCCCCTTGGTCCTGGTGGGCCCCTGCTGAGCAACCTCAGGAGATTCCTGCTCCCAGGTCCAGCATACTCCCCACCTATGCCCTGGTCCCTTTTCTCCACTTCTTCATCCTTGGTCTTCTCCGGTGACTGAAGCTGTGAAGCTAGCCCTACTCCCTTGGAAGGTTCCACACCACTGGGGTCTGTGATGATTCGTTTTTGTCAACCTAATACAAACCAAAGGGTCTTGGGAAAGGGGACCGTTCAGACTGACCTGTGGAAGTGTCTGTGGGCCATTTGACTAACGATTGAAGAGGGAGGAAGCAGCCTTCTGTGGGTGGCATCACCCTAAGAGGATGGTGGTGGGCTATATACGCAAAGCAAGCAAGGGGGCAATTGGCAGCAGTCGCTACTTTAGCTCTGCTCCATGGTTCCTGCCTTCAGTTCCTGCCTTGACTTCTTTCCATGATGGACTGCGACCTGAAAGCCAAATAATCCCTTCACTCCCAAAGCTGCTTTTGGTAATGGTGCTAATCACAGGGAAAAAAAAAAAAAAGCAAACTGATACAGAGCCTTGTGCGTTTTCTAACAGTCCCGTTGCTTTCCACTGTCAACAAGTGGCCACACCTCCAGCCCTGCCTCTTGGGCCCAAAGGTTTATGAATTCAGTTCTTCACAGTATCTATATGGTAGAACCCTCAACCCTTAGATCTTGAGGCCCAGTTTCCTGCTCTTTCCAATACCATCTTTACCTCCCACAATGGGGCAGAGCTGAGAACCTGTTCCAAGTGGTGGTTATTCCCATAGTGCAGAGCCCGAGAACTCCTGAAGCCTGGAGAAATCTCCAGATGAGAATGTTTGTTTCTCGATACCTCTCTGGAGGCCTTGAATTCCAAAACCAATGAAATCCATCAACACTACTGAGATATTTTCCTCCATGAGAAAATACCATGCCCCAATCAGATATACCACCTAAAGTGTGGGGTGGGATGGGAGAGAGGGTTGGGGAAAGATGGCAGCATATTGCATACTTACACGTATGCAAGTCTGGGGTCAAATTATATCTGTGATGGTTGTGGTATCACCTCTCTAAGGAGTTTGGAGCAGGGCATGGGAACCTAGAAAAAGCTTGAGAAAGAAAAAGTGGGTACCTATACAAAATTTTAGAAATAAATAATTAGATACAAATGAACCACAACAACATTGAAAATACATGTTAGAGACAGAAGCTATGAAGAAGATGGGGGGGGGGGGGGCTAGCTAAAAGCAGCAGAATGTGTTGAGGGTTTCAGAAGAGAAAGGTAGGCTGGCTCTCTGTGCCTGTGGGCAGCTCAGGGCTGCACTGAAGACTATGCCGCCGCTACGGGGCTATCAGATTTCAAATCCGACTGTGGTAGTTCAAAGTTATTTTATATATATTGGAAAACATGTATTGCAATGGACTAAGCCTTGGGGAAACTTAAGCTTTCTAAGTTCCATTTCATTAGTTACACTGAACAGCCCATGCAATCTGTTCTCAGTTTCTGGCTAGACTCAAAGGTACAGAACTTGGTTCTCCAGATGCTGAGGCAACAAATACACAGCTCCCTTCCAGGCCTCCGAGATGTGGGTAGGTCTCCTATCCCCTAGTCTCCATGGGACTTCTTCCCCTTGTCTCTTCATTAAGACAGTAGTTCAAAACATTGCTATACGCCAAGGGGTAATAGAAAGTTAATGGGTGAGTAAGAAGTATATTGTTAATATTTAAGTAGCTAAGGATACGCGTTTTCTTAATTAAAAGCAACCAAGAATATTTCCACCATAACATCATTTCACTATCTTCCTGTGTTAGTCAGATCTTGGATGGTTGGAAAGGATAAAAGTCTAACCTCACACCAGTCTGTGCCAAAAGGAGGACTTATTGCAAAGTTATTGAATAGCTAGTTGCCATTTGCTGTATAACAGATTATCTCAACTGGCTTACATCAAATGCTTCGCTGTGTTTATGAATAAAGCAGACTGGGGATTTGGGTAGAGAACAACAGGAATTGCTGTTTTACAGTCTTGGAGCCTCAGTGGAGAAGATTTCCTGGATGAGGAAATCTTTCAGTTGATGGTTAGACACCACAATTACCTGAGCTTACTCACTCACCTTCCTGGGTGTCTGATGTTAGTTGTCATCCAGGACCTCAGTGGGGTAAGAGTACCTATGCATGCACTCTCTGTCAGTGCTGAGCTCTTCATAGAATGGCTATTCTCAACTAATGGAGCTTCTAACCTTGCAGCTCAAGGCTCAAGTGAAATTTTTCTAGCTGACAAATTGAAGTTGTAGCTTTTACTACCTACTATTGAAAAATGTATAGTATCCCCTCTGCCCTGCTGGTTTAGTTATAGGCAAACCATGAGCCCATGCAGATTCAAGGGGAGTAGAAATATACTCTACCTCTCAGTAGTTACAATGTCAAAATAATCTGCAGACAAGGTTTTAAATAATTCTACTGAATCATCTTGTGTAACTGTGGGAACCAGAGACTCAAACAGAGACAGAACTCTGTGCTTTTCGCATGCAGACTTTTTTAAAATTTTAGTTCTTTCTCTGTTACCAGACAATGGCTTCATCTAAAATAAGCATAAATGAGACCATCTAGAGCACATATGATAGAGATGCCCCCTGGAGGCTTGCTCTTTATTTTTTTCAAGCCATTCTCAGAGTGGAGGGAATTATTGTAAGACATGATGCATCTTCAAATGGTCTTTAACATGTGTGATCCATAATGTTCTCTTGTGGGCATGGGCAATAGTAAGTTGACCTCAAGGTACTAGAGAGGGACCCACACCTCTATCTCACTACATATATGTTCAAGTTGTATGTCAGTGGTGGAGAAAGAGAAAAACCAAAACCTCTGTCTTCTGACATTAACTGAATTTTGCTATGAGCTACCATTATGTATGACATTCTCTTCTCTAAACACTAAACACCTCAAAAACTGCATGATACTACAATGTAATATATAATATATATTTCAAGTAATGAGCAAATGAATATTCTAAGTACATGAGTCAATTGTTATTTAGCATATTAGAAAAACCCAAGTTATACATGAAAAATTCAATGAAAATTACACTCAGGCAAGACATGTCACTGTTTTGAAAAGGAGAAATGAAGGAAAATAGGGATAAAGGAAAGGAGGAAACAAGCAAAGGGGAGATGAAGGGAAGAAAAGAAGAGTAGAGATAACCTAGAACCGTGCACAGATGTAGCCCATGGCAGTTCAGTGTCCAAGTGCCCACAGTAAGGGGAACAAGGACTGTCTCTGACATGAACTGATTGGCCTGTTCTTTGATTACCTCCCCCTGAGGGGGGAGCAGCCTTACCAGGCCACAGAGGAAGACAATGAAGCCGGTCCTGATAAGACCTGATAGACTAGGATCAGAGGGAAGGGGAGGAGGACCTCCCCCAACAGTGGACTTGGGGAGGGACATGGGTGGAGAAGGAGGAGGGAGGATGAGATTGGGAGGAGATGAGGGAGGGAGCTATAGGTGGGATACAAAGTGAATAAACTATAATTAATAAAAAATAAAAAAGAAGAGTGGAGATAAAGATTTTAGTAAGAATGACAAGAAAAGAATGATGCATTACCATCAATGGAAAATTAACAAGATAGACATCTGATTTGTTCCAGAAATAATAGACATTGAAGACAATAGAATGATTTTCAAATGACACTAGAAAAGGAGAGTAAATGAAAAAAATATGGTGGGAACTAGAAAAGATCATCCTGAGTGAAGTATCCCAGAATCAGAAAGACACACATGGTATATACTCACATATAAGTGGATATCAGACATATAATATAGGATAAACGTACTAAAATCTGTACACCTAAAGAAGATAAGCAAAAAGGAGAACCCTGGGTAAGATGCTCAATCCTCATTCAGAAAGGCAATTGGGATAGACATCAGAAGAGGGAGAAAACAGGGAACAGGACAGGTGCCTACCACAGAGGGCCTCTGAAAGACTCTACCCAGCAGGGTATCAAAGCAGATGCTGAGACTCATAGCTAAATTTTGGGCAGAGTTCAGGGAATCTTGTGAAAGAAGGGGGAGATAGAAAGATAGAACAGGAGCTCCACAAGGAGAACAGCAGAACCAAAAAATCTGGGCACAAGGTTCTTTTCTGAGACTGATATTCCAACCAAGGACCATTCATGGAGATAACCTAGAACCCCTGCACTGATGTAGCCCTTGGCAGCTCAGTCTTCAAATGGGTTCCCTAGGAAGGGGAACAGGAACTGTCTCTGACATGAACTCAGTGGCTGGCTCTTTGATCTCCTCCCCTTGAGTTGGGGGCAGCCTTACCAGGACATAGCGGGAGACAATGCAGCCAGTCCTGATGAGACCTGATAGACTATGGTCAGATGGAAGGGGAGGAGGACCTCTCCTATCAGTGGACAGGGGGAGGGGAATGGGAGGAGAAGAGGGAGGGAGAATGGGATTTAGAGGGGGGGGCTTCAGCTGGGATACAAAGTGAATAAATTGTAATAAGTACAAATAAGTAAAGAAATAAAATTTTTTAAAAACATGAAATTATAACCTTGAAAAAGATACAATCTCCTCCAAGTATTATGAAATAAAACTTGTTGGGAGACAAGTCAAACCTGAACAGAATGAGCCCAAAAACCCACAATGGAGGGAATAAAAATAATTTCTTCTCCAAGAGTTTGCATGGAAGAGATGCCCTCAGACCGCAAAAGCCAAGTTCACAGTGCCAGGAAATGCTGTCAAGATCTGCATGTCAGTCCAGCAAACATGAGCTCACATAAAGAACAAACCACAGCCGTCAAAAATCTGAAGAAATGAAAAAAAAAAAGAACCACACAGAATTAGATGAGTTACTAATATAGATAAAAGGGATTGTAGGCTATATAAAATAGTATGACCATATTAAATAAAATTTAAGCCCCTGTTTTCCGATATGGCTGGCCAATTACCTGTAGAATAATCAAGTCTGAAATAATCAAAGACATCAAAGAACTCTTAAGTGCAGATTTTTAAGAAGATGTTTTAAAAAAATTAAAATAACTCCTATAAATTAATATTCCTTAAACTAGTATTTTTAAGTAACAAATTAAACATAGGAATGCTGGAAATTAAATACAGAAAGCTGGAGGGTGAGCTGAAAAGCTAGCACAAGAGATATCAGTAAACAGAAGTACTAGAAGAGAAGTTAACAGTGTTGAAGGAAGGAATGAGATGATCTAATATGCTTCCCAAAAGTATCATATCTGAAAAAAAAAAAGACTGTGTAAAGAGGAAAATTCAAAAAGATCAAGAACTAAGTTTTTCTAGAACTGATGAAATGGCATTATATTTCAGACTGAGAGAGAAAAATTTATGTCAATCAAAATTAAAAATGAATCTGCAGACTGAAATATCAAAGGGAATTCTACAGCAAAGAAGACCTTAAGGCCAGGGAAAGCGAAGTTATCTCCAGGAGAAAGCTATCCACTGACTTCATTTCCCAGCAACAGCAAAAGAAGTCTGAAGTAATAGGATAATATCTTCAAGGTGCTAGAAGAAAATAACTCTCACCCCAAGGTCCAGGCCATGTTAAACCTTGTCAATGGCCTTCAGCCAAAGACAACCAGAGTGCACCTGTATTGAACAAGTTGGGTTTATTGTTGTTACTAACTTATAAGTGTTGGCCATCATAGGTTGGAAGAGTAGTGTGTTTCATGAAAAGAATGTTGGAAATAAGGTGTGCGATTTGAATTCTGCCAGGGCGTAAGAAGTGTCTATGAAACCAAGAGCTTTTTCTGGATGGAGTATCCACAAAAAGTAAGTACGATTATCTGATGAGATAAATCCGTAATTACAGGTAGGAAGACTAAAGTGATAATAAGCTCTAACTGGACTCTTCTTCTTTTTTTTTAACTGTAGCAAGCAGGTGAAGAGTGATTACTGTTTTGTGGTTGTGTGGCAGTTTTTTAAGTACCCATTAGTGAAAACTGCGTCCAAAAAAGAAACCGCGTGGTTACCTGTAAACATATCAGTTTGTAATAACATTAAATAATAACCTTCGATGTAAAATCAAGTCAGTTGCCTGTTACCAGAATTTTCTTGCATGTCTTAACACTTCAATTCACAAATGAAGAAATAAATAAGAATAAATTAGAGAGATTTTTCACTTCTAGACTCCCTCTGGAAAGGAATCTAAAGGAATAAGAGATTAAATCTGCAAGAAATGGGACATAAAAAGGAATAGTAAGCAAAAGAATAAAGAACTCTGGCCATAAAGATGAATTTGCCTCAACAGTATGAAATAACACTAATAGCAATGGGGCCAGTTAGAAAGCAAGCGGAACCACAGTTCTGAACAATTTGTAACATCACAGTGAAATGATTAGGCTCAGCATTCTATGATGTTGTTATTATGGAAGAAGGCAAAAAGCCTGATTAAATTTAAAGCTTTATTAAGGCAAAAAGCATACTTAAATTTAGGAATGACCACCATAAATAAATAAATAAGAGCAGTTTGTAAAACTTTGTGTGGGACAGGAATGAAAAAAAATATTGCTAAATATTAAATAAGGAAAGGGGAAAAAAGCAAGGATTCCAGTAAAGATCACATAGAATGTGAAAAATAAACCAAATAAATCAAGAATTATTACGGACAGAATCAGGTTAAATCTATCAGCTAAAGGTCAACACTTACCAAAACAGAATTTTCTAATGAGCTCTGTGATTCTTCAATAATACATAAAACCTAAGGATGTAAAGTTTGACAGATTTGTTTAATGAAGTTTGTTCTCTATATAAGTAACTGGACTCAGATCTTCCCCTAATCTTCCCCTATCACTGCTTCTTTTTTTTTTTTTTTTTTTTTTTTTTTTGCTTCCTGGTTCAATGATACTTTCTATTCATCACAACATGCCCTCAAATAGCCTTCCCAGACCTAATTTGAGGCAGTCACCAAGATACCCAGTTTCTCCCAAAAGAAAATCTTAGAACTGGAGAACTGGAGATGGTTCACTGGAAAAAGTGCTTGCTCTGTAAGCTCATGAATCCCAGGATTTGGAATGGCAGGACTAATTTAAAAGCTGGGTTTCATGAGTACCTATAATCCTAGAACTTAGGAGGGAGACATAGGATCCTCAAGAAAGCTGACTGGCTAAACCAACCATATTGGTCAGCTGCCAGATCGGTGAGAGAACCTGCCTCAGAAATAAGGGGAGTGACGCAGAGAGACACTTCAGTCATGAATACATACACGCATGCACACACCACATACACACATGCAAACACACACACACACACAAAGAAAACCTTCTTACTGGTTATACAGGAAGATTTAACACGTTAGAAGGTAAGAACGGGTTGTGTACGTGAACCAATGCAGTCGGTTCTTCCGGTTTGCTTTCAATGTTCCTATAAGCCACCAGGTCATCAGGAAATGTTTGAGTGGTGGTTATAAAACTATCCACCGACACAGTATATTGGTGCAAATTCTTCATAAAGCAGACACTGGGATTGACTTAGGTATGTTCAAGATTTATGAAGGAACTATCTATGAAGGATAAAGGGGGACAGAAGTAACAGAAGGTAGAATGTTGAGAATACAACGCAGGTTCTAGGACCTGTATAGGAAGAAAATAAAGAACGTGCTAAGCAGGAAGTGTCCCAGACCATAAAATATGTCTAGGAAAATCTCTTTCCATCCAAAGAATCTCAGATGAGACACTGTTGCATAATTACTTTTCCGATAGACCATGTTGTATAGAAGAAAACCTGTTGTGCTCATACCTTGGCTAGGAGCAGTGCAGAAGCCTGGAATTAATTCAGGAGCAGCAGTTAGGGGCTGTCCATCACCTGTGCTCCGAAATGTAAATAGCACATCCCATCACCCCTCTGTCTTATCACTTAACTGCACAGATTCATCTTCCTACTCATGTTCAAGGACCACCTCCCTTGGGATATGTCTTAGGTTTGCTATGGTGTCATCTTCTTCCTTCTGTACTATACGTCCTGCTTAATTTTGTTGCCAATCTGACACACTCAGAAAGAGGGAACCACAATTGAACAATTGACTCAGTCAGATGGACCTGTGGGCATGGAGGGCATTTTCTTGATGGCTAATTGTTACAAGAGAGCCCAGTTCATGGTCAGCAGTACCATCCTTGGGAAGGTGGGCCAGGGCTATGTTAAAGAGGTATTTAAATGTTAACCTTGGAGGAAAGTTAGTAAGCTGCTATGGCTTCTGCTTCAAGCTCCTGCCTTGGATTCCCTCAGTGATGAACTGTGCCCTCAAGCCTAAGCCAAACAAACACTTTCTTCCCATAAGTCACTTCTTGTCTGGGTTTCAGCACAGCAAAAGGAAGCAAACTAGAACATAAATTGGTACCAGAAGTGGGATATTACTGTGATGGACATGGTCGTGTTGGTTTAGGGGAAGAATTGTGGGCTGGAATTTGTAACTTTGGGCTGGAAGTACTCAGACCTTAATAAGCTGCTCTTATGGAAACTTGGAAGAGAAGAATGCTGAGAGCCTGCAGACTAGAATGGAACACTATACTTTCTGAAGTCCCCATAGGCTCAACTAGGAAGGAAAGAACGAGCTTTTGCTCTTTGCCTGCTTGTTTTCAACTTGATATCAAGTCCATTCCTTTACTGGTATTAGAGGCTACTTCTTTGGGATTCCAGAGTCTACTGAAACATCCAGCTTTGCCTCTCTTCTTGGACTCTCCATTCAGAGCCAGCCGTAGTTAGATTAGTGGGACCACAACTTGTACATCATTCCAATAAATACCCATTATATAAGCACATATACGTGTGTGTGTGTGTGTGTGTGTGTTTATGAGAGAAGAGAGAGAATCATTCCACAAGTTCTGTCACTCTAGAGAACCATCTAATACAAGTGGTAAGCTGAACTCAAGTATTGGCCTCAAGCCCTGCATGGCTGGCCCATCATAGTGGATCTAGAGCATCAGTACCTCTCGTGTGGCAGCTCAGGACTTCAGTCAATGATATAGGAGCTGTATGACTGTTGCTGAGTCAGTCATGAGGTACAGGGCATCTCTGACCCTTGTACTGCATACTGAGAGCATCTGGCCTAAAATGGAGGTGGCACAGATCCAGAGATTGAAAGGAGGGTCAAAGAATTTGTGACTATGTTTTGAAACCATCAAAGGGCTAGCTTTTTAGTTAGCTAAAATAATCTCTTACTGAAAACAGCCCAAATGCCAACTGCAAGGAAAACAGTGTGTCATGATAATTTACAATACTTATAATTGAACGAGAGAAGAACAAAAAATATCTGTTCAATGAATACATGAATACATTTTTATTAAAATCTGGAAGACAAGGGAATGAGCTAACTGAAGATAGTGAAGCCTACCTCTTTCATAATAAAAGTCCTTCCCTTATTCCCTTAAATAGAGGGAAGATTTTAATATCTATCATCCTTTCTCCCCTACCATCAGGCCTACCCCACATATCTCTTTGAAAGGCACAGGAGCCATGATAGTTCCAAGCTGAGACTCCCTCCCTTCTGGCTGTGTACTCAGAGCTTGAACTTCCTCTGCTGCCTTGAGAAATCACCCTTCTCTGTGTAGTCTACACTGTCAATGGCCCCGTGGAAAGGAATGTAGCTGGAAGGTACAATTTCCCAGTCTCATTCAAGACAGAATGGGGTCCTCAGATGTCCCAGTTATTGCTTTAAAATGATTACTTCTTCCTCTAGTTTTCTCTATTACATGACTCTTCTTCCTCTATTTTCCCCAAGGATGAATGTCAAGTACCAGGCCTCATCTACAGTAATCCTTTCATTTGTCTAGCAAACACTGATTGATCATCTGCTACATAGCAGGCTCTCTGTTCTATGCTGAGGACACAAAAGTAAACAGAGCAGCACCTGTACTCCCAGGCCTCTTGCTGTGCAGTCTGTGGGCTTTAAAGGGAGAGATGAGCATAGGTAAACAGCAATTTCAATACTGTTAGCCTGTGCCCAGAGGCAGTGTGTGAGATGGCCAGAGTGACTTGGAATCCAAAGGCCTGAATGAAGAAACACAAACATCCCAAATGTCTCTATACCCACCTCCACCCACTGGCCTGGGGGCCAAGATCCACTTAGTGCCCAGGAAGCAGAACTCTCGTGCCAGCCACATCTGTGCCCCCTTTACATTTAAGACCAGACGAATGCACGGCATGCTGTTGTCTGTCTCTAATCTGGACCTTACAGCCACCATAGCGCATGTACTTTCTAAGTGTTGGGGAACACTGAGCACCAGATCTATGAGCAGATGGCACAGGGTCGGGCCAGAGTAGTGGCTGAGCATGCACACGGTTTGACCCTGGCCTTGGAGGTTTGATTGTGTGCACTGCCGGGCAGGTTCCTTAATCTCGACGAGTCCTAGTTTTCACATCTGTAAAAACAGAGCTAATGTTTCCTTGCCCGGATGTGAGGATGAAATTAGATTAGCTCTGTGGCATGTCACAACTTTCAACAAGGTATCTCTCTTCATCCTTATTCTATTTAATGGATAGCGCTTCCAGAGTGTGAGAACAAAAATACCAGTCGACCAGTGACATTTCAACTTCAAATAAATAACTAACTTCCTCAGTACAAGCATGTTCCATGCAACATTTAGGACTCGTTCTGCTGGAGAGTTGTATGTTCTTCCTCTGAATTCAACTTTGGCTGGGCTTCCTGTAACTTGTCTGACTTTTTTTTTAATGATTATCTTGCTGTAGTGGCACGGCAACACATATAAAATGCTTAAACATGTTTTGTTGATGAAAAAGCTACCCTCCTTTGGCCTTTAGCAACTTAACCATAGTCACATTAGTAAGGAGGGGCTGCGCTGGATTCAGATTTGAGCTCAGGTACAGATCTCTTCTCTCCACTCGGAGCAAGCCTCAGTTCCCTCTGGTCCAGGAAATCAGCCAGGCTCACAAAGCATCCTTGTTGGTTACTATAATAAGACCCCGCACCGCAGAGCTCAGACAGAATTAAACTGCTGCTGGGAAGACAGCTGAAAAGCGGAGACCGGTACACCTCCCTGTCAGAGCAGCTGCCTTGGAAAGGCCACACCAGTATTCCGGGAGGAAGCTCCAACCACTAAAGATAGTGCTAAGAATATTTGCTGGGCGCTTCTTCCTAACTTGCATCCCCAGAGAAAGCGTGTCTTCAGAGAGTCAGCAGGCCCCAGGGAAGCCTAGAGTTACAGCTGGAGAAGGGAGAAGGTCTCCCATGATACTGGGTAGATGGGAGGATGGTGTGTAGGATAAGGATTTCCTTCCGGAGCTGAAGAGAGGTGACAGCTCCTGGTGACAGGCTGGGCAACACAAAACAAGAAAAATGAATGAATGAATGAATGAATGAATGAATGAATGAATGAATGTGGGAGGGAGGGAGGGAGGAAGGAAGGAAGTGAATGGTACCCTTTGTTTTCACTGGCATGGAATGGGAACCCTCTTCTCTCTAGATTCTGATTGCTGAGGAGAGTGCCTCTTTGTTTCGGTCTTCTTTTCTAAGTTACTGGATCGCCTGTCTTGCCCCACAAATTACAGGTGTGAGTCCTTAGGAAGGGAGGAGGTGGCTCTTCCTCCATTATAAGCAGAAGGGGCCAGTCAGATGCACCTGCTTTGGTCCTGGGCCTTCTGAACTCTGTGTGCAATGCCTGTGTGCTTTAGGACATAGAAAGGATGAGGGTAGGTATGGCTGAGTCAGGAGGATTCTGGAGTCTCTATTGGGCAGCAAGTCCTCTCTGGTCCCTCTCCAGGAACACAAAGGCAACAGCTAATGTGTGGACTTCGGGCCAGCTTCATTTAGTACTTGGTCCAGCAGGCCAGCAGGCAGACATCAATATGAACCCCAAGCGTGACTCACTCCTCAGGGAAGAGGAAGCTTGACATTCTTTCCTCTCCCTTTCCCTTAGTCCATTTCGTACACCTAGAGCCTACTTCCTGAGACTGGACAGCTCCTAAGCAACAGAAACTTAGCCCTCGTTGTTCTGGAGGCTAGGAAGACCAAAACCAAGGTGGGAATCCGCAGTTAGTTTGCATCCTCATGTGATGGAAAGCAAACGGGCTGTGATTGCAGAGGGAGGCAGAGCCAGGTCACTCCCACAAGGTCTAAAGCCTCAAGGCCGGCCACCAAATCTCATCTCCCAGCATTATTGTACTGGAGATTAAGTTTCCAACACATGCATTTGGACGGAGACTTCTAGGTCAAAGAATCCCCTTTCTTTGGAGTGAACGGCTCTAACCCCATGCCTGTAGCCGCCGTTACTCTTACAGTCCACAGTATGTTCCCATCTTTCAATCATGCCATGATATGCCAGGGATGGAGGGTGTTGGGAACTCACCCCGCAGCAGGAGATGACCCGGGCAGGTATAAATCTATACACCTTTTCATCTCTTGCAGATGGTCTCAGGCAACCCCTGTGAAATGGTCATTCAACCCTTGAAGGGGCTACAACCCACAAGTTGAGAACTGTTGCCTTCAACCGTCCTATATGAAGACACTTTTTGAGCCAACAGGATGACAGCAAACCTTCGGAGAAGCATTCCCTCAGCACAAAGCCTTCTAACATTAGAGCAGTGAAACTTGTGGGAGAGTTGAGGAGAAGCCAAAGTGTGTCTCCACCCCTCAGTGCTGTTCTGCTGGCCACCGTCTCATGTCAATGACTTGGAGTTTCAGAAGTATCTGCTCCATTGACTACTTCTCTCCTCCCCCTTTCGTTTCTCTGAAATGGTGCCAGAGTCTGTGAAGGCTGGGTTTACTCAATCTGTTGGTGTGAGAGAGGGGAGGTGATCTGTGTAAACATGTGTGAAAAAAAAATCCCGTCCTTGCATGTCTGAAGCATTGTTCTTATGCTGAAATGTAGTTAAGTAGAACTTCATGTGTGAATCCCACCACCACCACCCCCCCAGCAGCCATTAAACCCAAGAATCGGGAATGAGGCTGGAGGACTCTCAGCATGTTTTTGAGGCAGCTACAACAGGTTGAGAACTCCTCTGGAACAGAGTGCAGCATGGCCTACCAGAGCTATTATCAAAACGTGGGAAGGTCCAAGAACCCATGTTCCACAGTTCCCATCATCCACTGGCTGAGAATCGGTAAAGTTTCCTCAGAATCGGGAACTCCCCCAAAGCCAGGTTTTAGGACAGTCTTCACATAAGATCTGGGAGCCAGGAGAACGATACACAGCATGGAGGAAAGAGGGACACTGTTACCAGAAGATGAGTGAGGTCAGATGAAAATATCTCCAGAGACGGGCCAAGGGATGACACTGATGGCACAGGCAGAACTGTAATTTCAAAATGATTTCCTTTTGAAACCAAAAATACCTTTCCTCTGACGTTAAGCGTCCAAGACTGCTGAAGAAGTGAAACGCCCTCTTGAGTCCTGCTCCTTTGCAGGTAACTTGTTCTTTCTGGACACGTCCAGTATTTTCTTTTCTTTCTGTGGCTCTGTGGTTTCAACAACATTCATCTCTTTGTGGGGTTTTTAGTCATCTATGTTTTCTGTCTAATCTATGTTTCAGCCTGAAAACTTGGGGGTTCCTATGGTTCGTCATACCTTACTTCTTCTCTTCCACGTTCATTTGCCCCTCTTTTTCTTTTCTCCTTCTTTCTTACTCTCCACTGTGAATTTGTTTTTTTTTAAATATCTATTTGTGTGTGTGTGTGTGTGCGCGCGAGTGTGTGCAGTGTGTGGGGTGTGCACAGTGTGAAAGCGCTGCTGGAGGCCAGAAGCAGGTATTGGCTCTCCTGGAGCTGCTGGTGTGGGCACTGCGGACTGACCTCTGGGTCTCTGCAGAGCACCAAGTGCCGCCAACCACTGAACACTTTCTCGGGCCCCTTGAATTGGTCCTTCAGCGTCCACTCTGCTATGTGAAACACCTATTGAGAGTTCAAAAGCATTTAGTAACCATAGACTCCAAATAAATTACTTCTTCACATAATTTGCCCCTGACTGATGCACTAGTCCTTTAAAAGCTGGATTTTAATTACTCCTATCTTAAAGTTATCTCTCTTTTCTATGGACACTGGTGATCTTATGTGTGGATTTTTGCCTTTTTCCTAATCCAACATAGTTTCTGACTAGTTCTTCTTTTTTAATGATGTTCTTCTTGAACATTTGGGCTTTCTTAACTCTCATTCGCATTTGAATTAGAAACCCCTATTTGTCTGGGTCTATGCAAGCACCAATTCCAGCTAGGTGACTGAGGGTAGAGATGACAGAATGTACAAACAAGTAGCTGACCACTGAGAAGGAGCTTCCTGGTTCTCAAAGAGCCTGTGAGTCATCTGGAGCTGCTGGGCTGCTCTTCTGACCCAACTTGCCACCAACTTCCTGGGTCAGGACCCCCTGCTTCACACAGATGTACTCAGTGTTTGTGCTGGAGACAGATTCACAGCCAGAGCCCCCTTTTATCTGTTCTGTTTTCTTTCTATCTTCTTTCTTTCTTATCCTCCTTCCTTCCTTGCTTCTGTCCTTGTCTTTCCTGGCTGTCTGGACTTAATCCTGGCTCTGTTCTGCCCCTCTGGGATGCTCCTCCTCCTGTAAGTTTCATTCTGGGTCTAGCCATCATCACCTTGCTCTGCACTCAGGGGAGAACTGGTAGGATCAAATGCTCAGAATACAAAGCTTTGGTAATTAGCCTAAAGATCACCCCAAAGCCCCTCCCTGCTCTCTCAATTTATAGTTCGTGGTTAAAATATTTCTGGAATTGCTATCATCTCTTTTAACAGTGTTTTTCCATCGTCTGTGTTTAGAAATATGGCTTTCTTTTTCCATGCCCCTGTTTTCTGCAATCTGACCCCACCTGCTTTCTATCTTCCAAAAATTTCTCAAAAGCTGGCTAAGGATGGCTTCCTTTCTGGTCTCTCCACCTTTTCATGGATTCCCTTGCCACTGAGTCCTCTCATCCACTTGTCTTATTCCATTCTCACGGTATCTTAGAAAGAAACACTTGCTACCACATCACCTTTCAGCAGCAACACTGAGGTTCAGAGGGGTTAAACTGGCTCTTCTCCACCATCCCAGCCAGAACAAGGTAATGTTGGAACCTGACCTCTGGTTTATCCAACCCCATGTGGGGACAAACTATTCTCTCACTTATCCACTCAGGAGGATCTTTCTCTGTGATTGCATCTTAGTTCCTCCCTGGGGCAACCTAAGTGCTCCTTGGAAGGCTGTCCTGAATTATCTTGTGCAGTGCAGAGAGCCCACCATTAGGAGAATGAGTAGAACCTGGCTAGAAAGGGCAGGGCTAGGCTGTGAACACAAGAAATCCAGTCCAAGGCACTCTGTACTATCATGCCATACTGCCACTCGTATCTGGGGCGATACAGATACATATCTGTATTTCCCATACCCCTTCCGGGGCTGAGTGAGACCCTCCCATTCTCTGTGCTTTCCTCTAGTACTTGGCAGAGGTCTGCAGTGGGCCATAACACTGTCTAACTTAAACTTAACATCCTGACAAGTCATCATGAGCTTTATTTTTACAGATGTGAAAACTAAGACTCAACAAGACAATGAAAGCCACTCATTCCGCACACAAATCTCGTTATCCAAAGTCAAGACACGTGTGTACACTTGATCTGCACAGCAGGCCTCTTTTGTAGCAACCACCTCCTAAGTCTGGGTCACAGTTGTGATGACACCCCAACATCCCAGCAAGGGGTGATGGGGATGGCAAAATTACAAAGGCCAGTGCACACGCTTTGGTGGTTAGGGTGGGTCCTGGTTTCAAGACTGGGGCAAAGAGATGTTGACCCTTAATGACCCTTAATGGAGAGGATCACAGCGCTGCCTGTATGACAGCCACGGGAATGAAACTCAGAGAAGGTCATGGCTGACAAGCCTGCTGGGGGAGTTGGGCACACAGGCTTGTGGCGTGTTGGCTGCCCCTTCTTCCAAGCGTTCGGGTGCTGACTCACTTTGGGGTGTGGATTTCAGGCATTATCTTTGAGGAACAATAACCGGACTGGGAGCTAGACTGTTTGGTAAGCTGGAATATTTCCATCAGAGCCTCTCCCACTTGGGGGCACCAAATATGAATGAATAAGGTCAGATTAGAATTGCATTGCTTCCACTCAAATAATGCTGGGAATCTTACAGAGCCAATAGTAGATTCAGCATGCTTTTACAATAAATTACAAGCTAGAAACAGGACAAAATAAATGCAGGTTTCTAAGTATAGGATTATGCAAAAGTTTCAGAGTAATTTTCATAATGGAAACGTTAGGCCCATATATCACTGTCATTTTTAACTAATATTTAGTTTAAAGTCTTGAAGAGGTGAAGCAAATGGATTTACTAAGAAGACACTTACTTTACCTGCAAGTTGTTCTAGGAAGGCTTATAGCTGGAATTAATCTCAGAGGTACCGGATAAAGATGATGTAGTAAGAAAGAAATAAGTGCATTGTTTAGAATTAGAGCAGAATGACTAGGGGCGTAGGCTCTGAAGCCAGAGGCCCCGTGTATAAGGCCTGGCCTCGGCTGATAGATGTGAACCTCATCTTTCCCTCTTCTATAAGACAGAGATATCTTCTTATGAAACTGTATAAGAATTAAATGACTTCCTGCCAATGGAGAACTGACATGTGTCAATACTCAGTAAATGCCAGCTATCCCTATTACTATTGGCAATTAAAGATGGCTCCTATGCTTGATACAACTAATTTATATCTATATACTTAATTTACTCTATAAATAAAGTTATATGTAATTCATTCTACAAAATAATAATATATGTGCACTTATACATACTAGTACGTCAAATATATAGACATGAGTGTGCTAATTACAGTTGTATTCAACAGGAGTTTGAACATAAACTATATTTTCAGCTAACCTCTCTGACGACTGGAGATTCTGTAAAGACTCTGTGTATGTATAAGGGTGTACCTGTGTGTGAAAGTATGTATAAAGGTGTACAGTGAAGGTCAGAGGTTGGCCTCAGCTGTCTTTCTCAACCACTCTCTGCTTTATTTTCATACAGGGTCCCTTATTGAACCTGGAGCCTATGATTTACCAACACTAACTGTTCAGCAAGCTGGAAAGATCTTCCTTTCTATAGCAACTAAGCCCTGGGATTGCAAGCATGCCCTGCTGCACCCGACTTTTTTTTTTTTTTAAACACCTGACTTTTTTTACATGGGTTCTGGAGACCAAACTCAGGTTCACATGCTTGCACTGAGCCATGTTCCCAGCACTGAGCTTTTTGGCCATCCGCTAGTATATAGTTTGGAGTCACAGTGAAGGTTGTGTTTAGGAAAGGTGATTGAGTTAGAAGGGAAGATGCAGAGGAGCCGTGTGCTGCTGCAAATACTGTATTTCCTAATGTGATTGCCATTCGCAAGGGTGGGTACTTATGGGCATGTTCGGAATATACATTGCTCAGCTTCAGAAAGTTTAATAGCAGGCTGCCTTCGGGGAGGAGGACTGGGCAGCCCAGAAGCGGAGCTGGAGTTCTGCTTTATTGGATTATATTCAACAATTGGCGTATGTTTACTCTCAAAACCTTTCTCTAGGGTTCCCATGTATTCAGGATAAATTGAAAGGTCATGGAATAGACAGCCCTTAGGCCTGGGAGGATTCTGGCTGAATCTTTCTGAGCTAGGTTAGGAACCATGGCAAAGCACTATTCCGGGCGGCAGACTCAGGAAGTAAAGGCTGATCAGAAGAATGACCACTTCCACCACACACACACATATGTGCATACATGAAGGCATGTACACATGCACATTACACACACAGATACAGAGATTCACACACATACATAGACACACAGACACTCACAGTACATAGCACACACAAACACACGGATGCTCATGCACACACACAACAGAGACACACATACACATGCACACACAGAGAGATGCATACGCACATTCACACAGACACACACACACATCATCTCCATAATGCCACCTAGACTCCTGTCTCACTGAATAACTAAGTATCACACTCTTGCCAAGGTGACACAGGCAACAAGCACCATCACTGGGATGGAGAGGAAGAAGGATGGACCCAAGCGAAGAGACTTCTCTGTGAATGTGTGTGACCGTGCAGGCCTTACATACACTGTTGAGGAAGAGACAGGGAATCCACAGAAGCAGGGATGAGCAGGTGAGTGAGAGGCGGCAAGGAGGGCTTTCAGAGCTTCGTGTACCCGGTAATCCAAATCAGGCTGACAATCAGAAGAATCATCCAGAACCTCCAAGATTCCCTGCCCACACCTCTCAGACCTGACAAATAAGATGAAACAGCAAGCTTGTCTGATTAAAGAGACCATTTTTGTTCCCCACCTGATGGCCAGGTTTAAGGCAGTGAAAAGCACTGAAGTGTTAAATGACAGGCTCCAAATTTATGGTCCTTTAACTATCTTCCCAGTTTAAGCGTGTGTAAGTTTCACATGAACGGGATAACTTTTTCATGGTGGCTCCAAACAGTGACGCTGGGTAGGATGTGCCTGCGAAATTTTGGCTGAGCTCCCTCTCAGTGTACTTATCTGCGCAGACACAACCTAATTGGGATCAGAAGGGCTAGAGAGACAGAAGCAGGAGGATGGGGTTCTCCATCAATGTCACCTTCATTTCCATGGAGATCCATTCATTCATCAAGCATTCATTCAGTGAGTACAGAGTTCCCCAGTCCACGCCAGGCTCAGGGGGGGACAGAAAGACGGCCGGAGTCAGCTTACAATTTTGCAGACGTGCATTTGAAACACGTGTTTGAAAAGAGCAGAGCTTTAAAGAGCTCTTTAAAGGCAGTATTTAAGACAAGCATGTGGCAAGATGGCACAGGAGGAAGTGTATATGTCAAAGACCTCAGCTTGTTTAACAAGACAATGTACACAGAGCGTCTCATACACGCCTGGCACAGAGCAGCACTAAATAAATGCCACTACTCAGCCTTCCCGGGTGCTTATTAATGCCAACACCCCTTTTGGATGGTCACAGTTTGGGGGGTTCTAGAATAAATTCTAGACATTAGAAGCATGCCCAGCTTCCAAATCTTATACTTCATCAGTGTCCATTTAGTTGACCAGAGAGACAGGGCACTGATGTCTGTCAATGAGTTCTAAGGTAGATATCATCAATAAGGCTGACATAGCAAATAGAAACACACACGCACACATGTGCACACACATGCTCATCCAGAAAAAAATATAAGAGCCCATGACTACCTCCACCCACAGCAGAGGAAAGAGTTCCTCTGGCAGAGGCTCTCCTGAGAGCTCGCAGCATCCAACAACACAGTCATTTCCTCATCCTCTCATACCCAGCCTCAATAGGTGAAACTCTCAAGTTCACATGGATCCTCAGTGTCAAATGGGAGAATGGTGAACCTTTCAAAAGAATAGGCTAAAGGTCATCCCAGGGTGTTTTTAAGATGATAAGAAAGTTTAAGAGCTAAGGCTGAAGAATAGCTTAACCTTCTTGCAATAGCTCTGATCTCAGAAGGTCATCCAAGCCCAGGGTTGTTCTCCCAATTCTTAAGAAAGTCATTCTCACAGCTGAGTTTCTGTGCTATGGCATGGCCAGGTGGTAGCACTCTATATTTCCCTTCATCTCTCACCCTTGACTTCTTATTTTATTATTATTATTATTATTATTATTAATTACACCTTATTCATTTTGTATCCCCCCATAAGCCCCTCCCTCCTCCCCTCCCGATCCCACCCTTCCTTCCCTTTCTTCATGCATGCCCCTCCCCAAGTCCACTGATAGGGGAGGTCCTCCTCTCCTTCCTTCTGCTCTTAGTCTATCAGATATCATCAGGAGTGGCTGCACTGTCATCTTCTGTGGCCTGGTAAGGCTGCTCTCTCCTCAGGGGGAGGTGATCAAAGAGCAGGCCAATCAGATTATGTCAGAGGCAGTCCCTCTTCCCATTACTATGTAACCCACTTGGACACTGAACTGCCATGGGCTACATCTGTGCAGGGGTTCTAGGATATCTCCATGAATAGTCCTTGGTTGGAGTATGAGTCTCTAGGAAGTTCCCTGTGTTCAAATTTTCTTGTTCTGTTGCTCTCCTTGTGGAGTTCCTGTCCTCTCCAGCTCTTACTATTTCCCACTTCCTACATAGAATTCTATTCACTCTGCCTGCCAGCTGGCCATCAGGCTCAGCATCTGCTTTGATAGTCTGCAGGGCAGAGGCTTTCAGCGGCCCTCTGTGACAGGTTCCTAGGTTGCTTCCTGTTTTCTTCTTCTGGCTTTCAGAGGCCCTCTGTAGCAGGTTCCTAGGTTGTTTCCTGTTTTCTTCTTCTGATGTCCATCCTCTTTGCCTTTCAGGATGAGGATTGAGCATTTTAGTTAGGGTCCTCTCTTTTGCTTAGTTTGTTTAGATGTACCGATTTTAGTGGGTTTATCCTATGTTGTATGTTTATATGAGTGAGTATATGCCGTGTGTGTCTTTTTGCTTCTGGGACGACTCACTCAGAATGATCCTTTCCAGGTCCCACCATTTACCTGCAAATTTCATGATTTCCTTATTTTTCATTGCTGAGTAATACTCCATTGTATAGATGTACCACAATTTCTGCATCCATTCTTCAGTTGAGGGGCATCTGGGCTGTTTCTAGCTTCTGGCTATTACAAATAAAGCTGCTACAAACATGATTGAGCAAATGTCCTTTTTGTGTACTTGAGCCTCTTTTGGATATATGCCTAAGAGTGGTATGGCTGGATCTTGAGGAAGCGCTCTTCCTAGTTGTCTGAGAAAGCGCCAGATTGATTTCCAGAGTGGTTGTACAAGTTTATATTCCCACCAGCAGTGGAGGAGGGTTCCCCTTTCTCCACAACCTCTCCAGCATGTGTTGTCACTTGAGTTTTTTATCTTGGCCATTCTGATGGGTGTAAATCTCAAGGTTGTTTTGATTTGCATTTCCCTAATGGCTAATGAGGTTGAGCATTTCTATAAATGCTTCTCTGCCATTCGATATTCCTCTACAGTGAGTTCTCTGTTTAGTTCTGTTCCCCACTTTTTAAGTGGATTACTTGGTTTGCTGCTTTTCAGCTTCTTTAGTTCTTTATATATACTGGATATGAGTCCTCTGTCAGATAAAGGGTTGGTGAAGATTCTTTCCTAATCTGTAGGCAGTCACTTTGTTTTGATGACAGTGTCCTTTGCTTTACAGAAGCTTTTCAGTTTCATGAGGTCCCATTTATTGATTGTTGCTCTTAGAGCCTGTGTTGTTGGTGTCCTGTTCAGGAAGTTTTTTCCTGTACCAATGAGTTCTAGGGTATTCCCCACTTTTTTTTTCTAGCCGATTTAATATGTCTGGTTTTATGTTGAGGTCTTTGATCCACTTGGACTTCAGTTTTGTGCAGGGTGATAAGTATGGATCTATTTTCATTTTTCTACATGTAGACATCCAGTTGGACCAGCACCATTTGTTGAAGATGCTGTCTTTTTTCTATTGTATGGTTTTGGCATCTTTGTCAAATATTAGGTGTTCATAAGTGTGTGGGTTTATTTCTGGGTCTTCTGTTCGGTTCCATTGATCCACCAGTCTGTTTCTATGCCAGTACCATGCAGTTTTTATAACTGTTGCTCTATAGTACAGCTTGAGATCAGGGATGGAGATACCTCCAGAAGATCTTTTATTGTAGAGGATTGTTTTAGCAATTCTGGGTTTCTTGTTATTCCATATGAAGTTGAGAATTTTTATTTCCAGGTCTGTAAAGAATTGTTGGCAATTTGATGGGAATTGCATTTAAATCTGTAGATTGCTTTTGGTAAGATGGCCATTTTTACTATGTTAATCCTGCCAAGCCATGAGCATGGGAGATCTTTCCATCTTCTCATATCTTCTTCTAATTCTTTCTTCAGAGACTTGAAATTTTTTTCATACATGTCTTTGACTTGCTTGGTTAGGTTCACACCAAGGTACTTTATGTCATCTGTGGCTATTGTGAAGGGTGTTGTTTCCCTAATTTCTTTCTCATGCCTTTTGTCTTTTGTATAAAGGAGTGCTACTGATTTTTTTGAGTTAATTTTGTACCCGGCCACTTTGCTGAAGGTGTTTATCAGCTGTAGGAGTTCCCTGGTAGAGTTTTTGGGGTCACTCACGTATACTATCATATCATCTGCGAATAGTGATAATTTGACTTCTTCCTTTCCAATCTGTATCCCCTTGATCTCCTTCAACTGTCTTATTGCTCTAGCAAGGACTTCCAGCACTATGTTGAAGAGATATGGAGAGAGTGGCAGCCTTGTCTTGTCCCTGACTTCAGTGGGATTGCTTTAAGTTTCTCTCCATTCAGTTTGATGTTGGCTATAGGCTTGTTGTATATCGCCTTTACTATGTTTAGATATGTGCCTTGTATCCCTGATCTCTCCAATACTTTAAACATGAATGGATGTTGGATTTTGTCAAATGCTTTTTCAGCATCTAGGGAGATTATCATGTGGTTTTTTTTTCTTTCAGTTTGTTTATGTGGTGTCACCCTTGACTTCTACCGTCACACATGAAAGCGATTCACTCCTCCGATACCGGCAGACGTTCTCATCCAACTGGGCTGCAGGCCCCCTTGTAACCATGTTCACACCCACTCATGCTTCTACATGATGCGATCCTTGGAGGATCCATCATACTAAGTCAGGATTAACAGAAAGCATCTGAGGGCCCAAGGGTTGAACCAAGTACTTATGACAGAAATGATAAGTCAGCAAAACCCAGCATTCGTATATAACTATAAACCTTCAGAAACAGTAAACTCTTCAGTTCTTCATTGGTCATTCCTCTTATGATGACTCACCTTGAACATGAGTTCCTCCAGCACAATGCACAGATTTTTTTTCCAACATAGACCCAGGCTTTGCCTTGAAAAATAGAGGGGTCAGAACCCCTTGGGATGCTAAGGCAAGCCTCAGCAGGAGCAACTGGGAAGTATGCTATCTTTTCCAAACACCGGTTCCCTCAAGAGCATTACCCAGGGCCTGGTCCCTAAGAAAGGCCTGGAAACACTTACTTTGATGACAACATGGCTAGCTGTGATGATTAATATTGATCATCAACCTGATTAGATTAAGAGTTACCTAAGAGTGAGGCTGGGTAGATAGATCAGTCCATAAAGTGTTTGACCTAAAAGCAGAAAGACCTGAGTTCCTTCCCCAGGTTCCACAGACGAATATGGTGAGGTGGCAGGCACTTGTAAATGGCAAATCTGTGGTTTCAGTAGGAGGTTGTCCAAAAACACAAGATGGACCACTATTAAGGAAGCACATTCATATCTGACTTTTAGCCTCCACACTCATGCGCGTACATGCGCGCATGTGGGCACACACACACACACAAGCATTGTCCAAGTGATCAGTAAATCATACTACTGGGTCTGTCTGTGAGAGTGTTTGCTGAGACACTTCATTATGAGGACTTTGACCTAATTAGTGGGTTTTTTCCCATATTAGATTCATACTATGGAGGGGTTATCAGGAGCTGATGACAGCTTAGAAACTGGCTTGGGTCTAGTTGGGGAAGGAGGAACAGGTCACTGGGGGAAGAATGTCCTTAGAGACTATAGCTTGCCTTGGCTCCTTCCTACATCCCTCCTTCTGCTTCATGGCCACTGTGAAAGAAATAGCTTTCTTCTAACACACACACCATCATGAGGTTCAGCCCAAGTACATGGGGCAAGTACTTTAGAGGCTGAACCCTCTAAAACGTTAAGTCAGATTAAACCCTTCTATGCTTTATTTTAGGTAGCGGTCCATGGTCATGAAAAATAACTAACACACTGGTGCTCATAGTAGCAATGCTCACCACTTAACTGTGCTATCTTCCAGGGAGACTTTCTGGGATGGGTTGCCTTTAGCATTCCAGGCTTTATCTTGAACTCACTTTGGATACTTGAAGACACATCTGGGGCTAGGACTATGATTTAATAGTACAGCCTGTGCTTAGCATACTTGAGTTCCTAGGCTGATTTCCAGCACCCCTCCCCCCCAAAGTTGTAATTAAGAGGCCATGATCTTAGGCAAAAGTAATTCTAATAACACTTGTCACTTCTTAAATGATGGCCAAAGTCAAAGCTGAAGTCACTGCTAAGTGCTGAGAAGCTTACCAGTCTTTATGTTGGTGTCATGGACATGGGAAGAAAATTGAAGCTCAGGACTCCCATTATAGATAGAACCTTCAATGCCAGAAGTGCAGAGAGGAAACAAAGCCAGGGCTGAAGTCAGCATTGGGTACCAATTTTCTACTCAAGGCTTTGCTGGCTCTTTGACAATGTAAGCTGGGCAGAAGAGACTGACAAGGGGCTATGGAGATAAGCAGAGCTGCTGTGGGGAGTAGAAGAGGAGATTAAATCCCAGCATCCCCAAAAGAAGAAGCTCCTTTCAGCTGAAGTATACAAGGAGCCTCTACATTGAAGCCAATCCATTCAGGGAGTAAACCCTTTTTGAAGATTGGTTTCAATCTTCTGCCTTGGCAAAGAAAGGATTAGAATTACTAAAGAGATGGGTTGAAAATATCTAGATTGACACACAGTAAGAGATAGAAATGAAAAATGCAGAGATGAGCAAAATAAATATTTTTTTCACCACACTAACAGAATACCAAAAAATTACACATAGTTATGACATAGAAAAAACACATTTGCAAAAAAATCCAGCACCAATTTCTGAACAAATAGAAGAAAAAGCAGAGGGTGAAAAGAAGATAGACGACTTCCTCTATGATGAGTAACAAAGCAAGAATGGCTGCCCTAATTGTTTTAATTAGCATTCTGTTGGGTGTCATGAAAGTAAAATAAGGAACAATAAAGACATAACTAGTGGGCAGACTACAGAGGAAAGAATTTCTTAGTCACAGATGGCACGATGGTTGCCCTAGATGTTCTCCACCCATAGCCACACCAGAACCTGCTTGTTACTCCTTCCCTCCACATTCCTGACACCTGTTCTTGAGAGACTAGTTCAAATGAATCTCCCTGTTGATGGCTGCCTTGGTGATTCTGGCCTCAAATGCTTCTCTCTTTATCTTTCTTTACTTTTATTGACATCAATAAACATGAACTTAATTCCAACTGCATACTGAATCCTGGGAATTCCCATAGGAATTGTTTTCTGTGTCATTTACTGTTAAAGTAAATAAGCAAAGAATAGTTCCTTTATGGATGGCCAGGAACAGTAGTGGATAGTCCGAAGACATAGGGGAGAACCAAACACAACTGGAAAAAAAGATCAATGAAATGATTCCTAATGATATTCTGCTATAGTCAAAGGTCAGTGCCTTGTCCAGTCATCACCAAAAAAGCTTCCTCCAGCAACAGATGAGAGTGGGTGCAACGACCCACAGCCAGGCAGTATCCAGAGACTATAAATTGGAAATCTCCATTGGATTCTTTCCCTCGGAGTTCAGGGAACCCTGAGAAAGAGGGGGAGGAAAGATTGCAGGAGTCAGAGAAAATGCAGGACACTAGAGAACATGACCCACAGAACAAACCAAGCAGGGCTCACAGAGATTGAAGTGGCAAGCACGAAGCATGAAGGGTCTGCACCAGCTTGGGACTCCTAACAGTGGGAGCCAGTGTGTCTCTGACTCTTTTTTTTTTTTTTTTTTTCAATGCAGTTTATTTAGGAACCTTGAACAATCATCTGACCCTGGGGAAAGCCAGCCCACAGCTTAAATAGCCTCTGGGTAGCCAACCCCAGCGTGCCACGTGGGCAATGCAGATAGGTCCACATACATGGAAGCAAGCCAGATCCTCAGCCTTAGCCAAATGTGGAGTTGTTTGTGACAGAGAGCACTCACCATCGGGAAGGTGGAAGGCGGAAACCAGCTCCATCTTTAAGGCACGGCATTACGCAGCTCTCTACAGTTCCCCCTTTTTGTTTTAGTCGCATCAGGCAAGAGTAGAGGTCTGATCTCTGACATTAGAAATAAATTGGGACTTTGTACCGATGTTCATTTAGGTGTCATTCACCCAAAGAGCATCAGACCCGTCCGATACCTTTTTCTCAGAGGCGGGACCTGGGGCATCAACCCGCATGCAATCAGACATGCTCTTCTCTGGGTCCAAAGCGGCTGACCCTGAGTGCAGTGCTTAGCCTCGCATCCTGAGCGTAACATTTTGGCTTTTTATGGTAGCCAACCATGCTTGGGGAGACTGTCCTGCTTCAATGGCTGTAAAGGCCTGAATGATCATGGCTGCATTACGCTGTTGTGAGACTCTAATCTTGCATATATACCACAGGCAAACCAAGGAGACCAACACCAGAAGGCCTGCTAATGCTCCCATGCCCGCCCATTCCTTCAGATGATTCATGGCTGCAGCAATCCATGATGATAATCCTGTGGCTAGTCCTGCGTCCACTCTGGTAGAATTTACTGTGACAATGGCCACTCTCAGCTGCTCCATGGTAGTATCGAATTCTCCAGTCCAATTACCTAAAATATAGCTCGACAATTGTTTAGACAGATTTGCAGCACAGGAAAAATTCTCATGTTATATGCTAGTGACTCAAAGTCCAGCATATTTTCATTGACAGCCAAGTTGAGCAATTTGCCATAGGGTATCAATTTGCTCCTGCACGAGGTCAATCCTCTGATTGAACACCATCAAGCTACCTTTTAGTTGAGCATTAATTCCTTTTTGTACAACTAAGGCATGAGCTAAGGCATGAATAATCATTGGCTAAATGATTATTCAGGGTCTGAGCAGTCTGCCCAGTATGACTCATGGCTAATGCTCCGGTGGTAGCTCCAACAGCCGCCAATGAGATGGCAGTAACAATGGTGGCTGTAGTTCCAAGATCCCTTTTCTGTCTGAAGAGAGTCATAGCGTGAGGGGCATCAACTGGCACAGGCACCCAGCGAGGCATGCGAGTAACCAGGGCATACCTAAATTCACTAGCATTCCAGCATTGGGCAAAAAACTCTTTTGCCTGCTCTTGGAACTCTTTTCCTCCTATTGAGTTGCCTTATCCAGCCTTGATATGAGGGCTTTCTCATTATCTTACTACATCTTGTTTTGCAGTGTTGGCCATTGTCTCTTGGGGGCCTGCTCTTTTCTGAAGGGAAACAGAGGGGTGTGGATCTGGGGGAGACAAGAGCTAGGAGGAATAGAGAGAGGGTAAACTGTGGTCAGGATGTGTTGTATAAGAGAAGAATCTAGCTAGGCAGTGGCGGTGCATGCCTTTAATCCCACCCCTTGGGGAGGAGAGGCAGGAAGATCTCTACGAGTTCTAGGCCAGACTGGTCTACAAAGTGAGTTCAGGCCAGCCAAGGCTACACAGAGAAACCCTGTCTCAAAAGTCCAAGCAAGAAAAGAGAGAGGAATCTATTTTCAATTACAAAGAGAGAGAGAGAGAGAGAGAGAGAGAGAGAGAATATCAGATGACTTAAGCTTGCATTTTGTAAACAGCCCAATTCCAGCTCTTCTCAAACCTATGCAGAGGTTTTTATTTGATTTTAGCTTCTTAAACATCTGGTCCTTGCTGTTGTGATTTATTTGTCGATGATTGAGAGGTGGATGGATTGATTGACTGACTGAACGACTGGATGATTATTTTACATATGATCCTTAGAAATGTGTAGAGCATTTTGTTCTTCATTTTTCTTTGATTTTCATTTTATTTAAGAAATAAGATATTATGTATCTTGCCACTTATGCTATTCAAAGGGTATCCTAAAGATCTATTGATAGCTCTATTATTCTTTTTCATCTCTGTATAGTTTATAATGGGATTTATTACAAAACTTAACAAATGTCTATTCATTGCAGATACTAGTGCCAGACCAAAGAAAATTTTTAATAATATTTTAATCAATTACACTTTATTTACTTTGTATCCCCTGTAGTTCCCTCCCTCCCCCTCCCAGCCCCTCCTTTCCTCCCCCTTCTCCACGCATGCCCCTCCCCAAGTCCACTGGTAGGGGAGGTCTTTTTTTCCTTCCTTCTGATCAAAGAAATTTAAAAAAGAAACAATTTCACCCAAGCCTAACTTGTTAAACCCATGGATTTAATCAGAGTTACTTACAGGAGCAAGGGCAACCTGCAGGCAACTATACCACCAGCAAAGAGCCTCATTACACACACACATATACACACACAAAAAAAAAATAATTGCTTAGCCTCCTTTATAACCTTATATGCTGCCTCATGAGCACTCTCTTTTCTTCAAGACGGAATATTATTGGGCCCAATTTTGTGCAGCTGCTCTGATTTTGGCCATCCCATGGCCACAGGACAGAGTTCCTCAACAGTATGGCTTTATCCTCAATTGATATAAATTCCTCCCTATCAGTGGACCATTAGATTGTTTGCAATGTGATAGGCATGTCATAGACATCATTGCAATCTACAAATGTGTGATAGAGTGTGTCCATCATTTACTGCAATAGATACTGCCAGTTTGGCCTCTGAAATCTCCCCAAAGGCAGCATCTTCATCAGATTCACATCAATATTCTGCCCTTTACCCTTAGCCATTAGTGCTCATTATTTTTAAGATGACGGAATAAAGAGCATGTAGTTGTTGCAGAAATATCTTGGGTCATTTCTCTGATGTGCCACATAATCATCTGCTATATTGGACTTTTCACGAATACCTCATCTAGACTTTTGTTTCTTGAGCACAAATACTACATCTTCTATTATGTGAATTACACATAGCAACTAAAGACAGATATTTAATAAGTGTTCGGCTTTGTTGAACCGATGAGTAGTTATGTTTTATGCTAATAGTACAAATAGGTTAGAAGAAATGATCACTGTGATTAGAGCCACACACTGTAAATATCGAGTTAGGATGACACAGACCAATTACCACGGTAAGGGCCCTAGGCAGGTAGACATGTTTGTCTAGCACAGGTGACACAGTAATAGTGGTCATTAAATGGGAGCACAAAATGACCATCTGGGTGCCATTCCTCTACAGGAGCAATATGTTACCAGAGAGAGATAGCAGAATTGCACTGGGGAGGGGAAAGAGGCTCTACTCCACATTAATGAGGCTCTCAATGGTCCAGGGATATGCAAATGTGCCACATAAAACATTCCAAGGCAAGAACCACAGCGAGGAATACAATCGAGTTTGCTTTCTGCCTTAATGATCTTAAGGAGTGAATCAGAGCTGGCTGGTAAGCCTGACCCGTGCTATCCCCCAGACAGGTATGGCTTGATACCATTACCTATCTTCAAAGTAATCTGCCGAACCGACCACCTGACCCTACCTCTTTCCAATCATCCGTGGAAACCCCCATCTCCGAGGGGAAATGAATCCCAGTCTTAACAAGGAGAAATGCTACCTTCTCGTTTCCACGCTGTCCATTCCTTCCAAGACTTTCTAATCATTTTCTCATTAGTCTCATTCTCTATCTCACCATCATTATTATTCTGTTTATGTAACGTCACTCACCCAGCACCTTCAAGACTCCTTCCCGCCAGCATGCACAATACATTCCAATTATGTAATTATGCCATTGTAATCAAATCATTAAGATTCACATTAAACATGTATTAAAGTTCACAAGGAAAAAAAAAAAGCAATCCAGCCACGGGCACCAAGAATGAGAGAAACAGACAAACATGTTTGTAATCACGGTTTGTTTTCTAATGAACCCGCAATCCCAGATTTAGGGCCTTGAGGTGATTCTGTAGCCAGAAGGAGGTAGTTGATTTCTGAATGTGAAAAGCATGTCTTGCCTGTCTCTCACTGTCCCTCATCACCCAATGAGTTAGCCCCTTGATTGCGTAATGGTGTACGAAACAACTGGAAAGTGATAGGGGCTAAATTGGGTTGTCATTCAATTCGTTAGGGGAATTAAACGAAGAAATACCACTGCTCTAAAACAGAGGCAGGGAAGAGGAGGAGAGAAAAAGAAAGAGAAAGAAAGAAGAGCAAGCAGCAAGCCTGTCACAATAAGGTGGGCACACACACACAATCTGCAAATACTCCTTGGCCCTAGAAAAATAATACTGTACCTGCGAAGAATCTCAATTTGGTAACTGACTTGAGTAGTCCCTGATAGCTACATAAGCAATTTAGAAATACAAAACCAGGCTGACTGCAATCAGTTATTTCCCATTGGATTCAAGGCTGCCAGCTGACCACAAACCACTGATGATGCCGTGAGCAGGAGGGGGGCGGGGGGAGGGGGGAGAGCTGGCTGGCAACCTGTACCTCTGGCTGCATAGATTAGCAAGATGTGGCTTTAAAGCCAGCACTGCTGCCCAGACACCACACTAGCTCAATCCATCACACTCTCAAGGCACAAAGCCCAGGCATTATTATTTTTAAGAGCTTCTGTAGTATTTCTAATATGCATCCAAGGTTGATGGCTATTGATCCAGATCACATGGGAACCTGGGAGAGAAGCAGACTTTTAGGCCTACCCACAAACATGCTGAATCAGAAACATCACAAGCGTTGTCATCTATTTATTTCACTCTACCAGTGATTCTTAGACACTCTGAAGTGTGGGACCCAGCTATGAAGGTCAAGGTCTGGCATTTCCAGATAGCCTCTGAGCTTGGTGTAAGACAACAGACTCCCTTTCTCATCGGGGTTCCCTCTCTGCCTGATGTGGAGAACCCCAAATCTCTTAAGGAGTGTCACATAACCCTCAGGGAGATTACAAGTCCAACCCTTTTCTGATAAAAAGGGTGTTCAGCAAGCACCTGGGGATTTCTGGAGACACCCACCCACCCTATGCTAATAAGATGTCATGATACCTTGGCTCTCAACCAATGCCCTTTGATTGAGCCTGGAGTTCTTCCCTCACTCGTAGGATAAGTAAGTACTGCTTTGCTCCTCTTATGACAGGGCTGGTCTCCCTGGAATCCATAGCCCCAGCAAGTCAAAAACATTCACCCTCAAAACTCCTGCTACTGCCTAAAGGGTATAAGTCCCTGATTCAGGAAATAAACTCCCTCCACTCCTCCACCAAGACCGCCTGCAATTTGTCATTTATTCTAGAGAAGGACAGGCTCCCTTCCTCCCTGGAAATATGCCGCCGAACTCCCAGGCCTTGGGCCACGTGCTGCTGGCCACCGTGAGCTTCTGCCATTCTCCGGTATGTCACCACAGATCCCTGCCGCCATCTTTCTAGCACCACTCTGCCTGCTGCAGGGCCTGTCTGCAAGAGGAAGTGGCCAGCTACTCCCAAAGCAGCCATTTTGTCCACCCAGACAAAACCGGGCTCCCGTCTCTGCCTCTCTCTCTCTCTCTCTCTCTCTCATATTCTCTCCCTCTCGACCAGAGTCAGGTCAGACCCTCCATGCCACCCGGCTGGGATGCTGGATCCCTGAGCTCCCTTGACCTTAGTACTTCACCATTTTCTACAAGCAGTGGGGAACACGGACAAAAGCCAAGTCCCAGGACAGCCTGGGCTTCCACTGGACATGCAGAACGACACTAGAGGAGAACTAGGCTAGACTGTATGTTACCAGGGATGACGAAGAGAACAAAGGAACATTTGCTGTGCACCAGCCAGGTACCAGGCAATTTCCCTAATCCTTGCATTGAATTTTTCAGTGTTCTCTTTGTTTATACAATAAACATATCATGCCTAAGCAAGGATCTTGGTAGGTATTGGGAATATAGTTAGGCCTTCAGTGATGTGATCCTAACACTCTATGAGGCTGAGGCAGGGGGACTGCAATGAGTTTGCAGTCAGCCTAGGCTTCATAGTGAGTTCCAGGCCAGCTTGAGCTACAGTGTAAGACACTGCCTCAGAAAAACTCTTGTGCCCCTGCAAAGGATTACACAAAACAAACTTCCTGAACTCACCATGTGTGGATCTTCCCTTATTGTTATTCCCTAAGCAATAGAGTATGACAAATATTTACATAATATTTAGGTTGTGTGAGTTATTATAAGTAATCTGGAGATGATTCAAAGTATACATGAGGATGTGCATAGGTGACAATAGGCCATGCTACACAAAGGACTGGAACAACCGTAGACTTTGGTATCTGTGAAGGGTCCGACAAATCCCCTCCCAAGTCTGAGAGATGTGTCTCTGCAGCAGCATAAGATATGATGTCCTTCCTTCAAGGAGACTTACAGAAGTAATTACAATAGAGAAAGCCAGAGAGTTGCCTCCATCCAGTGAAAGCGCTTTACTTACAATGTTTCAAATCCCCAAGGCGACCTCTGGGGAAATAACAGGTGGAGTCATTTTCAGTCCCATCTAAGGTACTTGCAGATTTAAAGAAGTTAAATAGGTCACCCAAGGGCAAACTGCTCACAAGAGCTGAAGCTGGGATTGAATCACATTCTTAATTGCTCACTATCCCTGTGTTTCCCAACCTGCGGGCCAAATTCTTGCAAGTACCATCTCATGAGGACAGGAAAAGCCACATGTACCCAAGCATTTCCTATAGCCTCATGTCCAGGTCCAGCACCCATGCAACTGCTTCTTTTCAAGTGTTACCAGGGTATTGTCTTAGATAAAATACTGAGTGTGTCATGATTTTTGTCACATTTTTCTCTTAATGCACTACACATGTAATTACAACTCTATGGGAGGCCTAGACAATGCAGGGCTGTCAAAAGAGATCATATTTAGAAACACTGGGAACCAGCACTAGACCCTACCACAGTAATGCACTTTCCAATCATGAATAATGGATTCGTAAATCCTCATTAAGATAAAAGTGTGTGTGTGTATTCCCAAATCCATGGATACCAGTCTAAGAGCGGCCACATTAAAAGTTAAACAGTTACTTTGGGTGACCACTTGATGACAGTTTGATTAATGGCGTAAATATAGGCATCTTTGCATGGAAATGCACTGAAAAACAAACAAACAAAATCACTCATCTACTCTTACAAAGAAACCATGGAGATAACAAGACCAGTTGCAAGACCTTTGTCATTGTCTAAAATCTCTTTGAGGAAGCAGTTCACTATTCCCTGTACCCACAGTGGTTTTGTGTAATGCTGACACACCCTAAACGTCCTGGGTCCAAACTGACCATGAGAGGACCACAGCCCCTGACCCCAGTGGTTATTTCAGGTGTCAGCATGGCCATGCTGGGCCAGCGGAAGCCTTGCTGATCCTTCTAAAGGAACTGGCAGTCAGGCCTTCTGCTTTTACTAGGATGGTAGTGAATTGAAGAACACAAACTGACAGATTTTGTTTACCTTCCTCCCACCGCTTCGAGAGTCTGCCTGAAGTGAAGCCAGCAATGGGGAGAGTTGGGAGGAGGGGTAACTAAAGCCAAGAGACAGAGAAAAATAGACAAGGGCCTGATGGTGCTGTTTGAGTTTTTGGGTTCAGTCCCTGCTAGAGGCCATTGCATGATGGCTTTAATTGTCAAATTGACACAATCACTTGGGAAGAAAATCTCACTGAGGAGTTATATGAATCCGGTTGGCATGTGTGTGTGTGGGGGGGGTGTCTAGGGGGTATCCATTCCTAGGCAACAGATTGTGAATTGCATGAAACTGGAGAGAGCAAGCTAAGGCACAAGCATTCATGAATTCATTCTCTCTGCTCTTGACGGGATGTAAGTTTCTGCCACCTTGACTTCCTCACAATGAAAAGCCCTTTTCCCCTCTGGTTGCTTTTGTTCTGGGGTAAAGCAAACTAGACAGACCTCCTGTACTTACTGGCTAGGTTACACAATACCTGCCCCAGGCTGCTTCTTAATGCCTGGTTTGTAAACCAATACCAGAAGTAAGATGGATGTTATGAGTGACAGATCTACAGGTCTACGTTGAAGTGGCTGGATTAGGAGGACCAAGGTCATATGAAGACTCTCGGTTAAGAATCCTGTGACATGATTGCTTTTCACTTTGAGGATTTTTTTGGGTTGGTTGGTTTTTCTATTTGGGTGGTTCTGGGAATCAAACCCTGAGCCTTGATGCTGCTCACTCCCTCTTCTACTGAGCCATGCCCCAGCCCTGGCTATACCTCTCATGGGTTCAGAAGATCTGCTAAAGAGTCAGATGCTCTACCTTGGTATTCAGTTTAGACAAAAGTAGAGCATCCCATTGAATCAAGTACTGTCATTTCTGTACAGGCTGGCCAAACCAAAACCAGAAATGAAGATGAGAGAGCCTTACTAAGACACAGTGACCAGAAATCTAAGAAGGCTAAGAATCAGATCAGTATTTTTCCCAGAGCTAAAATTAGTGTGAATAGAGACAGGTAAGTGATTCACAGGTGACAGAGAAAGAACTAGGCACCAGGGAGTGAACCTAACAGGTCAGCCCCTCTCCCACACCCACACTTCACTTGCTGCTCCAAAGATACAACTGCTCCCATAGTGAGGGCTCCAGAGTGGTGGGAGCATCACCCTGTTGCCTTTGGTTTGGCCACTGCTGGGGAAGACAAAATGAAACAGCAAAAGCCTGGGCTGGAAGTCGGCCCAAGGCACTTGAGCCTGTTGCTAAGAGACAGACACTATAAAAGCAGGGACAAATTTTGTGGACCGTGACTCCATAAGACCTCTGGCTTCGGTTAATATCCCTTGAAGGTTCTGGAGAGCTAACTGACTGGTTAATTGATCAGAGCTCAAGTCCTGAAAATAAAAGCCTGTGGTTGCTGTATCCTAAGGTTGGCCCCGGTGCCCTCGGATTCCTTGCAGCAGGAAGTGAGTTAGGACAGGAAATACAGCTCCCAGAACAGAACTACACTGCACTGCCCACCGCACATGTTGCTGAGGACAACCGCAGATAAGGGACCTGTTCTCTGGGCAGAACAAGGTCAGCCACATCGGCCAGTGGGAACCGTTCACAAACAGGAAGATTTGGTGCACAATATTAGTGCAGCTACCATTATCTCTCCTGGTCATGATTTTAGTTTACAAAAGGAAGTTTCTTAACTATGGCCTGTAGCGCATTGTCTGCTTGTCACGTCAATTTGACTGCACTTTTTGGCTTGGTTTATTTTCTGTTGCTATAGCACAATAATAGCCAAGAAGTAGATACTTTAGGAAGAAATGAGATGTTTTGGCTCTCATTTTGGAGATGTTTTGAAGAATGGCAAGTCCAAGAATGTGGCCACATCTGGTGCAGATTCCATGCTGCTTCAGCTTGGGGTATAAAGCGAAAGGGGCATCAGTACACTCAGAAGAGGCAAGGTAAGAGAGGCAGCCTGGTCTTGTAAGGAGCCTTCTTCGTGATGATGTGCTGAGTCTAAGGGGATCTAGAACTCATTTTCCTCAGAAAGAGATTAATTCTTAAGAACAAAATCAGCATTGTGTGTGTATATGTGTTTGTGTGTCTGTGGGTGTGTTTCTCTGTGTCTGTCTTTGTGTTTATGTCTGTGTGTGTTTCTGTGGGTCTGTGTGTCTGTGTCTGTCTGTGTGTCTGTGTATTTGTGTGTGTGTCTATGAGTGTTTCTTTCCATGTGTCTGTGTCTTTGTGTGTGTATCTATATGTCTGTGTGTCTGTCTTTGTGTGTGTGTCTATATGTCTGTGTGTGTCTGTGTCTTTGTGTCTGTGTTTGTGTGTGTGTGTCTGTTTATGTCTGCATCTATGTGTGTTTCTGTGTGTTTATGTGTCTGTGTGTGTCTTTATCTTTGTGTGTATGTGTCTATGTCTGTGTGTGTCTGTATGTGTCTGTGTCTTTGTGTGTGTGTGGTGTGTGTGTGTGTGTGTGTGTGTGTGTGTGTGTGTGTGTTTGTGTGTGTGTGTATACTGGGGGTTAACATCCAGATGTCTTCCTTGGTCACTTCCACTTTATGATTTAGGACAAAGTCTCTCCATACCTGGAACACACCAATTCAGCCAGGCTGCCCAGTGAGCTCCATCCAGAGATCCGTGTAGCTCTTTCCTCTCCTTCAGCATTGGAGTTACACACACATGCTGCCTTGTTCAGCTTTTACAACTGTTACACGGATACTGGGATCTAAAATCAGGTCCTCACAGCATCTGAGCCATCTCACAGGCCCCGCCCCTCAAAGTCCCCCCTAAAGTTCTCACTTGCCAGAATCTCTACATTGGGAGTCAAGTTTCCCACATGAGTTTGTGTGGAGGCATTCAAACCACACATTTAAACCACAGTGGCTTCCATACAAAGGCAATGCCTCACGCAGACACAGTAGGGAGACTAGAGTAGGATAGAATTTATACATTTTTTTCCAATGGAATCTATAATACATTATTTCTCTCTTTAAAAAATTTGCAGAAAAGTGATACTTGGAAAAGGTTCCCCTTTTCACAGCAAAATGTAAAATGTATTGATCTGTAAGGCGTCCATATGTCACGTACTTTTAGTATTGCACAGTTCAGGAATCAGGCCTGCATTTGAACTGAATCTTTTAATCTTCCCTCCCACACCAAAGGAAGCCACTTTTCCTAGGATAATAAGTATTTTTTTTCTTTTTTCACTACCTTTCCACATGTTCATAAATAACATATAATATTGATTTGTATGTTTTAATTTGCATTAATGGTATGCTACACTTATCCCTCAGAACCTTGGCTTTCTCACTCAGCATCGTGTTTTTAAGAGCTATATACTTGGATATGTTCAGTCATTTTAATGACTTGATAGTATTCTAGTATGTGAATAAATCACACTTTTTTCTATTCGCGTTCGGACTTTTTAAATTATCGTTATAATTTGTTTTTGCAACACAGGCAATGAACATCCTTGGGCATAGCTTATAGTCATGTGAGAGAAGTTTCTAGAGCATGTAACTACACATGTACTTGCTAGGCTGCGGTGTTTGCTCACATTCTGATGTGCCAGGTACTGCTGGACTCCTTTCAAGTGCAGTTTTACTATTTTACACTCCTTCCTGCAAAGGAGAATGCCTGCCGGGAGTGTCTCCTGGCGCTGGTGTCTGATGGTTTGATTCACAGGGTTTATCTGTTTTTCATTGTAAGCTCTTCTTCCTCAGGAGTGTCAGGGCCCTGGAATCCAGAGTGCCCTGGATTATAAAGGAATTCCTGCTGAGAAATTTTCTATTTGCGTGTACTTGGAGCCTGTAGGGTTTCAGTGGTCCTTGACCAGGTGGTGATAAATTCTCAGCTTGGGTATCTCATACCAGACAAGTAGTATAAATTTGGAACACGTCCTTCTACATAGTTCAGGCCTGGGAATTCAGTTTTTCACCTGACTTTTTTTTTTCCTACCTAAAACTCTCAAGAAATGGGCCAGCAGGTACATTTTCCAGACTGCTCTCCGTGAGCAGGGCAGCCTTTGAGATTTTAAGCTGTATATGGAATTGTCCTCCCTATCATCAATGATCTGGTGGCCACATCTTCACGGTTACATTATAGGCTCACCCCAAATCTCGTATGGTTGATGATGGGTACATCCTTAATTGTTCTTCACCCCTCTTTCTGGAGAAAGGCTCTTTTACTGACTGTAGAGCTCTCTCATGTCCTAGACCACCTGGCTAGCAAACCCTAGGGAGCCTCATCTCCTCCTCCCGGATGCAGAAATTGCAGGCACACAGTGCCATTCCCATAGCCACTTTCAGGTAGGGATCCAAACTCAGGTCCCTGTGTTTACATGGCAAGCGCCAGCCCGTGCGCCATCTCCCCGGTCCACAAGCTTTCGTTTTTAACTGGGAGGATGTTCAACGCTGGTGAGGAGTAAAGAAATGTGTAGTTTCTTCTTCACTTGTTTCTTCCCTTCTTCAACCCCCCACCACCACCTCTGCTTTGGGTTTCGGGCAATAGAAGGAAGATGACTCTGTTTTCCTAAATCCAAAATAATTCTTCTGCTTCTATCAACAAAGAAGAAGGAACCAGAGCAGAATCAGACATGGTGAGATCACTGGCAAGGGAGCCAGTGGGCACAGGTACAGCCGGTGAGTTTTGGAGATCAAAGCGGTCACCAACCTTGTAGAAATCAAGTCAAGTCTAATGGGCATACAGAATGATGGCGAAAGCTAACTTGGAGAAATGTGGGAAAAAATGGGCTAGTCTGTATTTGGACTGCGCAAAAGACTATTTTCCACGTACTGGAATAACTTCCTGCTTTATCCAACCAGAATACAAACACAGCCCCCACTAACGTCTGCTGTGCTGTTGTTAGCAGTGTATATGGATTAAGGGATGAAGCAAGAATTGATGGTTGTCTCATGGGCCTTGGACTAGCACATGTGTCCTAGTGCTGGACAGTTGGTTCAATTTTTGGTCACCAGTCAGGCCATGCACACCTGGACTTCAAAATCTGATTAACTGCTCCCTCATGGTGCTCCCAGATTCAGCCTTGAGGTTTGGCAGGTCCCCCACTAAATCATGGTTGACTGGGAGATTAACTCCTTCCTGTCTGCCTGCCTATCATCCTTACATGTGTCCATATGCATCCAGGTTTCAGGAAGAAGACGGCACGTGTTTAAGGCATCTGGAGCCATGTTTGGGACAGCCAACCCAACTGTAGGATGGCAAAACTCTAAAAGTACCTGTTCAGGGTCATGGCCAGGAAGTGTAGAGCTGGAGACTGACTGGGAAGGAAATGGTTACTATTGCTCATCAGATCTCTCAGAAGCCTGGGATTCTAAGCAACTACAGAAACCTGAAGTAGAAGTTTCTCTGAGAGCTGCTCAGGGGCCTCTGCTACCTCCGAAGTACAGCATTTTAGCCCTACATACTCAATCTTATTCATTTGATCATTTTTTTTTATCTGTTTTTGTTTGTGCACATGAGACTCTTTCATAATCAAGTCACTCTTCGGAGACAGACACTCTTCTGTGCCCAGACGAGAAGTTTAACAGCGCAACACCTGGCACCTGTCATTTTGTGCCACTTTCATCTCCTTCATGATTCTGGTCAGACCCCAGACTGGAACAGGCCATGGAGTCAGGGGCAAGAGCCTAGAGCAGCTCGTTGTCATGCGAGCTGTGACTGAGGGTCTAACCCCGTATTCAGCCATCTCTACAGGCCTAGATCCCACTGACAAAGGTGGCAAGATGTTCTCCTCCATGGAAGCCTAGCAGGAAAGAACAGCTCCTTTCTGAGTTTCATTAATGCTCAGATTTTCCTCCCCAACTTCTTGGGGCACAGGACCACCCACTGAAGCCAGCCGACAGAAAAAGAACAATGAACTGTACTAGTGATTGTACGCTCTAGGGAGAACTACTCACATGGCGTTTCTAAATGGAAACACCTGAAAACTATTTTCTCTGCGATGCTCAGAAAATAATATTAATGGCTATAATCACATTAACGTTAATTAGATATAAAACAAAAGCAGCATGGCAGCCTTGTGATTTCTTCGGTGTTAGTTAAAATAAGGCTAAAATGGGTCGTTAAAATTAATATGAATGCAAATATTAAGTAATATTGTTTCTGATACTTGGATTGCAACAGAAATGTCATTTTAAGAGGCGGGACTTTGCTAACTGAAATTTGGGGACAGCTCTGTGGATTACCCCCCTTTAGTTACCATCACGCTAAGCTTAAATCTGGCTGGGAAGGAAAGATTTATCCCTTCCTAATTCACCTTGAGCAGGCTGAGCAGGTGAACTGAAGGGAGGGAGCCTCCTGGCCCTGCTGCCTGGGAGCCAGAGACAAGCGCCCACACCGCTGAGATGTCAGGCTACCCTTGTTTCGGCAGCACTGGGATCGGGAGCTCTGCCAAGAACGAAACAAACTATCCCGCAGCTGTTATCTCATTTGTATGAGTAATATGAAAAACGCCGCGCAATTTAATATGCCATCTAATACTTTTATTCTTATCTCACTAGCAGGGCAGGTGGTGGCATACATGTTTGAAAAGCTGATACAGATTGGAACTGGGGAGGGCCACAAGAAATGATGCTAGCTGCTATTGGAGCTGGGTAAAATGAGATGAGCCCCGATATCATTTTATAAAGGCAATCTCACTTGTATCTTTGCCAGGGAGATCTTAATCGCGGCCAGCAAGGAGGGTGGATACCCTTTCCCGGTTATCTGGGAGCAGAACGGTGCCATCGCCAGCACAGGGAGGATGGTTATCTCGAGAGAGACTAGCAAGAACATTATCAGGGTGTTGGGAACCAAACACGTGCAGCGCAGAGTGATAAAAGGAGGGAGGAGACGACTCATCGCTAAGGCTGTGGAGATAATGCCACTTGCAGTGGGAAGAGATGGATGACATTGTTGAAAATGGTTTTAAATACTGGGAACTGACTGCGAGGCTCTCTAGCAGCCCAACTGTTGGCTCGGGAGTAGCGAGAAATAAATAAAAGGATCTGGGAGCAGAAGGAAAGCCTGGAAGAAAAAGCGGTTGCCTCAACCCCTCTGACCTTAAGAGGAATGTGGTTAAATCAATCTTTCATGATTCTCTTCGCCTGAAGATGAAGTACAGTAACCTTCAGACTACTGATGGACACAAATAAAATTTTGTTATTTCTTCCATTCTCAGTCTTTTTCATCTTTTATTTTCTTTCGAACAATCAAGATTTCACATAATCCTCTAACAAGCAAGACTGTTAAGGCATAAAACAAAAATGGGAGGCACAAATTCTTGAAGAGACTAGGAAGAGGCTAACTACCATCCCAGGGAACACTGACTGACCCGGTATAACCACATCCATGACTCATGAGGACATCGGTGTCAAGCTAAAGACCCTGAACTCCAAGGCAGAATATCTGTAAAGCCCCAAGTGTTTCTGACTTTTGACTACTCTTTCTTGTGGCTGGGGAAATTACTCTGTTTGTCCTCCACGAAGTCTGAAGTCAAAAAAATGTTTTGGTTTGAGACTGGTTTGGGTTTTCTTGAGACAGAATCTTACACTCTAGTCCAGCCTGACCTGAAAATCATGATGCAGTCCAAGCTGGACGCAAGCTCACAGCAGCTCTCCTCAGCTAGGACTGCAGGTATTGTACCAGCACACCTGGCTTTCAAACCTAAAACGTCAGTGGACAATCATTCTTTTCTATTTCCATTCCTTTTCTTTCTCCCTCCTCCCCAACCCCCTTTTCCTTTTTTTTTTTTTTTTTTTGATGTTTTGTTTTTCTTAGTTCCTATTACACCTCAATTAAATTATTTGTCATAAATATTTACAGCAATTATTATTATTTACAGCAATTCAACAAGGCAGAAATACACTAAATGCCCAATCAATAGCTTCCTCCTACTCTCAAGCTCACCCTTGCTCTAATGTAACCGGTGTCGGTAGTGTGACATGTGTTCATCTTCATAACTTCCTCTGGATATCAACAACATATGATGAATTTTCTCTGTAATGTAGATGCTTTCAAGTCAGTAATATAAACCCAAATGATTCTTTTTGGGTGGGTTTGTAATATTCTCCTATTCTCCCTCCACTATAGATGTACGATGGGTTGTTCAGTCAACCCTGAAATGGTGGGCACTTGCATTCCCAACTGCCCGTCTTAGTATTTCCCACTCACTTCCGCAACTGCTACCTTTGTGTAGTCCTGTGTGGAGTTCAGCGTCTTTACTTCTCTGCAGATCAGGTTAAAGAATACGTGCGTCTTTATTTTAATATATATTTAAATAACTTCTCTCAGATAAAATAATCATTCACATTTCTACAAACAGTAGACAAAGGAGCATTCCCCACACCTGTTTAAACACTGGCAGGCTCCCTTGCTTTGTTTTGGCATTCCATTGAGTAAAGATGGCACTGAATTTATTCAATTTGCATTTCTATGATTCCAACAAGGCTATCCATCCTCTCAAGTGTCTTCTTCCCATTTTTGCTTGCACAGGTTTGGCTTCCCTTTGCATTCTTTTGAATGACTATGTGCCTGTGTGTGTGTGTGTGTGTGTGTGTGCGCGCGCGCGCACGCGCATGTGTGAGTATGTGTATGCATGTGTGTTTTTGTTCCTCCATTTCTTGGCTATCAGCTGGGAGGGACGGAGTGTTGAGCTTTTATCTATCATGTGGATTGTGGGTATTTCCTTCCAACCTTTGTCTTTAGGTTTTGTTTGTAGTAATATGAGACATTTGATTTTTTTAAAGAATTATTTCATTAAATATGTCATTCTTTTCCTTTTTCAGTTATGTGCTCTGTGGCTTATTTTACAAAGTCTCCCCCCACCCCACCCCCAAAAATGTATATTATTACAATATTGGGGACATTTTCTTTCTTTGAGTCGGGTCATGCTTTGCAGCCCTGGTCAAGCACAAGCTCAGCCTCCCAGGTGCTGGAGATGAAGGCGGCACCACCTCACCAGCCCTCGCACATTCTCAATTTTCCTTCACCAAACCCCACAAGTTGGAGAAATGGATAGACCCCCCCCCCCAGGCCCTACATCATAGTTGCTAATTATTACCACAAAAGTCATATCAGGAACAGCTAATTTTCATCATTCGGTGACCAGATGGGGTAAATAGATTTCCCGCAGGCTCAACGGTTCCTGCCTCATCTAATTACAACTTAAGGGTTCTTTGATTGGTACTTGAAGATGGAAAAGTTTCTCAGAAAGTAATTTAATCACCCTGTGAGTGAACAGGCTATATTTCATTATACAGATGGGTGAAATGTAAACTACCAACTACGTGTAGACTATATTTATAGGAGTTGGGTTTTGATCCTTAATTCCTTCTTATATGCTCTTGGTTACTTTTCTAGTTGGTAAATGGCTTCTTGAAACCCACCCATCCATCCATCCATCCATGCATCTAGCCAGTGAATGCATGTTTGCTGAAGTTCATGTGCCTGGGAAATGCCCTGAGGGAAGTCAACCATGAAGCAAGATCAAACACAGACCCACTACCTGATCTCCTGACTTACTTTTCAATTTTTAATGATTCTTCTTACGAGGTATATAAAGGTTATTTTGTTATGTTAGTGTGTGTGTGTGTGTGTGTGTGTGTGTGTGTGTGTGTGTCACTTAGAGGAGACACATCTTCTGACATGTCGGAGGGTATTTCCAGAGAAATTAAAGATGAAGGAAGACCCATCCTGGATGCAAGTGACACTGTTCCATAGCCCAGGGTCCCAGGCCGAATAGAAAGAGAAAATGTTGTCCCAGCGCTCACCTCTCATTGCTTCCCACCTACAGGTGTGATATGAACAGCTGCCTTGGGGTTACCAGATCCTGGGTCTCTCTCATTGCCATGATGAATTGATCGGCTGTATCCCCTACACCTGTGAGCCAAAACCAACCCTTCTGTTCTTACATTGCTTTTGTCAGCTATTTTGTCACAGCAATTAAAAAAAAAAAGTAATACACCATGACCATGCAATTCATGGTCGGGCCAGTCATTCTTTCAGTACTGGGCTACACTGGACCTGGTTTCTTCCTCGGCCACCTTCCAACACCTCCTGCTGCATCCACTTCACAACAATGCCAAAGACACTCTGTGTGGCATCTCCCCTACCCCTCCTCATAGGCGCACACACCCCCTCTGTGTTCTGCAGGCACAAAGGACGTGGCTTCCTGCAAAGACCACAGCTCTTTGCTGGTTCCAGGACAGGAAACACAGTGATCCACAACCAGACCTGGTGCCATCCCCCGTGGGATAGTATGGGCATTCGTAGACATGTGAATTTGAATTGGTTGTCACAGTGAGGGGAGTTATATTACCCGGGAATTGTATTTTACTTCAGGATAGTAAAAGGAACTTCACAAAATATTTATCACATAAAAGAGTCGTTAATTTTAATATGCCCAAGAACTTCACCCTCCAGTTTGCTCTTCTTCCATCTTCTTCCCAGGGTATGTTGAGGAAGGATGATGCAACAGCCCCATGCTCTAAGACCCCTTCCTGGTTTCTCTCCTCCCCTCTGCCTCCCCTCTGACTCTCCCTTTCCCCAGTATGGAAAACCTACCTAACATAGAGTCCAGAAGGCATGTCTGACTTCACTGTACCCATGGCTCTTCACAGCCTTATTTTTTACAACTAAAGCTTTGCAAATGCCTCTGCTGCCTTCTCTTCTTGGGGGCCAGGGTGCTCCAGGATACAGTTGTCCACCTGAGCCACTGGTCCTAAAGCAGACATGTCCTAGTATCTCCAAGGGTTGTCCTAGAACACAGACAAGATTACCACGTGCTCATTGGGACTGACCTCCAGAGTGGCTTTACGGCACCACCATGGCCATGACATGAGATAGTTAATTGTGCACAAAGCCATTAAAGAAACCTCGCGCTGCTAAAAGCTTCAACACCGTCAAAAGAAGGCAAACCGCTCAGCAAGAAGGTTTTCGCCAAGCATCTCCCTAGCGCCTTCCTCTCCTCTCCACCCAGAGGGCCCTGACTCTCCTTCTGCCTTGTCACAAATCCCCCTGATCCCATCTGTGCAGGGCCCGTTGCTCCATTCCGTTCCCCAACTGAGGTAAGAACTGGACCCCAGATTCAGTGCCCTGCAGCCAATGATGAAAAATTTATAAAAGAGAAAGAAAGGTATGTCAGCCTAATACAATAGTTAAGACGGTTGTGAAATGATCTATTTCTTAGTGTGTCTGGCCACATCAATCTGTTTTGACACTCTGCCCAGGGATTGGTGGGAAATCCTCTCTGAACGTTGCAAAGAAAACCCTACAAATTAATGCCCTGACACCTGCATCCAAAGGGTAGCCACAGCGGTATCTAGTAAATGTTTAGCAACTGACTCTGCAATGGAGAAAAGAAAAACTGACATAGAGCATTTGTCAATTTCTGTGGGGTGAATATTTCTGCCCTGGCTGATCTCAGTGAACTCAAGCCACCAATGGGAAGTCACTGAGCACAGAACTGGGAAGTCACTATAGATATCTCTCCCATCGAGACTCAGGTTAGCAGATCAGAGCCTCTCCAAAGAGAATAGAAATCACGTTTTCCTGTTTGGGGCCTCTGTTTTCCAACAGTAGCTATTTCAAATGCATTGAAAGCATTGTGGAAGTTAAAGATGTACAGATCATGTGTTCCTAAGCCTGAAACCCTGATGTGGGCCAGAGTCCGTTATAATGATGGCAAGTAGAAGGAATTTTCCCTCTTAGGCCTTTTTAGCTTCGCTACTATCTTAGTTGACTGCTATGTAACAAACTGTTTAAGGCTAGTAGGTAGGTTACAAAGGAAAGAAGATTTCTTTCACACACAATCCTGGAGACCAGAAAGTCCAGGATGAGACAACTACCTCAGGCTGCACAATAAGATGGCATGAAATTAAAAGGGCAAACACACACGCACTCTTGGATGAGAGAAAAGGAGGCCTAGCTCATCTGATAGCTAATCCATTCCTACACTAAAAACATCCATCTGTCCATGTGAACAGACCCCTCGAGGGACTCACCACCTCTTAGCAGCTCCCCAGGGGACAAAGCCTCCACATGTGTTTTATTGGAACAAACCATATTGAAACCATAGCACCTTCCCTACTGGCCTCGCCCTTTAGCATTTACACATCTATTTCAAAGAACATTCTGTACTTTCCATTAGTCTTTCAAAATAATACTCCATGACTACATTGGAGGGTCCCACAGGTAAAGACCTGCTCTTGGGTATTTGCTCTGCAATCTTCACACTGTTGAGAAACTACAGGAACAATCAAGGAGGGTGAGGTCTTACGGCGAAATGTTCTTTAAAGTGTGAGGCTCCATGTTTGCTAGGTCTTCACTTTTCTGTTGTGCCCTTTACCTCCACTCCTGTCCTTTTGATGATGCTTTATGAATATTCCATGTCACTCAGCAGCTTCAAGAGATGGATGACTGTGGGAGCAAAAGATAACGGGCAGAAGCAATGAGGATTTTCTCTTGCCTGCAGCAAGCAGCTGAATACATTTTTCAAGCCTGAAGCGCCGCAGAAACAGTGATTTTTTTTAAATGCCCTTTCTTTTATTTTCATTCATTTGCTTCTCATGCCTTCCTTTTTTTTTTAATTGCTCATTTTGCTTAAGGAGCCTCGAGGCACAAGCACAGCAAAGTATCATTAATTAAAATATTTAAAATTATAGCCGTGGTGACAAAGCTCCCGAATAAGCCCAGCAGCACAGACAACAAACACAATTATTATCCGTAATAACAGCCAAATCATCCCACTGCTTTCTACCCAGAGACAATGCATCTTTCCCAAAATGCTAAGTGGCTGTGACAATGAGTAAATCATGACTATCCAAAATAGGACTAGACGGGATCTGAAACAGCTCTTAGGCTGGGCAGAAACACAGCCATCCCTCCTTGCTCGCTCGCCTCAGTCCACAGGAAGGTTGTCTGGGCAGAAAGCTGTTGTGTAGCAGCCTGTTACCCCCCTCCCAGCTCTCCTCCAGGAGTCCAGGGCATTACTCAGCAGTGAATCAGCCTGGCATGCCTGTGAGTACACCATAAACATGCTAGCGATTTCCCTGCACCTGGAAGACTCTTCCACAGAAAATTATCCCCATAAAACAAGCCTGTGAGACTGGAAATTGTAATAATTTATAATGGTTTTTTTAGACACAGGAATACAAAGAGCATTACCAGCTCCATTTCAAATGATGAGCAGGATCTTTTGTTGTTTACTCACTTATGCATTCCCTTACTCTAGACTTAACAGAGTGTCCTGCTGTGGACCAGATTCTGGGCCAGGTCTTTCTCTAAGCAACCCAGTGATACTAAGATAAGAGACTTCTGGCATTCTTCAGTGAGCTCTGAGTGCAGCGGGAAAGATGTAGAGGTTCAACAGAGCTGGGGATGAGGGTCAGGACCATGGAGAAATTATAGGTAGGGCTCCCTGGCTTGCACCCCAAAGCTGCTCACAGAAGATGCTACAGTGCCCTTCATGTACCTTCAAAGAAGTCACCACACCCCAGCAGCCAAGCGCCTGCAACCTCTGATCCCAAGGGATCCCCCAGCTGCCACCTCAGCTTTGGCTGCAACAACTGCAGACCAGAAGTGCCAAAGGATTGGCAGCTAATGGCTGACAAAGTTGGTGGGTGAGTATTCCAAAAGTGTGTCCCATAGGTAAGACAGCCCAGAAGCTGAGCTAGTTCCCAGCCTTCCCTAAGGGATTCAGTCAGTTGTCCCAGAAACAATGTGTGTTTGTTTGTGTATGTGTGTGTCTCTGTCTCTCTCTCTCCACCCCCCTCCATTTGTTTCTACCCCCTTTTAAGAAATATTTATTTGGGAGGTATGTGTCTGTGGGTGTGTATGTGTGTGTGTATATGTATGTATGTGGGTGGGTGTGTATATGTGTGTATATATATGTATGTATGTTTGTGTGTGTGTGTAGTCTGTGTGCATGTAGAGGTCAGAAGACAACTTGCAAGAGTTTTCATCCTGTGTGTCCCAGGACCGAACATAGATTGTCAGCCTTGGCAGCAAGCACCTTTGCCCTCTGAGCCATCTCCACAGCTCTACCTCCCTATCTCTTACCAACACACATCATCAGTCTCCTGCAGGAATCGTATGGTATCACCTCTTAAATGAACTGTCTTCACTAAAAGTATTTGTTTCATAATCTGTCTGGGCTGTCTCAAATGAAGTACCTCGGTTATAGACAATGGCATGGGAAAAAAAAATAGAGAAAAAGACACAGATATGAAGAGACTTATTTGGGTAAAGCTGAGGTACAGAGGGAGATAAGAGAAAAGCTGGTCTCATCAGCAGTGGCACAGCGACCAAAGACCACTCTTAAGGTCTTTTTTATATCTGTCTTTGTACAAGGAACACTCATAGAAGCTACAAAAAAATTCAGGTTAGATGCACACAAAAAAAAATTATCTACATTGCCTCCTTATTCTGCTCTGAGACTCAGCTTCCTTGTCCCCTTGTATTCCCTTACATAAAGTGACCTGGCCCCAAATACTTTATCTCCCTATAGCCATTGTTCTAATCCCAACACCAATGGCACAGAAATGGTGCTTGTTGCAGCCATCCTCTAAAATGGTTCTTCTTTCCCCTATACCACCCGAAAAGCTCTGTATAGCTTCCCTCCCACGTCATTTTCAGTAATGGTCTGTATAACCAATAGCATGTGGGAGAAAGGACAGCACGTGACTTCCAAGGCTAGGTTAGCAAAGGCATCAGGTGATTTCAGTCTTGTCTTCTCTCTTGTGTCATCACTTGCTCTGAAAATAGCTGCAGTTCTGAGAGACACTTAAGCAACTTTCTGGTAGGGCCATGTGACAAGGAGTCTAAGAGGCAGAAGAACTGCGAGGCCTCCAGCCATCACTACGTGAGCAAGCCATAAAAGGAAAAAAGGCCCTTCAGCAAACCCCAGGGGAGCTGTCAAAATACCACAACCCTAGGCAACCTTGATTTTCATTTTAGAAAATACTGTGTCCTAGAAGTCTGAGATAATCCACTCCCAGATTTCTGACTTTCCAGAGTTATGTGGTGAGGCAACAAGTATTCTTTGTTTAAAGCCACAAAGAGTACTTTGTGGGATATATTGTTATATAACAGTAGATAATGAATACAATGTTGTTTGGCCTGTCCCACCCAGCCTATCCCTACTCCTCACTCGAGAAAAATAAGGAGGAGGAAGGGATGCAGCTGAAGTCTGCAAACATCACACTGGATATCTAAGGACCATCCAGAAGGGTGGTTGCAGTTTTCAGCCCTGTGACATAACAGCTGACACAAACAACCTCAAGGAGGAGAGATTTGGGTACACAGCTTCCTAAGTTTTAGTTCATAATCGGCTGTGACCACCATTTATGGGTTGTCAGTGAGGCCAGCCACTGACAAAGAGCACACGGTGGAAGAGCACGGCGGAGCTCAGATGCTCAAATCACAGCAGCTGGAAAGCAGAGAGACTGGCAAGAGTCAGAGCAGAACCCAGCCCCAGGACATGTCCTGAGACCTGCTTCCTCCAGTAGGACCCAAGGGTTTCCACTGCCTCCCAAAATAGTGCCAGAGGGGGACAAACCCCTCCCCCACACACACAAAAAAAACTATACCAGTAGATGGGCATTTAGAAATAAAAACTCTAGGGTTTTTGTTTTTTGTTTTTTTTTCTTTTGGGGGGGTGGGTGCTGACCTCCAGTAGAGTATATGCCGATGCTTTGTTAGGATGTAAGGCAGTGAAGACATTGTTGTGAAGAAACAGTCCAAAAAGGCATATATGTGGTTTAAGTTGTCCAAACTATCTCCCATAAATACGGCCATGGTGTGAAAAGGAAGAAGACTTAGTCTTAAGAGTTGGATTACAAGGATCCAAATCTGTGGTAGATTTTTAATTTTTTTTTTTTTTTACCAAAAAAAAGGTCTCAAGAGTGCCAATGTTGGCTATGCATATAGCTCATAGAACAAGTTATCACATTACTTACTGGCTTAAAACAATAAACATTTATTTAGTATTTTACATAGTTTCCATGAGTCTAAAATACAGGATCTGCTTAGCCAGATAGTTTATGGAGAGTATTTATTATATTTTTGTTTGTAATAGCAAAATATTAGGAACCAGCTAAATGTGCATTCATAGAATGAGGTCACAACTACATATCTGCTAAAAAAATAAAATAAAACAAAAGCTTGGGATCATGCGGAACTACTCATAATATCACTGGAAAAGAATGTTGTAAAACTAGAAGTACAGCAGGATTCCAACTTTATTGACGTTTTTATATCTAAAAAGGCTAAAAGTGCATGCACTCAAATGGCAAGGGAAGTTAGTTATGTAAGTTCCCTATTGCTGAGCAGCAACGCCCCTCAAAACAAGCCCCTCAGAGCAGTCGCCTCTAACTCATTTATGACTCTGTATTCCAGAATCAGGCATGGCCAATATTTTGAGACAGAGATACAACATGGTCTAGAAAGTTCATGCTTGAGACCTATGCAATTGAGACCCACCAACTGAGGCTTTCTTGCACACACACACACACACACACACACACACACACACAATCACATAGGAAAAAAATTTCATAACGTTTTAGGTACGTTTACAATCTCGTGTTGTGCTGCATTCGCATCCGTTCTTGGTTACAAGCAGCTGTATGCATCCTTCTGGCTTCTGGTTGAACATGGCTCTGGGAAGGCTTCATTCACTCACCTGGTACCTCAGAGAACTGGTATCTGAATCAGTCTCTCTGTCTCTCCTTCACTTCTTCTCTCCCTCATCCCCATTCCTACTCCTACCCCTACTCCCACCCTCACAGCCTGTAATTATGGTAAGAGGATGCACAGACATACATGAATGTGTGCATATATTGAGCACACATTACACATTGCATACATGCCATAGGTATATGTGTGGCACATGAAAGAACAAGATTTTAAGAAATTAGCTCATAATTAGCTCATGGTTGAGGTTAAAAACTCGGGTCAGAGGTCATGTTGTAGGTGAGTCTAAATTCCTCAGGCAGCAGAGGTTTCTGCATTGCTGCCCGGGCAAACCCTTCCTTCCCAGCACGGCCTCTGGGTTCAACTTTCAGGCCTTTGTGTGGTCAGATGGAGGTGAATACTTCCTCGGTTCTAGTCGAACGAACCTACTGAGTCAAATGTTAACCACAACCAGAAAATGCCTTCACAAGAACAACTGGCACAGTGACTACTTAGTTGAGAGCATAAATGGAGCCTCACACTGAGCCAAGCCCAGAGTGGCTGTGGGAGGAGATCCACCAGTGTGTGCTTACCCAGAGGCACTGTTCACCGGGAGCCAGGGACAGGGCTTGGATGATGAGGTGCTCTTTTTTTGTAATCTGTTTCACATGCTGTATAAGAGCACTGGGAGCATTTTGGAGTGTGTGTGTGTGTGTGTGTGTGTGTGTGTGTGTGTGTGTGTTACAGAAGGATTCATGTCCATTATTTTCAAGTGCAACCCACTAAAATACAAAACCATCGAATTTCCAGAATTCTCACCGATCAGAAATGATTACTGTGAACACAGTGATCATGCTTACAGACATTCCATATCTGATATTCAGTCAGAAGTTAGAAAAGGGGGAAAAAAAAGATGAGAAGAGAAAGAGAATTTTCTCAAACTGAGATAAGTCTATGAATGGTAATTGTTTCCCTGGATGAAACAAAAGAGAACTGAAGAGTCCTGGGAAGATTTATAGTTCATCAAGTAAATGCTTCCTCATCCCTGACAGGTATTAACAGCTTAAACATTAAAGTTAAAGGAAATAAACAGCAGATGATAAAGCTCAATGGTAGAGGGCCTCCCTAGCCTGCATCAAGCAAGCATATTCAGTCCCCAGGACCACAAAGAAAGGTAGGGAAAGGGGGAGGAAGGGAAGAAGAAAGCTTGAGGGAGGGAAAGAGGAAAAGAGGAAGAAAGGGAAGGAAGAAGGGAGGGAGGGAGAAAAAGAAGGAAAGGAGGAGAGGAAAAGGAAAAGAGGGAGGAAGGGAAGGAGAGAGGGAGTGAGGGAGGGGGAAGAAGGAAGGAAGAACAGGGAAGTTATTTAAGAGTTACAGTGGTGTTTTCTAACTTGAAGGACAGCTGTCCCCTCACATTTCCACCTCCTCTCCTCTGCTGCTCAGTGTCTTCCGTTCCCATTGGCTTGACCCAAGTTTATAACGGTAGCATTCTGTTCTGCCGCCATAATTGGTCTAGTGCCTTGACTTAGCTATTACTTTGAGCACCTTATCTAGAGGTTATATGCTTAATGGGAGGATTCTGGAGTCACTAGGACGTGTGTCCTTTAAAGTGCTTTCTCTCTCTCTCTCTCTCTCTCTCTCACACACACACACACACAATTCAGTGGCCACCTGTCCCAACACACATTCCTGTTGCTGAATTCCTGTGCCTCATCAGAAATTTAACCCTACATGACCACCCTATCCTGAGTCTCCGAAACAGTAAACTAAACAAGCCACCCCCTCCCCCTTCATCGAGTTAGTTCCTCCAGTGTTTTTGTTGTAGTAACGCCTGGGTCAACAGTGCTTTGCATAAATAGATTCACTGTACCCACAAGGCCCTTTTTATAGACTCCCCAACCCTGATCTCATCCTCAAAGGGCTTTGGTTCATGCGAACAGGTGTCCTGGGTACACCCTGCAGCTGTGACTTCACTTTTAGAACCCCTTGGCCGTTGCCCTCACACATGGAAACTGCTTCTTGATAACTTTTTAGGTCGTCTAAACCTCCGAGTTTTATAAATACGGCGCTATTGTCCTCCAACTTGGAACATTAGCATAACGTATTTGAGGATGCCTTAATCTTTCTCATTATCAAGGGCAACTTTGTGCTTGCATGCCCAAGGAATTAAACTTATTCCTTAAGTTTAATTATTTAACCTAGAAAAAATCCTTGATGTCTGTCATTCAGAATTTGTTTTGCGTGGCCCACGAAGCACCCTTCTGAGCTGGAGATTTGAATCTCCTGAATTCTTTCCCGTGTCTCTTTGTCGCTTTCTCTGCTGCAGGGACACCAATTACCTTAGCTTGAATCATCTTTGTCTCTCCTCTCCTTTCTAATTATTTAACCTTTTTGCTCTGCATTCAGTGCGATTATCTCTAGCTTCCCTTTCATGCCATTAATTCAGGTTTTAGCTCTGTCTATTCTGTCCCTTGCTATTTTGTGTTACTTCAATTCAGCTCATTTCCTTCCGTCTCCTTTCCCAACTCATTCTGTTGCTTTATCAGCTCATCTCTGAGTTCTTGTTTTATTACATTTATATTCCTACTAATTTGTTCTCTAAAGGGAAGCATTCGTGGAGAGGCCGTTTCAGTCGCTCAATTTCTGTTTCCTTTAAAGTAGGTTCTTCACCTGGATTTTCCACTCCTGACTTTCTGCGGACTGGCCCCCCTTCTCTGCCGTTTCTTTCACCTTGCTCTATGCAGAAGATCAGCGAGGTCATTGACACCCTTCTGCATCTGGGACCCCGGTGCTGAGTGTTGCTGGGATGGCCACTTTCCTGTCTCCTAAGGCTGGCAGAGATCAGCTAGAAATTAGTTCTTCTCTCACTGAGGAAATCCAGGCTCGAGAACTTCTTCCAAGAGCCCGCTGAATGTGCAGGACCAAAGCTTGAGAGCATGGCTCACCCTTGTGGGCTTTGCCAAGTCAAGTGTCTTAGAAAACACAACCCCACTGCACTGGTGAATTGTAAACCACCTTTCAAGAAAATAATTGGCAACAGACATCAAGATGTTAATATTCATAATTTTTTAAATGCTTAAATTATATTGAGAAAAATCAGAATACAAAAGCAGACATATGTTAATTATGTCATCAAAATGCATAGGAGGACTGGTGAGTTGCCTCAGCTTGCTACCAAGCCTGATGACCCCAAGTTTGATCCCCGATGGAAGGATGCGTGCCAGGCGGGAGCACGCACACTCATCTACACAAAAAATAAATAAACTTCCCCATACCCAATGCTCCAGGTTGGCAGGAACCATGACCGGCTTTCTCATCTCTGCATAAGCAGAAGTTAATATAGTGCTTAGCTCGTGAAAGGTAAATAATGAATACTTATGAATAAAGTGAAATGAAATTCAGTGAAGGGAAATTTCCTCATACCTTGCTATCATTTGAGCTTAAATGTCCCTCAAAAAGTTCATGTGTTTAAACCTTCGTCTTCAGTGCAGTGTTAAAAGGTGGGGACCTTTCGGAGGGGACTAGCCCATGGGGCTCTGACCTCAGGAATAAATGACCACTGATGAGTTTATGGCTTGATGGGTTAGCAGTTGCCGATGAAGCTTTAGAGGATAGGGAAGTTTGTTCCAAAGGGTGTAGGGGGTATGTGACCTGTCTCTGGTGCCCACCCCTCTCTCTCTCTGTCTGCTTCTTGGTTGTCATGAAATGGACCACAGGCTTTCACTGTGGTAAACTGCCTCTCTGTAAATCCCAAAGCACCACCAGGGCTCACACCATGGACTGAAACACTTGGACCCATCCGCCAAAATAGACCTTCCCATCCTTAAGCGGCTCTTCTCACAACTTTTCTTCCTGTTTTGTCACAGGAAACTGACACCGAGCTCAATTGTTAAAAACAACTGCCCATATAAGGACTTGCTGAGCTTTGGCTGGTAGAAACTACGACATACTTATTTAACTATGACGCATCTGTTTCTCTCCAACAAAGCCTTTCATGGAGCACAGTTTATGTAACACCATCTCATTTTCTCCCTGACGGGATTTTTTTTTTAATCCCATCTTTATTACAAGGCACGGTAGGTGCTTATAATCCCATCACTCGGGAGGTTGAGGCAGGCAGCCGGCAAGCCTGAGCTACACAGAGTTTAAACCAGTGGCCAGGCCCTGTATCAGAAAGGAGGAAGGGGCAGGCTTTACCGAAGTAAAATGTTTCTGCAATGCAATGTGCAGCTTGAGCTGCACCGTGAGTGAACGAGTCAATAATATTTCACGGTTATATCAAGTTATAACGCCACAATCCAGTTTTAGCTCTCATTTGTCACCTAAAAGAAAAAAAAAAAATCCCGTCAAGTACTTTCCCTGCCACTCCCTACTCGAGGTAAGCACTCACTGGCTTCTGCCTGTTCAATTAGTCTCAACTGGGCACTTCATAACAAAACCACACGACACGAAGTCCTCATTCATGTAATGCTTTGGAGGTTCCTCCATGCTGCAGTGTGGATGTATGTTGCTCTTCCTATGGCTGGGTAACTGTCGAGTGTGTGCATCCAGCGAACTTTGGGAGGCCAGCAGATGGGCCCTTGGATTAGTTCCAAGGACTAACTGGGGTCATGTTGTTAAGAACATTCTTGTGTAAGTCTTGTGTGGACATATGTTTTCAATCCTCTTGGGTAAAGCCTTGGAAGTAGAAATGCTGGGTCATATGGTAAGCTTTTGATTAACTGTTTTTTTTTTCTTTTTTTCTTCAAGACAGGGTTTCCCTATATAGCCCTGACTGTTCTGGAACTTGTTCTGTAGACCATGCTGGCCTCAAACTTGGAGACTGACCTGCCTCTGCCTTCCTCCTGAGTTGTGGGATTAAAGATATATGCCACCACCACCCAGCATAACATTTTTTTTTTTAAAGACTAAGTTTCACTGTATCTCCCTGGCTATCCTAGAATTTAGACAATTCTCTTGATTCTTCTTCCCATGTATTACAGGCATGAACTGCCACACCCAACTCTTTTATACTTTTAGACATGCCAAAATAAACCAGGAGTAATGATTCATGTCTGTAATCCCAAAACTCGGAAAACTAGGGAGGAGGTTTGCCATGGATTCCGGGTGAACTGGGCCAAACAGGACCTAACAGCGAGAATATGTCTCAGAAAAAAGAAAGCGAAACAAAACAAAATTGCAAAGCACTTTCCAAAGTGGCTATGGAATTTGGCATTCCCATCAGCAGGGAAATTCTTAGCACCTATTTTCTTTATTGTCACCGTTCTATAATGCTTTCACTGATGCCTCACAACTATTTTTTAATTTGTATTTTCTGGTTGTGAGATAATGTCAATTGCCTTTTCATATGCTTACTAGACACTTACTGAATTATCAATTTAAGTATATTGTTCATTTTTTTTCAGTTAACCTGTCTTCTCATTAGGGTTTTAAGAGTTCTTTATATATTTCAGCTAACAGTCCTTTATCAGCTATATTAGATGCAAATGCTTTCTTAAAGCCTTTGCTTTGTCCTTGAATTCCTTTAATTATACTTCTCAAAGTATGAAAGGTTTTAATCAGTTTTACCATTTTTTGTTCTTTCTTGTCTTTAGCTTTTGATGTACTTCAGAAATCGTAGCCTAACTGAGAAATTTTCTCCTGTGATTTTTCTCCCAGAAGTTTATTAGTTTATTTCTCATATTCAGTTATTTGAACATTCCAGTTTTTAAATATTTTAAAATATTACTTTTTAAATATTGTGTAACACAAGTGTACACAACCTTTTCTTCAGATGAATATTCAGCTGTACCACTATTTATTGAAAAACCTATTCTTTACTTTTAAACTATTTTATCTTTTTAAAATGATTGGTCACGAATGTTAGAAGTCTCAGTTCTGTTCCTCTGATCTATATGTCTGTCACTCTCCCAATAACATGATATCTTGATTATTGCAACTTTGTATTGAGTTTCAGAAATAAAGTCTAAGACTTACAATTCAGTCTTTTGATTTTTAAATTATTTTAGGTTTGTTTACATTTTCTGTGTTTGTGTGTGTGTTGTCTGTTCATATGTGGACTATGTAGGTACCTGGTATCTCTGAATGTCAGAAGAGGACATGGCTCCTCTGGAACTGGAGTTATAGATGTTTCTGAGCTGCTATGTGGACGCTGGGAACAGAGTCCAGGTCCTCTGGAAGAGCAGCCCGTGCTCTTCATAGGTGAGCCATTTTCCAGCCCTAATTTGGTTTTTCTTGCTCAAAATTGTTTTTGCTATTTTAGATTCTTACATTCCAAGTAAAACTTAAATTAGCTTTACTGCTTAGAATTGAATTAAAATATCTTTGAGGAGAACTGAGATCTGAACAATATGGGGTCTTCTAATCCCTGAACAGGAGATGATATTAGCAATTCTAAGTATTTCACCCTGGTGGTACTTTAGGAAATATTAAGATTTTTATTTCTAAATTATTTATTACTAGAATATATATAAATATATTTTTCTGTATTGAGCTTATATCTTATAATCATGCTAACCTTGTTTATTAGTTCTAGTAGCTTCTTCATAAACTCCCTAGGGTTTTCTATATGTTAGAATAGCTTAATTTCTAATGTGCCAATCAAGACACATTCATTCATTTTTTTTTCCTTATTGTATTGACAGAAAGTATGGTACACAATAGAGTAGCTATGACAAAAGTGGACATTCTTGGCTTGTTCCTGATCATGGGGAGGAACTCTTCCATTGTCAAGAAAGAGTTCAGCTGTAATTTTTGGCCTATGTCCTCTGTGAAATGAAAAAGTCTCTTATATCCAGACTATAAATTTATTTCCATCTTATAAACCATGATACATTATATTGTTATTTTCATTCTGCTCATGAGGTTTGCAACCTTATAAATGTTTCTTACTGGTATAGTAAGAAATCTGTGGTAAGACTCCTGACATCCTGAATTTGAAAGTAATGAAACTGTCACTTTAACCACACTTGTTTGTAGCCAGGAATCACAGCAGCAGTGGAAAATTAATACAGAAAATGTTCTTGATAAAAAAAAAAAAAATAAAGAAACAACCTTCAGTCTCATTGATTTGCTCTAGGCTTTTCTAGTCTCAACTTTTTTGATTACCTTTCTACCCAGTCCTCACACCCCACACACAAACACACACATGCCCAGAATTTTGTTCTACCTCGGCTAGTGTGGTAACATGGAAGCTGGGGTTGTATTGATTTAAGACTTCTTTTCTAACGTTGGCTTTCAAAGCTGTTAGTTGGAGACTAGGGAGATGGCTTGGTGGGTAAAGGGCTTGCCACATAGACATGAGAACCTGGCTTCCTAGTCCTGGCATACAGAGCCAAGTATGGTGGCATGTAACTGTGACCTCAACATTTACGGAGGCTAGCAGATTGCCAGAGCTTGCTGGCCTGCCAATTTAGCCAACTGGGGAGCTGCAGGTTCAGGGTGAGACTCTATCTTAATAATAAGTGAAGAAGGATTAAGGAAAATGCCCAGTATTGACCATGATAGCCTTCACATGTTAACACACACACACACACACACACACACACACACACTTTCCTTTAAGTATTGCTTTATTTCCTTCTTATAAACCATGATACATTTCACTGTCATTTTCATTCAGCTCTAAATTCTTTCATTTTTTTTTTCTTTTTACTCATTTTTTTTAACTAGGAGTAATTTGAAGCATGTTTCACTTATAAACATCCACATTCCACAACTATTCATTTCTTCCTGTTAACTCAATTTATCATATCTGGTTTCATCTTTTCAACCCGAATGACTTGCTTCAGTATTTGTTATCCAGTAAGTTGGTGCAGCAACTACTTACAAAACGTGTTTACTTAGACATATTTTTGTTCTTCATTTTTTTTAACAGTCATGATGTATTTAGTTTCAACTTTTCCCCTAAACTCTTTAAAAATGTCATTCCACTACCTTTGAGAAGCCATTGTTTCACATGAATGTGGGACGTTTTTGGAAGAAGTGGGGCCCTGAGGTGAGTCTTTAAGAGCACATCTCACCCTTACCCTTTACCCCTCTTCCTTCCTAACCTCACCACAGGCTCACAGTAATGTGACCAAGAAAACAGGAAGGAAACCCTCCGGGACCGTGAGCTGAAGCAGAACCTCCTTCCTTTAAGCTGTTCTTCCTGGTGTTCTGTGACAGCAGTGAAAAGTTAATCGTGTCTTGCCAGTCAGTTTTTCACTTAAATGATCCTTTCCAATTCTTGAATTTCCTCTGTTTTTAATAATTGGGTTTTTTTTTCCTTTAGATTCTCTGCTCACTGAATCCGTGTTATTTTGCTTCTGTTTGAATCCTTAAATGTGATTTCTTTTCATTACTTTTAATGTGTTTCCAACGGCTGATTTGAAGTCCTTGTCTATTAAATCTAACCTCTAGAGGAACTCAGAGACCATCTCTATTGACTACATTCTTTTTACAGAGTATGAGTCAAATTTCTTATTTACTTCTTTGGCTAATAACTTCTTTTATTAAGTCCTAGGTCCCTGAGATAGCCTATTTCAGCAGCTCTGTATTCTGTCCATGCCCACCTAAAGATCCTTGTTATTGATTTTCTTGCGTATTTTTTTGTTCAGTAACTTGCCTGAACACTGTCATTGAAGTCTGGCTTCTCCTGGCACCCAAAGGAGATTATCTCTGCTTCAATTTATTTCCTTCATAGCTCAGCTTCCTAATGTCTTCATATTAGTGTGGGGGGGGGGGTGTGGGTGTGGGTGTGGGTGTGGGTGTGGGTATATGTGTGTGTGTGTTGCATGCATATGTATATGCATGTCTGCCTCTGTGTGTAGGGGTTCATATACATACATCTTACACGTGTGTGGGCAGCCCAAGGTTAACATTGGTCATCTTCTTCCATCTCTCTCCACTGCATACACTGAAGCAGAGTCTCTCACTGAACATGGAGCCTGCTGTTTCAGCTTGTCTAGCTGGCCAGCCTCCCTAGGGGGATCCTTATCTCTGCCTCCCAGAGCTGGTATTAAAGATAGCTAAACATCTACCCAGCTTTTATGTGGGTTTCAGAGATCCAAACATGTTCAACAAGTAGTTTACATTCCACGCCAGCAGTTCTCAACCTGTGAATCACAACCCCATTGGAGGTCACACGACCCTTTCAAGGGGTCAGATATTTACCTTATGATTCACAACAGTAGCAGAACTACAGTTATGAAGAAGCAACAAAAATACTTTTATGGTTGTGGGGAGGGTCACCACAACAGGAGGAACTATATTAAAGAGTCACAGCATCCAGGATGTTAACGACTGTTTTATGCCATCTCTGCAGTCCCATGTCTACAGATTTTAATATTCAACCAGAATTACTTTGAGTTTGTGCTCAAACAACTTGTGGCAATAAGGTCTTCGCTCTGCTGACATTAGTTCATGACCTGGGAGTGTTAATTCCAAATGCAGGACACCTAAAGGTCTTTCCTCAATCTGGAGGCAGTTTTCATCACTGTGACAAATACCTGAAAGAAAGGTGGGAAGGATTTATTTGGGGTCACAGTCAGGGCAGGGTGGGATAGCAGCATTGCTTTTAGGGATGTGGCAAGGCAGAAATACCATGGTAGAGGAAAGCTGGCCACCTCATGATAGACAGGAAGCAGGAGGAAGGGATGTGGCCAGGAACAAGTTTCCCCACAGACACACGCCACTAGTAACCTGCACCACCCAGCTAAGGCTCCTCCCCTAAAATGTCCACTGTTAATCAAAACAGCTCCATGAGCTTTCAGTGTGGAAACCTACTGCAGACATTTTACATAGAAACCACAGCACTGCCGGTGTTTACTCTCTTCCAGGTCCTCTTAGGTTGCCTCACACACAACTCTGTGCGTAAGCACACGCTCCACTGGCCACTGACATGTGGTAGTTCAGTATGTTCTCACTTTTCTCATCCCATGACCAAAGAGCTGACAAGAGGTAACTTAGGTGGGGAAGATTTGGTTTCTGCTCACCCTCTGCAGAGATATGCTGCAGCATGGCGGCAAAGACATGGCAACTAGCATGGCTTGTGGCCGTGGTAACTGGGATGTGAGGCTGCTCATTCCCTGGGAACTCCATGAAACAGAGAAAGCAGGCCAGGCTATAACACTGAGGCCTGCCCCTCAGACACCTGATTCCTCCAGCCAGCCCCAATTCCTAAAAGTTTCACAACCTCACAAATAAAACATCACCAGAGAGGAGAAAGTGTTGGTGGGGCAGAGGAGCACTTGTTGGGAACATTTTACACTTAAACCATAAAATCCAGCCCCTGACCCCAGAGGCTAATAGCCAGCTCAGGATGCAAAATGTATGCTTGTAACTTCAAACACCCCTTAGTCTTATTTACAACACTCTTCAAAAGTCCAACGTCACAAACTCGTAGTTATGAGGTCTTATAAAAGAAAAAAACAAGTTACATGTTTCCGATACCCAATGTCACACTGTTAACATCACCATTTCCAAAGAGAGGGATAGAAAGACAAGATAGCAAAGATCAGGCCAAAGCAAGACAAAGACCCAACAGAGGGGCTGGGAATGTCATTCCGTTGAAACAGTGCCAGCTTGGCAAGCATGAGTCGTGGGTTTGATTCAGGGTACCACACACATCAGGCATGGTGGCATATGTCTCTAAGCTCATCACTTAAGAGGAGGACGGATACACTGGAAGGAGCTGAGGGCAGAGGCTTCAATCAGGACATCTCCATGACCAAAACAGGACAAGGGTACTAGTAGCATAATCTAGGCTTCAGCAGGCTTAAGCAGCCCCTGCCCTCCCATTGTTTGTGGCAAACTCTATTAGGTATTCAGAGCTTCCCTTAGTGATGTTCTATTTTTCTAGCATCTTCAGTATCCTTGAGTGTCCACGGCAACATAGGCTTCACCTTCAAGCACCACACACAGTGGCTCAGGAGTTAAACGCAGGGAACCCACGATGCATGCATGCTAGGCAGGCACTGCACCGACTGAACTACATCCCCAGCCCCTCTGTTGGAGTTTTGTTCGTGTTGCCTGGCTTTAGTGGTTCTCTGGAGCCTTGATGCAAGTTCCTATAACCCTGTAACTCTTGTATCTGCTATACTTGAAAAGCCAGCACCAAGATAGACGATACCATGTTCTACTGCCAACTTGGGAAAGCAGCCTGGTCCCTGGGATGACAGCTGCAGCAGCCTCTGAATGCCCCTGAAGGCTGAACCTAGGAAATCACTTCTCTAGACATCCCTGCTTGAGCACGATTCTGGGAGGTCCTTTGTTCGTTCACTCTCTTCTTAAATGGGAGGAAGTCAACGGTGTTTGTATTGCTATAGCCTGGAGCTCTCATCTTGCCTTTTTTTCTGATTGTCCTGGGCCAAAGCTCATGGTTTCTTGTTAATAGTGCTTATTTCTAAAAAACTGCAGATGCTTGTCTAACCCATCCTTGTTAACAAGTTTAAACTTACTATCTCCCTTTCTTCACCAACCTTTACATTTCTTGAGTCTTCCTGCTTTGAATTCTCGCCATAAATCCTACCAAAGCTAGGACACAGTAACCATGCTATACCTGGGCATTATAACATCTTGAAACTCTCTCCCCCAAATAAATTAGTTCATCACTTTTAAATTCAGCATCACTCAAGTTCTCAGGATGCAGGAAGGCAGATTCTCTACGAGAATGTAGCATGAGTGGCCCCTATTCACATTTCCCAACCAGTCCTTACTGCCCTCTGAAACCCTGTGAGCTCAGCCTTTACTCCTAACACTTCTATCTGCATGCTGGTGGCCTGACCCTCCATCAGAGTTGCCTGTCAGGCTCTGCTTGAGGCTTGAGGGATTCTAGGCCTTCTCCAAACTGAATTTCAAAGCCTTCCACATTCTTCCCACTCATAGCCATCACTTCATAATATCAGTGTTCTGTATTACTCGCAAGGCAACGGGAACTTAAGGAAGAAGGATTCGTTTTCGTCTCATCACAGTTTGAGGAGATAAGGTCCTTTCACAGTAGCAAGAGTGGCTCACAGCCATTCTCACAAGGAGCAAATGGCTGCTTGCTCACATGTAAGTGGATCAGGAAATAGAAGCAAGACAGGCAGTGTAGAGCTCTATAAAGCTCAAAGCCAGCTCTCCAGAAATCCACTTCTTCCATCAGGCGCTCCCTCCTGAAGGTTCCACAACCTCCAAAAACAGTGCTGCCAACTGGACACCAACTGTTTCATCACTTGAACGCACAGGCATATTTTTAAGTCCCATACAAACCGTAACAAATGTAAGCATGTATGTTCTTCATTTTCATCCCTTTTGCTAATATAAGTTAAAATAAAAGACATAGATTGCTGGGCTCCTGCTCTTGTCACCGAAATATTTTCCGTGTTATTCTATCATTTCTTCATTCTTTTGGGTAACCACATGGTATCTCATTTATAGACGTAATATCAATTTTTGAGCATGTTTCATATGTCGTTGTTTTGTTTATAGCATTTCATAATTGCAAAAATGCATGCAATATAGATTGTTTCAACCCCTTACTCTCCTGATTCCTACCAGACTCCCACCTTTCCTTCTCAACTTCCTGTCTTCATGGGCCCTTATTTTTTTAGAACCAACTGAGTACACTTAGTGCCGCCTGTGTGTACATGGGTGTTCGGCCTTCTGCTGGAGCATGGACAACCTACCATGAGTCATATCCTTAAAGAAAACTAACACTCCCTCCCCAAGCATTCATCAACTGCCAATGGCTCCTCAGCCAAGGGTGAGGTTCTGTAAGCCCCTCCCCTATCTGCGTTGGAATGTTGACTGGCTTGATCTTGTGCTCGTCTTGTGCAGGCAACCACAGCTGCTGTGAGCTCATGAATTCAATATCCAGAAAACATGTTTTTAGAAATCCTCTCCAACAAAGAAATCTGGACCTCTAGCTTCTATGAAGTTTCCACCCAACTTCCCCACCCCCGACCACTACCCTCAATGTTCCCTGAGCCTTGTCAGTGAGGAGTTGTGCTGTACCTGTCCCATATAGGGCTGAGCAATCCACAGTCACTTACTCTGTGCACTTCAACTAGTTGCTAATCTCTGTATTAAACACTATTCACTGCAAAAATTAGTTTATTTGATGAGGGCGGAGAGCCCTACTTTATGGGTACAGAAATGAGTACTTAGAGGGTTATACTGTTTAGCAAATGCTAGCATGGCATTTAGCAAAATAACGGTAGTAGGTGCCCTCTAAAGCCTATGACCTCCCAAACCTCCCATTCTGGCCAGGTTTGCATTACAAGGTTTGTCATGCCCTTCTGTGACATGGACTTTAAACCCAATGGGAACCTTATCAGTCACCCATCCCCACCCCCATAACATTCATGCCACTATTGCAACAATGAGTAGTAAATCTTGCCAACAGCTGACAAGTATGTTTTACTGAAGAGTCCTATCTGGAAATCTCTTCAAATAGTCTGTGTAGAGATAGGCAAAATCACTTCTGTAGCCCAAGCTCTTTTTCTATTGTTCAACTGGATAAGGCAATCAGCTTACTCCAGGCCCAACTAGAATTGTCAATTCAAAAAGTGGTAAAGATGGGAGGATTAGGAGAGCCCAAGGAAACTATCCACCTTCCCAACCATGGGGACATAGGAGTTTCCTCCTTGTCACCTAGGCAAAATTTGATATCTCCCAATCCTACTCACCCTTGGATACATTTCCTAATTATTAGTTGGGGGAAAAAAAGGCAGACCTTTCTAATATTGTGTTTTGGTTACTAGTGTGTCAATGACACAAACAACCTATGGGAGGAAAGATTTATTGTGGCTCACAGTTTCAGGGATTACGATTTACTGTCAGCTGGCTCCTTTGCTTTTTAAGCCTGTGGCAAAGCAAAAATATCACAGCAGAGAGCACAACAGGGGACCGTTCATCTCATGGCAAAGAGGAGACAGAGAGGAAGATATACCAGGAAAATAGATACCCCTGGTGATCTTCTTGGCCCCACCTCCTACCTAGTTCCTACCATTTTCCAATAATACAATCAAACTAGGCACCCACAAATTAATTAATTCAATGATTAGACTAAGCTGTCATGGTCCAATCACTTCCTACAAGCCCCACCTCTAAACATCACAATGTAGACCAAGCTGTCAACATAGGAGCCTTACTGGAGGATATTTTATTTCCAGACCACGATATGCAGGAAAGGAATTGCTAAGATTTTCACCCTTATTATAACAATGTTTAAAGAAACATGCTGCTCCTTCCTTCTGGTTGCAACTTGGATAGGGTTTCTATATAGCAAAAACATTTGTTGAAGACAGACTCTAGTTTTCTTATGGCATCCTAACCATAATATTGACAGGGGAGTCAAGGGTACCAATTTTGTTGGTACCCACTCACCACTGTCCCACTCAAGAATAGATGATCATCCCTAAGAGCCGTAACTGGTCCAGGGACCAGTACATTTATTTTATAGAATAGTAATGTTTTCTAGAAGGCATAGAAAACATAGTGATACAGTGGATACACGAACTGGGAAGTGATGGTCAATATGATTGAGAAAGATCTACCCAGGGATTAGCTATCTAAGCTCAAATTGGGGGAAAAAATACCTTTTTATCAACATAAGGCCAACTCTCTTATCAGGATCAATGTCTCCATTTGCTCAGAACACTATTGACTCCATCTCTTAAGACAAAAGCATTTGTATGGGCAGCACGGACTTAAGCTCTCATCAAGCCCAGTATTTATTAGAAGTATTACTACGATCTCCACATGGTGAGGGGCTCTTATCTGCCTCTATCTCCCACTTCACACTCCCCAAAACTATCCTGTGACCAAATTGCTCCTCCTCTGCCCTTCAACTGCCTCTCCTTTTTGCACTCCTTTAATTGCGCTTGTTTTTGAAGTCTGCAGAATTTATTATTCAGAAAACAACCTTCTCTGCAATATCAACCTTAATTAACTGTTCCTTTTCTATTGCCTCCCACCCTCCACTTCATGCATTTGAATTAAGTCACTCGAGAGCCCCTGGCCAGCACCCCTCCCCCATCACAGACCCATCAGAGTCTACCAGCCAACCATGACCAGATAAGGGGAAATGGAATTCCTTATCTCTGCCTGCCAATGTGAAAGGGTCAAGGTTAGCAAGGAGAGACTTTCCAAAAGGAAAGAGAGGAGGAAAGAAGCCAAGCCTCCCGGTATCCATGGCAACGGAAGGTTGAATCATGGCGCATGCATCCCCAGAGCCTGGCCTGCTTAGCTCTGTTGACATCTTTCCACTTCATTAGCCTCTTTATCAAGTGATTCTGCATGGGAATGAGTATATTTTGGTGTCAGGGTGCACTATAGATGATTCAAAAATCACACTGACCTTTTCCGCCAATTCCAGTACCTTCTGGGGCTGCAGACACCTGCACCCTCCTCCTCCGGCTTCTTTAAGGATTGGCTAGCTCTTCTTTCTAATCAAAGTTCTGTCACCAGGAGGCTGAGAGGTGCCCTTACCTAGGAGCCCAGGAAGCCAGAACCCCGGCTGTCAGCAATGTATAGCACCCAAGCCAGGAGGAAGATTAATGGCTTTGCACATAGAAAATGGATAAAATGGGCTCCCAAAAGACAATAAACACGAAGTGGACTGCAAGAAGGCTCTGACAGTAACAAATACTGACTGACATCCCATTGTGTTCCCTTTCCAGATGACTCTGAGCTGCCAGCAGAAACACGGATGCATTTAATAAGAGCTTCAGAGAGACAAAGGGGCCTCTGGGGGTTAAGATTGATCTCCATTGCTGTGAGTGCAATCCAGTGTTTGTGGGTGTGAAAAGGAATGTCCTCATTGATATCTCTCCCCTTGGAAATCCAAAGAGTGTGCCATAATTTCCCAATCTCGTTTCCATGCTTCAGCAAATATGTCACTGGTAGGATCTCTGAGCCGTGAAAATCTCCTGCAACCGAGAACTAGAGCTGAAAAGAAATCAACTCGAGGATAGGGAAATCCTTTGATAAGACTGACCTCTCTCTCGTTCTCTCAGGAACCCTGTTCAGGACTGTGTGGATGGAAGGGACCTTCTGCAGTGGCCTTGACTCCAGAAGCATGTTGGGCAAAGCAGGTCACAGAAGAGGAACCTGGGCAGTGAGATGACTCAGGAGTTCCTGGGAGGACCAGGGGCTTTGTTTTCTTTTGTTTTCAAATTAACTTACAAAAGCTGATATTGTGACAGCCAGGGATTTGAGTACCAGGGCACATTTGCTCTTTTTTTGGATCATATGTTGCCCCACCAGAGCAAAGAAAGGACTAGACTAGGAAATGTTCTGTTTATTCTCTTGGAGCCTAAGACAAGAGCGTCTTCCCAACACCCCTTTCTCTCATCCCATGTCACTCTCACACATACACACAGAGTGCTTCCTCCTGTATCAAATCCCATTTACTCCACACTATTCCCACCACACTTGGCACCCTGACCCTGCACCCAGCTAGAGCCTGGTATCTCCTGCCGATGGATGAGTGCAACCGCCTCCTATTGAGTCCTCAGAATTATTCCCTTCCAGTCTGTTCTTGAGAGAAGCAATTCAACTGGTGGTGAGCAGCAGCCACTGCCCTTGGAAACTACTTAGAAATGCAAATTATTGGTTGGTGCATCAGTCTCCTCAGGGAGACTGGTGTGTTGGCTATGTTGATCTTCTCGTGGAGCTTCTATTTCCTCTGGGTTTTTCCGTCTCACACACACACACACACACACACACACACTTCTATAAGAGTCCCTGTGCTCTGCCCAAACTTTGGCTGTCTCAGCATCTGCTTTGATCCTCTGGTGGATGGAGGAGTCTTTCAGAGGACATCTATGGTAGGCTCCAGTCCTGTTCCTCAGATGTAGCCCATGGCAGCTCAGTCTTCAAGTGGGGTCCCTGGTATGGGAATCATGAACTCTGTTGCCTGCTCCTGGATCACTTCCCCCTAGCGGGGAGGCCTTTCCAGGCCACAGAGGATGCTGGCAGTCCTGATAAAACTTGATAGGCTAGGGTCAGTTCGTAGGGGAAGAGGGTTCCTCCTTTCTGAGGACTAGGGGAAGGGGATAGAGGGAAAGGGGAGGGAGGGTGGGACCGGGAGGAGACCAGGGAGTGAATCAATTTTAAAAATTAAAAAATATATATATTCAAAATGCAAATTCTTGGGCCCCACTCTCAATTCAGTTGTGCCAACATCTGACTCTCCCTGAACCTCAGAAAGAACTCCTTGGGATCTCCAGGTCCCTGTCTTATCATCCCATTCCTTGGAGAGTCTTCACTCTCTAGTAACTCTCCATCTGCTATGTCCAAGTACAGTGTCACACTCCCAGGCTCTCAGAACTCATTTCTTCTAGCTCGAAAGGTCTGATAGCGAACATCACTTGTAAGGCAAAATTCATCTCAGTCATCTCCATTAAAGCCTTCAACACAGGGATGAAGAGGTAGGATGCTCAGAGGGTACAAGCACAAACTGCTCTTGTAGAGGACCGGGTTCTGTTCCTGGCACCCATATGAGGTGGTTCCCATTGCCTGTAACCCCAGCTCTAGGGCCTCCAACACCCTTTTTCCTATCCTCCTCAGGCACCTTCACACACACACACACACACACACACACACACACACACACACGCATGACTTATGATTACAGAAAAAAATTTCAATCCCTCCCAACATAACATCACTGGCTGCTCCATAAAACTTGGGGAAAGATGGTGAGTGCTCTCTGTCACAAACAACTCCATATTTGGCTAAGGCTGAGGATCTGGCTTGCTTCCCTGTATGTGGACCTATCTGCATTGCCCACGAGGCACGCTCAGGTTGGCTACCCAGAGGCTATTTTAAGCTGTGGGCTGGCTTTCCCCAGGGTCAGATGATTGTTCAAGGTTCCTGAATAAACTGCATTGAGAAGAACAACAACAAAAAAAAAAATCCCCTATCAGTGGCCTCTCCCTAAGGGAGAGGCATGCATGCAGAAAGGGGGGGGGAGGGTAGGACCAAGAGGGGAGGAGGGAGGGGCTTATGGGGGGATACAAAATGAATAAAGTGTAATTAATAAAAGTTAAATAAAAAATTTAAAAAAAAACTTGGGGAAACCTTAAAAGTAGGGGGAATTTTAGAAATTGGGCTGGAACAATGGCTCAGTAATTAGAGCCCTGTTGCTGCCACGGAAGTTCCCAGAAGTATCAGTTTCCAGCACCTCCATGGTGGCTCACAAGCATCTGTGACTCCAGTTTTCATCTAATGTCCTCTTCCGACTTCTGCAGGCCCACAAAAACTGTCACTGTTTTCAGAGCAGGAAGAGAGATTGGGGGATAGAAGAATAGATTTTGATGCTTATGATGCCACTGTTGCTGTGTTGCTTCAGAATAAAGAAGAGAAATCAGCTTTTTTTTTTTAATTGACTGTGTAGATGAATAACTAAATCAGGATGGAATAAGCGAATATTTTACTATACCATTGAGTCTTGCAACATGTAGGTTTCTTCAGCTCATCTCTTTATGTTGCTCATCTCTTCATCACTGTGACAACACACAAGAAAATCAACTTTAAAAGAAGAACCTTTATTTGGGCTCACGGTTTCAGAGGGCTTAGCCCATGTTTGGCTGGCTGCATGCTTTGAAACCTGTGATAAGGTAGAAAAAACATCATGGCAGGAGATGGATGGTACATGACAACAGAAAGCAAAGAGAGAAAGGAAGGGCCTGGAGACCTGATATCCTTTATAAAGTCATGTCCTGTTCCTGTGACTTTCTCTGGTGAGCTGTGAACTAACATCTACTCAGTCCAGACAAAGCACCAATGACAGACCAAAGCAACAATTCCATAATAATCAAACTTGGTAAACCAATGAATTCATTGGGGTTACTTACAGAAGTACGGGTGAGGGGTTACTTACATAAACAAGGACAGAGGCAACTTAATCACCAAAAAGCCCACCGCCCTCATCACCACAAGACCTACCCGATAATGACTTACCAAACCTCCTAAAGTTTCTATCACCCCCTAACAACTCATCAGCTAAGATGACCTCTTCAGGACATGACCTTTTAGAAAACATTTTAAGATTCAAACCATGCTACCTACCATTCTTCTATTATAGCTCAGCACCTTATAGCACCAAAAGCTAAAAGCATCTGCTTTTATTAACCAAATGCACCCACTACATACCACAAGGCGCAACAATCTTAGGATGTTAATCCTCCGCATGCTTTCTGGATGCTGTGAGGTCACTGAGAAAGGCATATCTAACATAGACAGTGGCAGGAAGGGTGCTTTGCTTAAATGGAGAAGAAACAGGGCAAGATCAGCTTCAATAGCTACCACTGCTCCCCAGCAGCCATCCAGGCTATCGTCACAACTAACGAAAGGAGATGTTTTGCACACGCCCCCTCATGTGTCACAGGCAAAGGATCCAGGGCAAGAAAGCAATCACCATGAAGTTGCCTACCTACCTACCTATCTACCTACCTTCCTATCTATCTATCTATCTATCTATCCATCCACCCATCTCTCTATATATCCATCTCTCTCTATCTTTATCTCTCTCTCTCTCTCACACACACACACACTCACACACACACACACAGACACTCACTTCAAAATAAAGACACATACATAAATCCACAAGGCAAGGTCTACTCCAAAATAAGGCCGTCAGCCAGACTGTGAAGACATTTAAATGTGTATGAGGAAATGTTTCAGGCCTAAAGCATACTCATGTGTAACAGTGCAACTGTTAACAAGGACTTCCAAGGCTATATCTCCCATGAGCTCTAACACAACCATGGTTATCGCCTCTCTACTTTGCTGTATGCTCCTTCATGTGTCACTAGTGGGATACAGAGCCCAGACCTTCACCTTAGAACTCCTAAAAGTGTAGAGTCTGTCTTCATGCCCTGGAAGCCAAGCTTCGAGGTGAGTATCATGAAGACCCTCAACAGTCAAATTTCTTCCTGGCAGTAACAGGGGCTCACCTTCCTGGTGTCTAATGGCGGGTCAGGTGGTCCCCCGGAGCAGCAGAGGCTACGTCCTGGCCCAGCTGCCCTGTTTCTCATTCTAGTCCTCCAGCATCCACTGATGCTCTAATAGCTTCCTTTTCTATTTAAAATACAGAGTTGGCTTCTGTTGTTTGCAGCCATGAGCCCTGACTGATACATGTTGCGATTGTGCTAGACTGACAGACGAGTGCTTTCTCTATTTCCAAACATCTTCAGAAACTGCGTAAGCTCTCTCAGTTGCCTGCTGTACCAGTCAAGGTTCTTAGTTGCGTACAAAAGAACTCTCCCTAGCTGACTTAAGCAGGAAAGAAATGTAATAAAACATGCTGACCACTTTCTGAGAATGCCTTTGGGAAATCCTGTAAACAGGAAAAATAGAAAAACTATACCATCTTCCACCCGGGTTCCCATCATCAGGACCCTGACACAGGAACCACGGGCATCACCAACAGCACTGTTGACCATGTGTGTCTGCCAGCAATTTCTGTCGCTATTACCAAATGTCTCTGCTTTTGCCCTGCTAGAAGCGTCTTCTTCAGAGCTGCTTCCTGGCATCAGCGGCCTTTTTCCTGGAGCCTGAGCCAGATGTTTCTGGCAGGAAGTACCTTAGATCTTCAGTTTGTATACTTCTGGTGTCCCTCTTGAGAAGAGATTCAGAAAGCAAGAAATTCTCAAACATAGAAAGGATGCTGGTGCCCAGGTGGAACCTGACTAATGTCCTATTACCTCCAAGGAGCTTGAGCACATCTGCTTATAATAGAAACACCTTGTGTCCGAGAAATCTTTCCTGGAAGCTAACCTAACTGCCACCTTTGACAATGCCCCAATTTCACCAGTCTTCCACATATTATCTTTAATGGACATCTACATGGGTTTGCCACTATCTTCAAAGCTAGAACCTACCAGTACACCCCCATTCACTACCCTCTTACATTGGTTATGAAGGAACAATTCCTTCCTTCTTCACCAAATGACTTCAAAGTCATGCTCTCAACTATTCAGGCATCTTTTTATTTATTTTAGGTATGAGTGCTCTATCTTCATGTGCACCTGCGTGCCAGAGGAGGGTAGTAGAGGGTATAGATGGTTGTAAGCCACCAAGTGGTGCTGGGAATTGAACTCAAGAATTCTGGAAGAGCAGACAGTGCTCTTAACCATTGAGCCATTTCTCCAACCCCCTTATTCAGGCATCTTTTAAGCTTACCTGTTTTTCTTTTCTCTCCCCATGCTGTCTCCCTAGTTCAAACCCCTTTGGCTATATGTTCCCATAAATAGAAAGTTCCTTGTGTTCCCAGCCTTACCTAACACTGCCTCATGTTCAAACCACAAGGAATTTGCAGTAACCTGGAACCATGGACTAAAACCCCAGCAGCTTCTGCTAACCTTTGTTACATTATGGCAACCGTACGCAGACAACTCAAATCCACTGGAATAATAAGGTTTAAAGTGGGCACAGGGCTAGATCCAAGATGGCGGCCACCAGCGCACACCACATCTGAGGAGCAGAGGATGTGAAACTCCAAAATTGATGAGTGGAGGGGCAGCTGAAGCCAGAATATCAGCATTGAGGCTTCCTGGGCAAGAGGGGACAACCCATGAGCTGAGACCATTTAGATCCAGATCAACTACAGATTTTTCCAGGGGACTGAGAGTGGCGAATATTGAATCCCCCTTCATTTCCCCTGGTCGGGCCTCCCTCCTCGGCAGAGGCAGCCCACAGTACCTGCTGCTCCTAGCACAAAACTATCTGCTCAGTATCTGAGACAGAGAAGGTAGGCTTTCCAGTTCGTCAGCAGTGGGCTCCCAGCTGTACTGGCCACACAGGTCTGCTGGGCCACCCAGGTCCGAGGACAGCTGTACAGGCTCCCTAGGGCCTCCCAGAAGGCATCTGTACTGGCTTCCCCGTTCTGCAGCTGCAGCACCACTGAGCTGATGATCTCCTACACTCACATTTGCCCATCCACCCGCAGCCCCACAGTGGGCAACAGAGGGATTCTTCCAACAGCATTCTCAACATTGACCCTCTGCTCTGTGGGTCTACCAGTGGAGTTCAAGCAAACAATTCCTAGAGCCCAGACAGATCTGAATACCAGAAGGACAGTATGACAGGCCTGTAGGCCACTGAGGTATTCAGGGAACCTGTGCATGAGCATTGTGCCCACAACAGCGCCAGTGCCTGGCCCCCTCCTGAGCCTGCACACACACACACACACCGGACCCACATTCCAGGCATCTACATTCTCTAGCACCCTGCCCTTCAAGGCACACTTCCATGCACGTGTCCTTGCTTGCTTGCTCGCCCCCAATTAAAAAAATGGGGTACAGAGCTAAACAATTCCTCAATTGAGGAATACTGAATTGCAGAGAAATGTTTAAAGAAATGCTCAACATCCTTAGTCATCAGGGAAATGCAAATCAAAACGATCCTGAGATTTCACTTTGCACCCATTAGAATGGCTAAGATCAAAAACTCAAGTGACAATACATGTGGAGAGGATGTGGACAAAAGGGAACCCTCCTCCACTGCTGGTGGGAATGTAAACTTGTACTACCACTTTGGAAATCAATCTGGCGCTTTCTCAGACAATTAGAAATAGTGCTTTCTCAAGATCCAGCTATACCACTCCTAGGCATATATCCAAAATATGCTCAAGTACACAATAAGGACATTTGCTCAACCATGTTTGTAGCAGCTTTATTTGTAATATCGAGAACCTGGAAACAACCCAAATGCCCCTCAATTGAAGAATGGATGCAGAAATTGTGATACAATTACACAATGGAATACTACTTAGCAATTAAAAACAAGGAAATCACGAAATTTGCAGACAAATGGTGGATTCTAGAAAAGATCATCCTGAGTGAGGTACCCCAAAAGCAGAAACACACCCATGGTATATACTCACTTATAAGTAGATATTAGACATATAATATAGGATAAACATACCAAAATCTATATACCTAAAGAAGATAAGCAAGAAAAAGGACCCTGGGTATGATGATCAATCCTCACTCAGAAAGACAAACAGGATGGACATTGGGAGAAGGAGAAAACAGAAAACAGGACAGGAGCCTACCAGAGGGCCTCTGAAAGACTCTACCCAGCAGTGTATCAAAGCAGATGCTGAGACTCAAAACCAAAGTTGGGGAAGAGTTCAGGGAATCTTGTGAAAGAAGGGGGAGATAGAAAGACCTGGAGGGGACAGGAGCTCCACAAGAGAGCAACAGAACCAAAAAATCTGGGCACAGGGATCTTTTCTGAGACTGATACTCCAACCAAGGACCACCCATGGAGATAACCTAGAACCCCTGCTCAGATGTAGCCCATGATAGCTCAGTATCCAAGTGGGTTTCCTAGTAAGGGGAACAGGAACTGTCTCTGACATGAACTCAGTGGCTGCCTCTTTGATCACCTCCCCCTGAGGGGAAAGCAGCCTGAGCAGGCCACAGAGGAAGACCATGCAGCCAGTCCTGATGAGACCTGATAGGCTAGGGTCAGATGGAAGGGGAGGAGGACCTCCCCTATCAGTGAACTGAGCGAGATGCATGGGAAGAGAAGAGGGAGGGAATGTAGGATTGGGAGGGGCTGAGAGGGAGCTACAGCTGGGATACAAAGTAAATAAACTGTAATTAATATAAAAAAAAATAAAAAATAGGGTGGGTATGGTAACTAACATGGAATGAAACTCCACTCCAAAATTTACATGGTTTTATGACTCAAACAAGTCAACTTTGCCTCCCAAAGCCTGAGATTCTTTATCAGACATGTTGAAATATCAAGAGCTGCTGAGAGGATTAGTTGAAGCTCAAGTATAGAGCTCAATATATGTCATGTCGTAGAGATGACTTGGGGTCCCCAAGTGATTCTAGGTATTGTTAAAATACTATAAAAGGCTGGGCAAAATGACATGTCTTTAATCCTAATGCTTGGGATGTGGGGGTTGGGGGGGTAGGGAGACAGCCAGATCTCCGAGTTCCATGCCAGTCAGTGCTACAGAGAGAGAGTCAGAGAAGGAGGGAGGAATGGAGGGAGGTAGCGGGGAGGGAGGGAGAGAGGGAGAGAGGGAAAGAGGGAAGGAGGGAGAGAACAAAAGAAAGGAGGAATCCCCACAAAATTTCAAGGTGTTGCTTACAGCATGGCGGTTAATATTATTTCATAAATAAGTAAAAATGCATGGGTATGAAGAGCCTTGAAGGGCTTTCCTGGGAGGGTACTAGTGAAAAGAGAGAAGTGAGCATCCAATGAAGGTATCTCCAGAGTGGTGACAATACAGAAACTCACAGAGTTGGCTTTCCACCCTTGTGATTTTTCAGACAGGCAAGAATTCTGTCACATAGGAGACAAGACCTTAGCCACCACATTCCACAGGAGATCTGGAATCCGGTGTCCTTTGCCTTGCCAACATTACCTAGGCACAGGCTTCCAGACTAGTCTCCGGGGACAGGCAGTGTCTCCTAGCCCCACCCACTCACCCTAATCAGGACCCTGTGGAGCTACTGAGGGTCTAAAACACCCAGAAAAGCTGGCCTTACAGTAGCCTGAACTGATGACTCCTTAAACTTAATCCGAAGAATCCATGAAATTCCCACACCAACAGTTCCTCCCTCTCTCATCCACCAGTCCCTGGGTCTGATCCCCAGACCCTTCTTACTGATGTCTAGAAATTTTTAACAACTCCAGTACCAGTTTTGAAACTTTTATCACTCCATACTGAAAGCCAGACCAGCAGACCCCTAACAGCCAGAGTTTGTGGGGAAAATGGACAGCAGAGTAAAGTTAAATATAATTTGAATAGAATGAATAGTTGGGGGGAAAAAAAAAAGAATACTTTTTTTTTTTTTAAATCATAACAAAGGCCAGAGTGGATATCACTGAGTGCATAGGAGGCAATCTGAGGAAATTTAAAGAATGGATATACTCATCCCTTCTTTCAGGCTCTGAGACAGCCCTGCCTCAGAAAGTCTTCCTTGGGACTCCAAGATTTACTGAGGTACCTGTCCTCTAAAAGTGCATCATATGTTGAGGCTCCTTGTCTTAGTACTTCCTTCTCCATAGCTTGATATATGCGCTCTGAGGAAAGACAAGTCCTGGTGTATCACCAGGAAAAAGGGCGTGGCTGGGCTGCTCTCAGTTGAGGGAGACCACCTCAAGCACAGTTGATCCACCTTAATGCCTCCTCAAGCCAGAGCTGAGATGGGGCCCATTAAGCCACCGTGACTTTTTGAAATCTCCTGATCCCCATAACCTTTAAATTTGGAGAGAGCTGATGGCCTTATCAACAAGGTAGGAAGATGGGAAGATTCTCACCAGCCAGCCAAGGAGCCCATGGCTCCGGGGTAGCAACATCAGGAATTGTGAGGAGGGACAGGTAGTAGCAAAATGGCTAGTTAACTATCATGGAGCTGGCTTTGTACAGTCGGCACTATTTATAGTTCACTTACGTATACCAGGCCAACATTTTTAGACAAAATTTTATGCATAATGCTTTTACTTTTTACTTTATACATGAGTAAGAAATGTCCCATGATCTCCATCAATGAATATATAGGAACATATATGAAGAAAGGGTGCTGAGGTCGTCCTTGAAGATAAGGGAGAGCTGTACACGTGTGTCCCCTACAGAACTGAGACTTTTGAGGACATCCAACCTGCTGCCTAAATCCATTTCTCCCACTCACTACCTTTTTCTTGGCTCACAAAATAAAATCTTCCAGCCCTCCCGTAGACACCCACAGATTTCACCAGAATTCACAGCAGGGCCCCCCAAGAAGGAAAAGTGAAACAGACTGAACACCCCTCCTTACCCCCCCCCAAAAGTTCTTTATGTGGGCCTTATTGTCCACAAGCCAGTTTGAGAAGCTGCTATCAATTTTCCAAGGGAGAGGTAAGTAAGGGAATGGAAGAGGGTGGGAGATTCATGCAGACCAGATGGAGGCAAATATCTCATCTCTTGGTGTTATCTTCTTCCACAGTTCAAAAATCAATTAGTGATGAGTTTCTCTGGAAACTTCTTAAACAATGTTATTTCATTAAAGATCTGTACATGTGCCATCAGATTTGCTTTCCAGGTGTGAATTAGAAAATTACCCTCCTCCTTTTACTAATAATCCACCTCGCTGACATCACATCAGTCTACACAACGTCTAGTAACAGCTCAGCTGGAACTGGTGAGAGGCACATAAACCCCCCCTTTCCCCTCCAGAAACATAAATGAAGTCAGGGAGGATGGAAAACGTGGGCACCTCCTGGAACCGGAACAGAAGACAAAACAAAGGAAAAACCCAGAAGCCAGGAAGAGAAACTTCAGAAGACAGATTTTCACGGCTATTGCCAGCAAATAACAAAAGCAAGAGCTGGAAAAAGAAGAATAGACTTCTTAAAAGGATCTAGGAGAGAGGCTGAGGGCCGTCCTGTTGCCACAGAAATCTGTCGTACAGGAGAAGCCCAGACCTGTTCACCCAGCTAGGTCGTCATGTGCCATGGATAGCCTACTGGAGAGGACACAAGGCTCTAGGTAAAGGGTCTCACTGTCTGGCCACAATGCCTGACTGACTTCACAACGTACAAACCGTCTTCTTCCTGCTTTCCCCCAACAGAGGGAGATGAACCCTCATTAATTCAGACCAATTTGCTGGAAGGCCAGCCAAACAGACAGTCAGGAGATGCTTGTAAAGGATTCCATTTTATCACTTTCATTTACACATAGTAAAAAGGAGCTAAGTCCGCCTTTGATGAATAGATAAAAATGATCAGGAGTTAGCTCATTAAAGCATGATTTAAAAATAAATTAACTAACATTTTTATCGATTGAATAAATTTGTTAAAACTGTACCATGGCCAGAAGAAAAGACAAGCAGGTCTTCCCCACCCCACCCCACCCCCCAGGTCTCGGGGGCTGTGCAGTCTGAATAGGAAGGACAGATAAGTAAGCAAATGCTTCCAACAAGGTAGTGTTTCTGTGATCAGAGGTCAGCTAGGAGAGGTGGGGTGTAGAAAAGGAGTGGCTTACCCAGAGGGAAGAGCCTGGCAGGGCCAGGAACCAACCGCATGGCCATTCCAAGCACAGACTTCCCCGTATTTCTCAGGCTGACTTCCCAATACCAAGTGCATTTCCTGGATGGAATGGTGCCATTACTTTATCCCATTGTAGAAGAAGACAGCGCCCAAATGACTCCGCCACCCCAGTTTATAGAGAGAAGAGCCAAGGTGTGAAATCAAGTCCTCTGAACTCCAGACTCTGCTCCCCACTCGGGGATCTGATGGAAAAGGTAACTGCGTGTGGTCCTGTACAAAAGTTGACAGGCAAGTGCGTAGTACTCAGAGGCCTCGGGAAGCAGGGGCCGGCCTGAGAATCCCCACCACGCAGAGCTCCTTGGAGCAGACTTGCTCCACTTGCTTACAGTGGCGGGTGCTAGGGGACTCTAATGATGCTGTTTCTAGTGAGTCAATGGCCACCCTTCTATAAGTCCATTTGTCCTCATGCTAACGAGCCTTACAACCAGGGATGGAGCACAGATTATTCAGTCCTACATCTGAACATTCTTGAATGTATCGAGACAAAAACCGGGGCGCACATCATCATGGTGACTGCAAACAACGTGGCTTCTGTCTACTGAGATCCTGGGGGTCCCGTTACAGGCTCATCTTGAAAGAAGGGTTTTCAGTTAGTGGGGCTGGAGAGGTAGGTGGAAAGAAGCATACCGTGAACGCAAGTCCCCCACTTCCTCCTGTGTCCAGAACTTAGGGTATTTCAAGTCCCAAGCCATCTTCCCAAGCTCTGAGAGCCTGTTAGGAGCAAATCCCCTGACTGCTGGAAGCACACTTCCCTCCCCCATTACTGCCGGGTCAAGCCTTCCTCTTCATCCTATGAGAACAGTATCGTCTACACCTTGTCTACAACAAGTTTTTATGGATGCTTCATTTCTCTATTGTGGTTGCAAGACCGCTTCTAAATAGGACAAAGAAAGGGATTTGAAAAGACAGAAATCTTTCCCCTTTGACAGAACAGTTGCAGTGATTGCTCTGTCTTCTTGCCTCCTTGTCCATAGACATGAAACACTTGTGGGCTCCTTCATTCACCCACCATCCTGCTGCCCACTACAGGCAAGGTCCGTGCAGGTCACACACAAACTTCCAGGAGGCCCAACGCCCATCCTTGCAGTTCTTGGTGAACAGGCACTCAGCTTGACCTCCACAGCCCTCTTCCCTCCCAGTGAGGACGCTGACTAGGAAAACATAGGATTTAAATAATTCCACAGGAAGAAGATCAACATCTCCTAGAGACCCAATTCTAGGACCGGAGTAGAAACTGAACATTCTAGAAATGATAATTGGTCTCATTTATCTAAATTTAGAAGGTCTGGAAAGGGAAAGAGTAACTATTAAGATGTGTTATTTAGAAGATAAGCCTTTAATCAAAGAGATGAGTCAAGCTCAAACTCAAGCCAAAATCCTGCTCAAATCGGGGGTTTAAAATCTCTGTTCCTTTGGGGATAAAAGTCAGAGGGTATTTAACTTGAAAATAAATAAGAACTTTTGCAGGAATAAACTCCACCAACAAAAATAGGCCATCTGATAGCCATGGTTGTCGGGGGAGGGAGGAGAACACAAAAAGCCATTAGTTGCGGATCAGAAATGTTTTTAACAAAAATGTCACCTGCGAGCCGAGATAGCCGAGCTCTGGGAGCTGACAGTACTTTACAATCCCCAGGGAAATTATCCAGATCAGGTGGATTAGGGGCCAACTACCTTGCTTTCCCACATCCATCCCACCTCCGTGACCCCAGATGGCTTTATCATACCCCTCCCCTCCCAGCTTCAGGGTACTTGCAGTAAAGTGGGATCAGCAGCTGCAGTTTAAGTCCAAGGAGGCTTCACTGCAGAACTGCCCCAGGCCTGGGACCAGTGACTGGGAGGTACAAGTTCAGGGTAGGAGACACATTGGTCCTGTGTAAGAAAGATGATAGACAGGGTGCAGAAGCCTCAAAATTGGAGGAAGCAACAGCTCCTCATGCAGGTTAGGAACAAAGCAGGAATTTACAGAGGAAGAAAAGGAAGCCATTGCAATCACAAGGAACATCAAAACAAAGAAGAATGAGCTGGGGGGAGATGGCTCCATGGGGAAAGTGTCTGCTGTGCAAACGCAAGGACCTGGGTTTAGATTTCCAGCACCTGTGTGGAAAGCTGGGCAGGGTGGCATGTCCCTATAACCCCAGCTCTGGGAAACAGAGACAAAAGGATCCTGGGGCTGACTAGCCAGTCAGCCAGGCCGGACTAGTGAGCTCTCAGTTCAAAGAGCCACCTTGTCTTAAAAACAAAATGGAGACTAATTGAGGAAGATGTCATTCAGCCTTGCTCACATATGCTAAGCAAGACTCTTCCATTCTTCCATTGAACTGCATCCCTTGTTGCAAGGTCTCAGAGCACAGCCAGTGGGGACCCTGTAGACATGGTCCAGGGAAAAGCCCAGAATCTCTTAGCCCCCTTATCTCTCTGTACTAAAGCTTGACTTGTAGCCACGACACACACAATGCAAGGGCCTGCTGAGGATCTCTCCTTGTTTGTGTACCCTTGCGTCAAGCAGCCCTCTAGGTCAGCAGTTCTCAAGCTGTGGGTTTCAACCCCTTTGGGGGTTGAACAGCCCTTTCACAGGTGTTGCATATCAAATCTTCAATATCATATATCTACATTATAATTCACAACAGTAGCAAAATTAGCATTTATGAGGTAGCAACAAAAATAACTTTAGGGTTGGGGGTCACCACAACATGAGGAATTGTGTTAAAGGGTCACAGCATTAGGAAGGTTGACAGCCACCGCCCTAGGTGCTCTGTGTATGGCACAGAGGATGAGCTCAGAGTCCACCAATTAGTTACTCTTCTTCACAAAGTTCAAAAGGATAATACTCCTTGGGTCTTCTCAAAGACCCACAGACTTGGAGGGTCCCAAGAGCTGGGAGAGTCCATCTGCACATTTGTGTACTGCCCAAGTGTCAGGAAGAGGCCTAACATTTGCTGCAATGCGAGTGCCATGTCAGTAGTTGCTCCTACCCACTGAGCTTCTGGGAAGTGCGCTCCCTCTAAGATACAAGATTTAGAAAAACTTTTTTAAAAACTAGGTCAGCAACAAAAAGAAAAAGTCTCCAAACCCCTCAGTGTCTTTATTTATTCTTCCTTATTCTTCTTCATGACGTATATCACAATCTGATGGTACGTTATACATCTATATGCCTGTCCATCTCTAACTCTCAGAACTGTGAAAGGGATAAAAGGGTCTATGCATTGCAATATCCTCAGTGCCTAGCCCAGTACCTAAGGAAAGGAAAGTCTCAGTAAACATATATGGAATGAATGAATGCAAGAGTGCACCCACCATCGGCTAGACATTTGGGTAACGTTTACTAAGTCCGAGAAGGAGGACGCACGAATGAGGAGCAGACAACTCAGCATACCTGGTCTTCCACATCCAGCAAGACGGCATTTCCTAAGAACTCGTCATAGGACAGGGATTGAAAGTACTATTAAAACTGACATCTGTGTTGTGGATCACACCTAGAATCCCAGAACTCGGGAGTCAGGAAGCTCTGTGTGAGTTTGAGGCCAGCCTAGTCTACAAAGCAAGTTCTAGGCCAGCCAGGGGTACACAGTAAGACCCTACCTTAAAAAAAAAACAAAAAAAAAAAAACCCTGATATGTAAATCTAGGTATAATGGCACATACCTGTAATCCCCGCATTTAGGGGGTGAGAGCAGAAGGAGAGGGAGAACAAGGTCACCCTCAGCTACACATCAAGCTTTAGGCCAACCTAAAGGTCTACATTAACACCTTGTCTCAGAAGAACCACTGTAACAATAACCATAAACTCTAATGTACAGGTTACAAAACAAAACACCTCAGTTCCAAACAAAGGGAGGGGATGTTGGAGCCTTCGTACCAAGAGATCCAGATATCAGGCATTCTAGGATGTGAGTGAATTTCACCAAAATGACCAACGGAAGAACCACAACAGCAGCTGTGGAACAGGAAGACTAAAACTATTGCTTGCCATAAATAGCTCCCCAAATCCTCTCCTTCGCCACATCAACTGTCTCAAAAATAACTGAAAAATTAGAAGAAAGACCCTACTTGGTACAGAGGATACAGTGGGTTGAAAAGAGCTAAAATGCCAGGCAGAATTGAGAGTCTCCAACCTGAATACCAACGAGGAAGGTGGAGGGAAGGTGGAGGGAAGGTGGAGGGAAGGCTATGGATGGAAAGCATGCAGCTATAAGAAAAGCATTTGATATAGTGGCATAAAGTGTTACACTCAAAATTAATTCAAATTGGCTTAGTAAGGAGTGCTGCCACATAAATTTAAAACTGGCTCAAAGTCTGCAAACACAGGGTGATGACAAATGGAAAAATATATTGAGTTGGGGGAGGTAGGGGGCATGGGGGTCATCTTTATTAATGATCTGAAAGAGCGAGAGTAAACAGCATGTTAATGAAACTTGCAAATGATGCTAATTTGGGAGGTGTTGCTCTGATCGCTGTGGACACATAGGGAATGTAAATGAACCTTAAGTGGTAATAAATATGAAGAGGAAACAACACGATGCTATTCCAGCTAGAAAATGTAAAACTACTCTAAGACGCCCTGGCTCGCCCAGCCTCACCACAGAGCTCTCTGCCCTTCGTGCCTGGGGGTTGGGGATGAAAGTAGCCGAGCACGTCACCCTAATTCAGAGAGGTTACCACCAAAGCAGTACTCCTTGCTTGTGCGGTTTACTTTAGCGGGTCCCTTTAAAGCTCCACAAAAGGCTTCCCTTTGATTCAAAGCAAGTGTGGTGCTCGCCCCTTGGACGGTGGGGCTCCATAAATTACAGTGCAGGAGAGGCTGTTAAAAGAAACAACCAAATAATGAGGAAGCGGAGAGACTGATTTATGAGAAATGACCCAGGGGTAGACTTTGGTTAATTGATGGCTAAGTGGTAACATGATAATGACCCGCTGCGATCTCCCCATGACAAATTACCAAGGGAAAAATATTTAGTGTCCCACAAGGAACTTCATCCTGCCTGGTGGACAGCCCTTCCTCGGGACGGCTAGTCCGCTGAGTTTTACCAGCCCGCTTCTTGGGCTTCACCTCTGAGCTGCCTATATCCTGCATCCTCTTCACCCCACCCCCCTGGCACTGCTGGCCACACTCCCTTTTGTCCCTGACCTGAAGCGGCTTCGTGAATGCAGTGACATGATGGAGAGGGCCCTAAGAGGGCAGAGGCACACCGGTATCAGAATATCAGCCCTCAGACAAAAGACTGGTGTGGGAGGAGAGGGGCCCAGAGCTGCCTGCCTCTTGTTCAGCCTCCTCCTGCTGCAAGGAAATAAATGTGATGGCTCTATGCAAATAGCTATGGCTGTATGCAAATATGAGTTTCGATACTGTTTTTATTTCCCAGCAGGTTCAGCCACCAGATTTATGGCTTCCAGCCGGAGATCTGTCTGGGCTATGTCAGTAGCGGTTTGTAGATGAAAACTAACAGATCATGTCTCAGGCTTCCTACAACTCAGAATCCTAGAAAGAAGCTCACAGCCTGTTCATTCAGCTTCCTTGCTTATACATGAGGCTGCAGAGCAGAATAAGAGTTTGCCATGTACATGTTTGCACAAAGAGGCTGTCCAGCATCACATGCCACCACTTCAACAGTAAGTAGCTGGTGCAGCTTTTTACATGTCTCTCAGTCCATATTTTAGATGAAGGAAACTGAGGCCAATCTGGCTCAGCTCTCACAAAAAGCTATGGAGCCAGTATCTTTGGAACAGTTCCCTCTAATCCAGCTACCCTCAAGAAACCTAGGGAGGGGTTGGGGAGATGGCTCTGGTAAAGTACTTTCTGTGAAAGTATGGGGACCTGAGATTGACACACACACCCCCACCAGAACCCGTGTAGAACAGCTGAGCATGGTAATCTCAGAGACAGAAACAGGCAGATCCCTAGGGCTTGCCGGGCCACACAAAGGACAATCAGAGATCTTGTAGCAAAAAAATGAGAAGACTTCTGAAGAAGAACACCTGAGGTTAGCCTTTGACCTCCACATACATGTACATACGACACATGCTCCCCCATACAAACAAGTGCGCATAGGCATGCATTGACATGAAAGGGGGGAAGAGAGGGAGTGAAGGAAGGAGAGGGAGAACAAAGAGGAGAGTAGAGGAAGAAGAAAAGAATGAGGGACCATGGAACCATATGCTACAGGATGGAGGGAGCTTTTTTTTAATGAACAAAGCAAGCTGCTCAAGCCTAGGAAGATCTGCATGGTTCCTAAATGGGTCTGAAATGAAATCTCCTTATTCCATATGAGTGTCCATGCCAACATCAGCAGCTATGATCAGGCTCCTACAGATGGCAACCTTGACCTTTCACACACCTTTCTCATTCTTGACTCTGTCAGCACACTGAGCTGCTGTCAGTGTGTCACTCATACCTCCAGAAGTTCTGATGCCTGTTTAGAACTGAGAGCAGAGAGATGCAGTGCCTTACTGACAGGCCAATACCCCAGAACAACCAGACTACATAATCCTTTAGCGGATTTTCCCAAACACCCTGGAAATCAAGCAGGAAGATTGCTAATGGCCAACTGGATTGGCTTAGTGAGCAAATATTTTCTGAGCATCTATTGTGTGTCAGAAACTACCAGAGATTGATCAATTAAAAAAAAAAGCCAACAAGGCTTCAACAGTATTCTGTATAGAGAAACAAATAGAAAACAAAAAATACCCAAAACAAATATTTGAATAGGTAAGACAGTTTCAGATGGTAGTAGCAAATAGAGCAAAGAAAGGAAAATGGGATAATGAGTTAGAAGATTCTAGGCGGGGAAGATGGTTAGAAAAGCCTCTGTTAGCAGTGACATTAGGTGGTGTCCCATGACGAGAAGGAGCCAAACAAGCAAAGGAGTTCTGCATATTGAAAGAATGCAAAAGCCGTGATAAAGTTGGACCATGTGAAAAACAAGAGCAACTATGGATTGATGGTAAACAGAGAGATGCCCAAAAAAAGACTTTATGGCAGATAAAGTATTTTTTTAATTTTTTTAAATATTAGTTACAGTTTATTAACTTTGTATCCTAGCTGTATCCCGCTCCCTCATTCCCTTCCAATCCCACCCTCCCTCCCTCATCTCCTCCCTGCCCCTTTCCAAGTCCACTGATAGGGAAGGACCTCCTCCCCTTCCATCTGACCCTGGTTTATCAGGTATCTTCAGGACTGGCTGCAAAGTTCTCCTCTGTGGCCTAGCAGATAAAGTCTTTAAAAAGTTAAACTCACAAAGAAGCAGACAGAGTATGACAAGGAGTGAGGCTCCTACAGATGGCAACCTGCAGCTCAGAGGGTTTCAGGCTTTTTGCAGCTTCACGAATCAGACAATGAAACAGGAATTACAACCAATGTTCTTCTCTTATCTGTAAAAGCAAGACAGCCCAACCCTGTCAGCCTGGACCCCCTGGATGGGAAAGGGGGAACTTCTGCGCATACCTAGAAAGCCCAAGGAATGATTGGCTCCAAGCCAAGCAGGACTGCCCTTCCCAGCATCCATTAAAATGAGATAGGTACATAAGAACACACAGCACCTTTTAAAACCTTCCCATGTGCATCTTGAGACATTCCAAGAGAAGTCAAGATCTGCCTTGGGGCGACTTCCCCACTATGTAATCCTCTTAGGCCACCAGCACCCAAGTACAATGGCCAATCATGGCTCTCTCAGGCTGGTTGGAGGATTTAGGAAACATGAAAGGAGGAGGACTGTTCTGTCTTGCTAAGATTCTACCCCCAAGGAAGAGGAGGATAGAATCCAGCCTCTGTCATGACTCATCCCTGCCTATCCATGTTCCAGTTTTGGAATATTCCAGAGATCAATATGTTGCACTACCCATGTGCCTTAGCAGCCATTACCTCATCTGAGGACATCCTGCAGGACATGCTTCCATTTTTCAACCCTCAACTCATCCTGTGCGACACTGGAGCTCCCAGATGCTTGTAAGCTTCCCCCTTGCCTGCTTTATTTGGAGACCCACCTCTAACATCCAGACCTCAGCAACTACACTACTCTACTAATTCTTGACAAGGGCAGCTTCCATCCAGGACTTGGACTTAACCTGGTAACCATCCCACCAGTGATCACAAGTGCCATTCTCCTCCCTGGACTATGCACCCAGGAGGTTCTCACTGTAAACCCAAGAACTCATTAGGTCAGTACCTGAGACTACCCTGCCTGCCTGGGGAGGGGGAACCAGATGTCATGGGTTTTCTCATGGGGCAGGGTTAAGACCAAACAGGAACCCAGATCTGTGGGGGGAGGAGGAGCAATACCTGGTGGCATTCTAAATTCCCAAGTTTACGGTACTATTATGCCTTCATACAGCAGTCCTGGGAATCAATGATAAATAAGTTGACTGTTTAAAACTCTGTCCTAGGATTTCCTTTGGCACTGTAAGAAGCTAAGGGAAGGAATGGCATTCTAGACTGGATATCTCCTAAAGCTGCCCTTTGCTTCATTTGGCAAGACCTGCACCTTTTTGCAAAGGGTCCTCTAGGAGGTCAATGGCCTATTGGGGATGGAGTTTGCAATCCCAGAATTATCAGAACATGGCCAACATCTGAAGGAGCTCTAGAGCTTTAGAAACCCCACTGCAGAGCTAACAATGGTGCTATGAATTCAGTAGCCATGAGACAAAACACTTCCCAATCCTGAGGCACACAAGACTTTCTCCATAAGCATCAGAAGACTAGCTTGATGCAGCGTGGTCTCTGAGCCAAGCCAGTGGTGGCAGTAGCCAGGAGGCTGGAGTAGCAACCACCAGCCTTCTTTGAGGTATGGAGTGGGGAGTGACCTTCAGCTCTGAGGACTTTATGAAATGGATCCCAGACATAGAGCATCCTCAGATGTGAATGTGGGTACCAGATGGCCATCGCATTGCAGACCCTCAAAAGCTGGTTAAGCATTATCTCTCAATATGTCTACAAGGCTGTTTCTAAGTGAAGTTAGCATTTGAATCAGTGGGTTCAGTAAAATAGAGGGTGGGTAGGCACCATTCAGTTGCTGGAAGGCCTAAAACAACAGGTAGAGGGAGAAGGAATCCACCTTTTTTCTCTGTTTGAACTGGGAGATCTCTCATGTTCTTGTGCATTTGAACTTAGGTATGTACTAGGTTGTACATACATGACAGTTCTTAGGCCTTCAGACTTGAACAGACTTGAACATGACAGCTTTCTAGGTCCCCAATTTGAAGACAGATCATGAGACGTTTCACTTCCCACAACGAGGAGTCAGTGCTTTATAATAAATCTTTTCATATGTATTCACACGCATATAGTCATATACCCATCAATTCCAAAGCCCTGGGCAGCCCCCACTGGTCAGAGCACCTGTGAGGAGCATGGTCTAGATCCACACAAACAGAAGGTCTGGAGCATGCTCTCACTAATGGTTGGTTCATACAAAGTAACTGATCCACAAGCCTGGGGCTACAAACAGAAAGCTGGGCTCTCCCTGGAGCACCATCAACAGAAAACGCAATTCCCAGAGGACTCAAGGCTGTGCTCAGTTTCTCTGCTCAGGCAGACAGCATCTGATCCCCCCACCCCTGCCACACACACCCCAAAGCCAAAGCTGAGAAGGCAAGGCACAGCCAGGAAAGGTTAACCCCAATTTGGAAAATCTTGTGTGCCTAAGACAAACTTCAGCCTCAAAGATGAGCCCAGGAACCCAGATGCATCTTCTAAAGGAGGAGGCTGCTCTGCCCATATGTCCCTCAGGTGCCCATTAAAGGGCAATTTTGTTACTAAATTCTTCCATCATGCCTGGGAAAGAAATGGCTAACTGCGTAGTCCCTAAGATACATACATCAGCTAAATCTAGTCCATTATCCTCAAACAAATTTCATTTCTTTAAGATCCACCTTGGTAGGCTTAAATGACACCATCTGTTTTTTTGTGGACATGGGGTTCTGGGTGTGGCTATGGCTTTTAGTGCTGCTTTGTTTTAAAACCCACCGAGGGCTTTCATCTGCATTTAAATCAAATCCCTCTGCACATAGGAGGAGATCTTCTTCATTGTTTAAAGGCAGATCTTCTCTTCTCCTCTCTCTCGCTCTCTCTCTCTCTCTCTCTCTCTCTCTCTCTCTGAAAAGCACAGCAGCGTACTTGTTACCCTTGTACGAAGCAGCCACAATTTACTAGGCTGAAAATCAATACATGATTGAATCCAACTCTTGCTCCTCTCGGGAATTCTTAAAGCCTTGTAACTGAGGGCAGAGCATCACTGTCCCACCTGTGTGTTTTCCTTCAAACCCTGAAGGAGAAAGAATCCATTTTCCAATGACTGGAAGGAACACTGAAGAAATGGCTCCAAACACTTAAAGAGGGGATCAGCATCACTGGGGAACTGAGCATTGCATCTTAAAGCAAGGAAACAAATGATCAGTGTCAGGCTGGACCAGAGGTCTCGTCTATAAATGGTTCAATCGCTGGAAGGAGTCCCAGTCTGGAACCTACTTTGAATTTTATTTTAAGATGTCGTATCTCCACTATATGTGGTCTACTATAGAGACATCCTTCTAGAAGCCTCCTGATTTAAGAACTGAAGCCATTGTGAAGCACCCTCTCTGATTGTAGTGAACTTCAGGAAAGAAGATACCAGATGGCCATTGCCTGGTATCCTCAGAAGCAGAGGATACAGGCAAGTCAGGCAGACTCTCTCATCTGCCATCCACTCACAGGGAATGCAGAGCCTTGAAGAAAAAAGGCAGGATGACAGAGCTGCCACATTTGACACCTCCTCCCTCGAAGGTAGATGCTCAAGCCTAGGAAAGGCCTAAAGAGGCTGGTCTTGCCCTAACTGCCTCTGGCTAGAACGGTAGCAAGCCTAGGAGAGGCAGTACAGAGTATATTTAAAGAACATTGAAGCGGTTGGCCTCGTACGTGACTCATAAAAAAAAAAAATAGAGAGAGAAGGCTAAATGGATGATAAGGCTTCTTGAAGACTTGGGCCTTTTGAATGTGGGTGTTAAGGGGTCGGGGGCGGGTCAAGGTGGGAGAGGGACGTATCTCAGGCTGGGATTGCCACATGGAGGGCCAGTGTATTCAGCAGATTACAGGACAAATGCACTTAAACAGACCTAATTCCAGACTGGTGTTCCATGCCAAGTTTGTACTTTGAATGTGAAATGCCTGCACAAGCTCAGGCTTGGTCTCCAATTGGTGGCATTGTTGGGGGGCGGGGTTGTGGAACCTAGTGGAAGAGGGATGAATGGTGGATCTGGTTCAGTAGAGGTAGACCCTTGAGTATCAGGTCCTAACCCCACTTTTGGTCTTGCCCGGAAAAGGTAGAATGCAAGCTATTTCAAGGCTTAGAAGAGATGCATTAGTGGCAAGGTGGACAATTTGGAAGGGAATCAGGAGACTCAGGGTCTAGGGACAGAAATGTGACAGGGTAAGGAAATAAAACTGAAGTACATGCTCTTTGTTTCAGAAACAGGGAGATGGTAGCAAACAGAGAGAAGGCTGGTCCAGAGACACGAGGTGCGGAGAAACTGCAGGCATTCAAGGCAGGACAGAGCAAAGCTTCAGACTAGCTGAAGCCATCCAATTCCAGCCTCTCTCACGCGCACAGTTCTGCGCTGTGCTCCACTTCCTGTTTTCCAGCAGTTATCCTCGAATCATACTTAAAGCCGCAATTACTCCCTGAGAATAAGGAGCTGGGCAGTTACCCATCTCTTCCCCCCACACACACATCTCCTGCTCCAGTTCTACTTTTCCAGGGCTGTGACCCACAGAGCTCTTGGAACAAGTACACTGGGCACCATGTCTGGCCAGTAGGGAAGCAAGGGAGAATTAAACTCAGCCAAGTGCAGCCGACAGGGAGTTACAACACGTTACCCTGACAACTAATGGGCAGAGCTCAAAAGAAATAGATGGAGACGGCTGAGGTCAATGGATAATAAAATCCTAGTTAAAGGCTGTTTTCCCCCCTTCATTTCTGCTGATATAAACATGAGGGGAAAGAAATCATAATTGGAAGGCAGATTCCCTTAGAGATGGCACCAGGCAGGCACGGCAGATTCTAAGCATATGGCCCTGGCCTAAACTGAGAGTTTAAACCAGGCCAAATCAAGACCCTCAACTACCCCGTTCAGAAACAAATGCCTTCAAAGCAAAGCCCCAAGGTTCTGAGCAGGAAAGTCAGCTTCTACTGAGTACCGACTGTGTATGGATCATGGTCCTAGGAAGAGAATATCACCAAGAAGACGACTCAAGAGACAATACAGTCTTCTATGGGTCAGACACAAATCTCATCTCTGAGATTTTCCACTCAAAGGACCCTAAGTAACAGTCCTTGCTTCATGAGTTATTTGGTTGAGAGGATGAGTTTGAAGGAGGTAGCACAGTTATCATGTGTGTTAAGCATGGGAAAAATGGTACCCTACCTCAGTGGTCATCCCCGAGACCCTCCTCCACAAAAGCACTATCGCCAACATTTGGCACAGATGATCACAGAAATCTTTACAGGCAGTTACCACCACATGTGTGTTCTACATATGAGGAAACCAAGACACACAGTACCTGTCTCAAATCACTCAGGTGTTACATGGCAATGTGCTTCCAGAGCTGCACTCATGGTACACTGGTTGAAGGATCAGGAGTTCAAGACCACCCTTTGGTACATAGTAAGTTCAAGGCCAGCCTGAGCTGCCAGAAACTCTGTCTCAACAAAAAAAAAAAAAAAAAAAAAAAAAAGAAGAAGAAGCAGAGATACAAAAACTACTTGCAGAGTCCTTATATACCTTTTCACATATGGATAAGATAGCTCTGGACAGATATAAACATGATTTCTAAAGTATAAAATCACAGTACTGTTTGCCTCTAGGCAGAGAAAAAGCAAAGAATGGAGAATTCCTCCTAGAGCATATATTCACTGTGAATTTTGAACCGCTGGGGGAGATTGCCTATGTTTAAAAAAAAATGAATTAATTAAATTGAAATTTTAAAATAGAGGAGCAGGGAGAGGAGGAAAGAAGCCACTTGCAATATATTAATTTCCGCAAACATTCACTGCATGCGGAGAACATGTTCCCTGACATGATTGTAGAGGAACACACTGTAAGTGGGGGACTAGAGAGCACGGTGACAAACGTCCACACAAGAGGAGTGAGTGGGCTGCACAGGCCCTGAAAGGAGCATGAGAAATTCTGCAGTGAGACAGAAGGTCTGGAAAGCCTCACAGGGTTGAAATCTCTGCATTCACGTATTTCCAGAATTGTGGTCCTGAGTAATGCCTTACTCCCAGGTACCAGACAAGGCTCCATGGGCATGTTATCCAACCAAATTTGCACAACATCTTTATGGGGTAGGGCCTGTTATATCATCTTTTTCACTGGGCTGAGTTGAGGCTTGAAGAGGTGAAGAAACAGCTTCGGCACACTGGGTGATAAATAAATAAATGACACCCCTAAGTAATAAATAGCCGGTGTGAAGATTTGTATTTGTTAGCAGGAGAGAAGGGAGCCAGAGGAGTATGCCTAGAAAATGGCTGGCTTGCATGGCTCGCATGTCCACACGTTCCAGGCTGAGGCCGCTGCTCCATTTGCCCTCCTTAAGTCGCCCAAACAGTGCTCTCTACAGAGGAACTTCACGTTAGATCTTGAAGAGAAGAATCTGGTTTGGGCAAAAATCTGGTGGGAGAATAGCACAAATGAGAGAGACATGCCTGACTCGGCAGGCGTGGGAAAGAATCTTGATGGTACAGGCTGAGGCGGAGAAAGGCAAGGCAACTGGGTTCAAGATGAGGGAGCTGCAGGCTCAGAAGAAAGGGAATGAGCAGCCTCAGCGTGCTCCCGAGTGAGGGGATAGATCAATAAGACTCTCCTGGAAAAAAAAAAAAAGTTTTTTTTTTTTTTTTTTTTTTTTTAAGAATTGTTTGCTAAGGGGATGACAATCATAGCGTCTGGGCTAAAACCCAAGTCGCATATTTTCATTGAGAAGGCAAAGCAGTTGACAGCGGAACGCACAGAAGGCACACCATAAACTTCTTGGATTCTTAGGCATCAGCGCTTCCAAAGGTAGTATCTTGGGGTATTCATTCCAAAGAGGGAGAGCCGGTGTGACTAAGGCAAAACAAACAGCGGGGGAAAAAGAAAGTGAAGGGGCTGGAGCAGTGGCTTTGTGCTTTAGGGTACTATTTCTGTGGCAGAGGACCCAGGTTCCTTTCTTGGCGCCAACATGGTAGCTCACGATTGCCTGAAATCCCAGTTCCGGAGGATCCAATGCCCTCTCCTGTCCCCTTCAGGGCATGCAGGTGGTGCACATACATACACCAGGCAAACACACTCATACACACAAAATAAAATGAATAAACACATAAAAAGGGAAAACTTTTAAAAAATAGTAGCTATCTGCAGGTCAGAAACCAAATGATGCCCAAATTAAGGGCATCCCTTCCTTAATCCTTTCAAAAATCTATGAGGAGGATACCATTAATATCCCCATTTTTCAGATCATAATTTGAGGCAGGTATTAGGACTAACTTGTTCACAGTATAAAGGGGGTGCATAGGTTGCCTTGGACTCCTTAGCCAGAGCTCCTAACCATAGGCACAGTACACGTGACAATGTAGAGACAACAGGGAAAACAAAACCCAACACTTCCTTCTCCTTTGGGTCTGCTCCGGAACCGTCATTCATTCTTCCTCCCTCCTCACCACTTCAGCTGTGACTCCAAAGCACTGGGTGCACCAATAAGAGCAGTGTAATACATTACACAACCACACCATCACCTGCTCCAGGACAGCCGGCCTCACAGCGAACGCCAGAAATTAGGGAGGGAGAAGAGAGATGAACAGCGGCAACAGAGTCATGGTGGCCTTGTGGTCCAGAAGAAGAGGCAGGAAACAAGGAGCAGCTGAGCTCTGCTTACTTCTCTAGTCCATCAATCTTTGTCTCTCCTTGTGGCCAGGGCCAAGAATTCTTGCTTTGATCCCAGACCAAAGGGTGGTCCCAAAAGTTCCAGACCAAGGCAAAGGGGAGAAATCAGATTAGCCATGGATGGTTGGAACAGATGCTATATTTACTGTATACCCATAAAAGATGTCACTATTTTACTAGTGGCTATTTAAAATAGTCACTATTTTAATGTCACTATTTAAAAGTCTATTTTAATAGACTATATAATAGACACTGTTTTAATAGTGCTGGTTCTTGACACCACCACATTTTAGCTGTACTCAGTGCTTCACCCTTCCCAAAGCCCATTTCCCCTTGACCTGGCTTGACTGATAGGACCAGGTAGGATCGCAGCAGGACTAACCTCATCATCTCCATCTGGAATTCAAACAGTAAGTACAGGGGCTGCTTCTAGAAGAAGAAGAGCTGGATCCAGCACTCCCAACACTGCCACAATAATGAGGTTCTTTCAAGAGGCAAGATTTGTCCCCAGCTGGTGTCACTGTCTTACAGGGCACAGAGGTCACAGGCAGTACTCATTTCTACCCAGAGTGCCTCCTCCTTTCTCAGCGGCACTCTCTCAGATGCGTAGTACCCCCCTCATAAGTAGGCTGTGAAGACCTAAGAGACAATTCCTTCAGGGCCTTCCTCCCCACACCTGACAGGAAGTGGTCACACGGAGCTTGGTTCCTTCCCTGAAGCAGCTGACCATCACTGACCTCTCCCCTCCTTCATATCCCAAAGCACTAGTCTTAAATATTATTAGCTTGGGAAAAACAAACAAACAAACAAACACAAGAAGGCCAACCACCAACTGGAATGAAACTGAAGACAGAAGGACATACACTGGGCAACAATGGAAAGCTGAGAAACAAGCACTATGCCTGTCTCCTCAGCATTCGCTCATTCCTCCAGCACCTGCCTCCCCAAATCCTTGGGAACTGGACGCCTCTCTGGGGTGCTAATCCTGGCTCCTCAGCTTAGAGATGGGCATGTGGCCTGGGATGCCAATCAAAACGCTATCCTGTAGACCACAGAGACTGGTTCAGAAATGGACATATACCCTAAGTTTTCCGCTGGGATTCAGTTTTGGGGGTTTTTGTTGTTGTTGTTGAAAATATGAGTAAAAAAGAAGTTTTCTTTCCAGTATGCTTGAAATTATGAGTGTGAACCTGAGGATTCAAACTGGGGATCATCGCATGGACGGAGCCTATGCATGATTTGACAGCAGAAATAGTGGAGCCGAGAATAGAAATGGCAGCCTCCCCCAAACACTGCCTGAGTCCCTGAAGGCAGCCAAAGCTGACTACGAGTTGCGTGTGTGCTAAAGCATACACATCCACTTAACTAGTTAAGTGAATTACATAATCCTATATCTGAGTCACCACCGCACAATGTGTGTGGATATGTTTGGGGGGTGAGGGGTTGCCAAATGCTACCTAGGCATAGGTGAGAAGAGTATTAAAAACCCTTCATCACAGCTTTCTGATGTGCCAGAAGTCCACTAAATACACACACCATAGCAAACCGCCCTGACACACATAGCCAGGCCACATACACATAATATCCTTGTCCCCCCCACACACATATGCACATACCTGTACCTGCATGTCACATAACCACGGATATCCACGTCATACATACCCCAGATGTCCACAGCCCTGGCTTTGGAGAACAGCATCACACAGACCAGGATGCCGTGTAGCCTTTTCGGGTGCCTCACTGCTTCCGTCCACAATCCACCGGTTCCAGCACCAATGCCCCACCGGCAGTTCTCCACCATCACTTCCCCCTCACTTGCCCACATGCCTCCCTCTCCCTCAGCCATACAGAACAGTTCTCTTCCCTCAGAAAGCTGTCCCTGACTCATCCCTTTCCATCCCAGCCAACTTCCCATCACCAGATGGCTATTTTATTCTTCCAGAAGGGATGTTTTGCATTAGCACGCTACATGAGTTTGTTCATGTTTGAACATTTTTTTAGAGGCAGCATGTTGAAGTGGATGAGGAAGAGAGGCTGGGTTCAAATCCAGCTGCACCGACATGCATGGCAAGATCCATTATGGCCCTCGGAATCCCTGTCTGTGGACAAGGGGCTCCTACCACTCTCCTTTCCTGTGAGCTTGTAGAGAATGAAGAGACAGTTCCTTCAGTTTTGAAGATCAGAGGGACTTTTCAATTATTAGTAATGTCTCAGACTTCTTCCCAGGCCTCTTGCCCAACCCACTCTCTGGGCTGTTTCTTCTGTTTGCTGTACTGTTGGCTGTCCAACCAGTAGCTGACTCAGAAACTACCCCATGTGCATTAAGACCCTTGGGAGTTACCAACTCCCAGCCACCAGCGTTGTTGGAAGGCTGAATTTCAATCTTATGTTTATTTAGATTGTCCCCTTGCTGTATGCCACACTCAAGGGAGTTGGAAAATGAAACTCTCGATGTTGGCCTTTAATGCCCTCACCCCCGGCTCTCTGTGGAGGAATTAGGAATCACCAATCTAAACAGAGAAATATGCCAAATGATTGCTCAAAGTGAGGTAATATAAAGGCACCAACAGTCCAAGGATTATGGGAGGGACCAGGTCAGCTGGTGTTCTCCCAGAAGACACTGGGAGACAACTTTCCTTTGTCTTCCATGCTGGAGAAGGAGCAAGCCAGCTACAGAAAGAATGTAGCTGATAGACACAGTGAGCTGGAATGGGGTGCACTGGTTCTCAAACACCCACATTTACTCACCAGCTTCCAAGCGTTCCCCATTAATGAGAAAGCGACAGTGTCTGTTGTGTATCAGACACTATGTGAGTGAGGCTCCAGGAGTGCAGCAGGCAATATCTGCGAAGTCATCTCCAAGGGTCCTCACCCTGCCCATTTCTCTGCTCAAAACTGGTCACATGGAGGAAGGGAAGCAACTGCACCTATCCCTGTAAAGAAGTGTGACAACATTATGTCATATATGAAAACCCGGTGCGGGCTACCATCAGAGTAAGTCTGGGTAAGAGAAACAATACTTGAACAGAACCAGAAGTTGGAGGTGGGTGACCAAGGGTAGAACAGAAAGAGACGTAAAAATTAAAAGACAGCCCATCGGTGGTAGCTGGAATGAAATTGGTCCCATAGGCTCCTAGGGAGTAGCACGATTATGAGGTGGGGCCTTGCTGAAGTAGATGTGACATTGTTAGAGGAAGTGTGTCACTAGGGGTGGGCTTTGAAGTCCCTGAAGCTCAAGCCAGGCCCTGTGTCTCTCTTACTCTTCCTGCTGCCTGCCCATCCACCATGCTTCCACCGCAATGATAATGGACTAAACCTCTGGACTGTAAGACAGCTCCAGTTAAATGTTTTCCTTTATAAGAGCTGCTGTGATCATGGTGTCTCTACAACAATAAAACCCTAAGACACCATCTGTAGTGGAATTTATCTAATCTGCTGGGTAGGAGCTGTGAGATGAAGAAGAGGGAGAGGACTTCAGACACATTACAGGGGCAGGGAATGTGAAAGAACAAAACTAACTGAAGATTGGAACACAGGTCATGATGTCCAGAGCAAAGAGTCCAGAAGGGGATAAGCAGAAGGTCCAGAGTGACACTGCACAGAGAAGCACACACTTCATCCTGAAGGCAACGGCAGGAGCCCCTGAGAGGGAGCTGTGATGCAATCATGGAAAATTTCTTCAAATGGTGATTGGTGAGAAACAGACACCTAGGACTTCACAGAAGACGGCATCTGAAACAAGACAAGGACTCAAAGCAGAAAGGAGCTGGTGGAAGAATCCTCAGAAAGAGCTCTCCTCTCAGCTCCCCTCCTTAGCTAGAACCACTCTGTCTCTTTCCTTCTTCTACCTCATACATGGTGATTTTCCTTGTAAGCCTTATCTAGATCTCACTTCTGGCTTCTCCTCTCTCTGTGCTATAGGTTCTCAGACTGTGTGCCCTGGGGACTTGGTAGAGATGAAGGCTCCTGGGCCCTCTATGGCCTGCTGAGTCAGAAACTCTGGGGTTCCATTTCAACGACCTCCCCATCATTCTGATGCTCAATCAAGTTCAAAGAGAACTTAGGTACAGTTGGAAGGGAGAGGAATAGAGGACAGAGAGGGACAGAGAAAGGTCTGAAGATATAGCTGAGTTTATAGACTTATTTCCTAAAGTGCACAAAGCCCTGGGTTCCAGCTTCAGCACTGAAAAAAAAGTGTGCATGGTGGTGCACACTTGTAATCCCACCACTGGGGATGTGGAGGCAAGAGGATCAGAAGTTCAAGCTCATCCTCTACTGCTTAGCAAGTTCAAGGTCAGCCTGGAACACATGAGAAGCTGTGTCTTGTTTTAGAGAAGGAAGAAGAAGGGGTAAGAAAGGAGGAAAGGAGAAAGCAGAAATGGAAAATGAAAAAGAACTGGGGCCCCGCACAGAGAAGTTGAAATGAATCAAAATTTACAGCCAGAGCCCATGAACAGGGACTTCTCATGTGCACCGAGGTCTGAAAACATGCTGACCTAGAACAGGTACTTCTCTGACTTTAGTAGTGACCCATGAACCCCTGGGGACCTTGTTAAAGGTGCAATTGCAGGTGATTCTGCTTTTCTGCCTAGGGACTACCAGTGCTGCTGGTCTGAAGACCCCCAGTGCACTTGACCATAATCCAACCAGGTCTGCAACACATCCAGCCATTCTTCACGATGCAACAGCCTTCTCCAGGGTTCCCTAAGTTCCTATCTCAGAAGAAAGTCTAGTTCTTGACTCACCCTGTGGATAGGGATACCCAGGAGAGACTCACCTCTCCTCCCCCAACCACACCCCCCAACCCCAGTAATCTGAGAGGCCTCTTGTTCCTTCAGCCTGAGACAGTCTGCCCACATTCTCAATCCTATCACCTCTGACCATCATCCCGCAAAAACCCACAAGGTCATCCCTACCTGGCATTTGTCCAACTGGCGTTTTTGAACCTAAGTGTACAAGCCCACGGATATCTGACAGCTTTCATCTTACTGGTTTTAAACCCCATTGTAGCATGTCAAAATCACCACTACATCTTGATTGTAGAATTCACTTACCTAGTTCTCTATTATCTACAAATTAAAAACAAAAACATGTACAAGGTATGTAGCAATTCAGAAAGCCTGTGCTGAGGAGTCAAAGGGAGGCTGAGTCTTGCTCGCATATGTGGCCATGAGGAGACGCACAACTTCGCTGGTTCTCACAATGCAGACTCTGTGGTTCAAAAGTCTACAAATCTTAAACTATTTAAACATTTAGGTCGTAAAAGCAAACATCTTCATTTAAAACCTTGTTTGGCCACTTAAATGATATATGACTTTGAGAAAGCCATATAGCCTTCCCACATACTAGCTTCCTCATCTATAAAATGAGAGCTGTTATAAATACTAATATTATATAAGCATACTACTTGAGAATAAAGTAAGTACATAAAACATATAAGTAAATAATTATAAGTATATGAGATAAAGCACACAGTAACTAAATTATGGTGTCTGGCTCATGAGTTTAAGAGTATTAATGTCGTAAATTCATGCGAAGTGCTCAGTTCCAATCCAGCATATAAATATATGCCCAGTGGATGTTACTGTTTTACAGAAGATGAGTAACTAGTCTTAAAAAAGTATTTAACACTGTAGAACCAGAAAAGAATATAAATTCAGGGCTGACCCTGGAATAGTTTTCTGGAAATATGGTAACCAGATGTCCTGTTTTCTAAGGCCCTGTCCTTGTTTACTTCATGGTCCCAACATGATTATTAATAGTGTCACATACTAGACACAGAGCTATGCCAGCAGGAAAGATGGGCTGGCCCCTTAGAAGAAATGTTCTTCTGTGTCTCAACTATCCTGGCCAGTGACTGGGCACGCTAGTGCCAGAGCCCAGCTCTTTCCACCCTTCCAACACTCGGCTTTGGCTCTGGAATCTCCTACCCCTCAGACTAAAAAGATTCTTGGCAACTTCTGCTACCCAGAACCACCTCCTCCTCCATACTCTTCCTCCAAAACCCTTTTACTTCCCCTTCAGTGCCTGCTTCCCAGAGCACTCACTTGACCCGTGCTTCTGTCCACACTCAAAAAAACCAGTGAACACATGGAAGTGTCCGAGCCACGCTATCTGGAGACCTTGAACACTGCCTTGATCGCTGCCGTCCTGACCCCAGCAGTGACACGACTGCATTCAGGATGTGCTTCATTTTGTTTCTCATCTTAAGCATAGAGTTAATGTGTCCTCAGGGTCTCCAGCTCAGGTGAGCCAGACTCACAAAGGTATGTCATTGTCCCCGGGTATGTCCACATGGTAATACTCTGCTCAGAATATGGAGTCAATGTACCAATTCCATGGTATATTCTCATGATATTTCTATCTTTCCCCTGTGTTCATAAGCCAGGTGGTTCATTCTCAACTATAGGGTGGGTTGGGGGTCCTCTGGCTTCAAGTCTGTGGCTTAGCTTGTACCTCTCTGTTCTCTCCACAAGGTATTCCCAGCCTATACTCTCAGCTAGAGGCTATCACCACTTTCCCACTTCTCAGTGCTCAGTAGTATATCTTCCAGGTCCTTCTAAGTCCAGCCTATAAGAAAAATGGCATCCCTCCCAGTCTGTCCTCTTCAGTTTCCCTATAGGCACTGCAGGCCTCCTCTTGCTTAATCTTCTCTGGTTTCTTCCTCCTGAGCTCCTCTGTTCTTCATCTATCCTGCCTTCAGTCAGCCTGCCCCTCTCCGTGTTCCCCTGCCCCACTTCTAACACACTCTGCCTCTTCTTGGTGAGGTCTTTCCTGATGACATGGTAATTAAATCCAACAGATCTAGGCTAGTACCCCGGGGTTCTGCTACAGCCATGAATCTCCTTGGTTAACTTCCTGTAAGGGCAGAGTCAAAAGAATGACCCAACGATGAACAGGTGCCTTGGAGAACTGTGGGAGAGGCTCCAGAAGAAGGTAGATTGCCTTTTACCTCCAGTGCATTTTGTTCCCTGTATTGTTTTTGAACGTGATTTCATGCCTCCTGTGACAAACATTTACATTCAATTTATAACATGTGTTTATTCTTGTTGGATGTCAGATCATAGAAATACCTGAATGTACCTGAATGAATCTGGCCAATGTACCTGAATCTAGATATGGCCCTTTGCCTTGCTTTTGTGATTTCCTAGATTCAATCTGTAGGACGTGTCAGGCAATTGTGTTGATATTGGTCTGTCCTGAGAAAAGTTCTGGGAAAGGGCAGCTTTGTCAATATTTGGTGTGTGCTTACTGATGTTTATTTTACATGTTTTTTCTGACCAGGTTTTTCTGAACTCAAACAGCCTTCCTTGGACTGTCGCTTTCTTTGTTACATTCATGTATAAAAGTACACTGAAACTGAAGTAAGGACATCTACAGCCTTAGACTGTAGTCTGCCCCATGGTTCCAGGTCCTCAGATCCCAGGTCTGCACAGGTCATCAAAAGTGGAGAGTTTTCTGCCACCCCTAACCTTGGCTCTGCATCCCCAGAAAGCTCTCATCTGTCCAAGGTCCTGCCCTCTCCACGGCCACAGTGGAGGAGTGGACTGGAGCATAAAGAGGCAGAAGGGTCTGCCAGCCTCCTGAAGCAAGCTGTAGGCTCCACTTCTGCTGCAGCATGCCATGCTTCTGGTCCTCCAAGTTTCAAAGCAGTCCACATCTGACACTGAGTAATATCTTCCAGACCCACAGCACCTAGGGCCTGAGGAAACATCCCAGTGCCTCCCTGCCTCCCTGCTGGAAAGCGCCGATCCCTCAGCAGACCCTCTCAGCAGAAGGCCAGGAAGAAGAAGAGCTAGGAAGACAAAGGCCCACTTCTTCCTGTGTTGAAATTACCTCATGAGCAGGGGCTGTGCCCAAACCCTCCTGCTCCTCTTGGCAACCAGTCTCCTCTCTCACAGATTAACTCGCTTCTCACACAAGAAGCAAACAAATCCCTCCTAACTTTGCTCCCTGTTCACTGATCACTCCGAGTACCCAGTAGCTACTCTGTGCCAGGCAGAGATAGGCAACCATGCCTCGGGCTTCAGGACCTCAAAATCCAGCTATTCTGCTGGCCTCGGCTGACTTCAGCGGGCTCCTGAAACCCTGTCCATTTCTTTTCTCTTTCCTCCTGAGATTAAATCACCTACTGGCAAGTGTATCATGAGATTTCCTATCTGCCGAGACTGAATCATTCTTAAAGGAACCATCACCATAGCTCAGTTACAATATTTATTTATTCATTTGTTCATTCCACAAATATTTGTTCAGAATTCATTATGCGATGAGCACTGCGCAGACACCTACCATAGTGTTAAACAAAGCAAACCTCCCCCGTGCCTAGCAGTCCTCAGAGTGACTGGGAGAGAAGCTAAACACATCCCGTGGCTGGCTTTCTCGTCATGAATGCAGAAAAAGATTTGGAAAAAAAAAAAAAAAAAAAAAAAACTAAGCTGCAAAGAACAGACAATTACAGGACTAGCTAATTCTCTCTTTACCTCTCTCTCTCTCTCTCTCTCTCTGGTGTGTCTGTATGTGTACAACACACATACAGATGCACACATGCACTCATATGCAGGCCACAGGACACCGGAGTGTCGTTCCGTAGATGCTGACCGCTTATTTCTTAAATGAGGTCTCCTCTTCACTGGGAGTTTGCTGAATAGGCTAGGACAGCCCAAGATCTGCCTGTCTCTGCCTCCCAGCATTGGGGACACAAGTGCACACCGCCACAGCTGACTTTTATTTTTCTTTAACATGGGTCCCGGGGGTTGAACTCTGGGCTCCATGCTTTCAGGACAAGCCCTTTACCAACTAAGTCATCTTCCCAAGCTCAAGGAAGTCCTGAGGGAAGCTGAGTCCCGAAGGAAGGTCAGGACTGACTGGGAGAGGGTAGGGTGGGTCAAAGCTCCCACCTGCCACCTCTGGCAACCCCTTCTTCCCTGCTCAGGGGTAGGGGAGAAGCTCCTCCAGCCACTACGGGGAGCTCTCTTTCCTCTCTTCAGCAATCTCATCTCAGCCCCGCAAAGCGCCTTCCCAAAGCTGTGCATCCCTCCATAGCCAGTCCGCAGAATCAAAGACGTGTCCTTGGGCCCAGGAGGAACATTCAGGCAGCTCTTCCCAGAAGCCCTTGGTTGCTGTACCGAACAGGCACCTCCAGACAGTGGTTCTGCATTGACCATGTTCAGAATGATTGTGGTAATAAAGTTCCATTAGCCATCTGGAGCAGCCACGCACTCTCCAGGGCCAGCTGTTTGGTCATTCATGGCTGCTGCGGATGTGAGCAGAGAGGTTCTCAGGAACAGGAGAGGGTGACTGTCTGGAATGGAGGTCAGTTAGAGGGGGAATTCCAGCACTGGCCAATCCAAATGGCAGGGTACCAGAATACGCTGTCCAAGAAGCTGTGTACAAATTCTGCTTCTGTTTTAGATACAATCTTCAGAAAGCATGAGAGGGATTACTCAGAAGACATCTCACCTCCCCTTGGATAAACACGAAGATCCGTAAAAGGACCTAGCAGAGCTGATGCCCTGCCCCTGGGCCATTCCCAGAAGCTCCATCTTTTAGAGGTCCAGCAAAGCCTGAGCCCAAACTCCAGCATTGCCATTTAACTGGCTGTTTGACATTGGAAGTTACATAAACTCTCTGAGTCTGTTTCTCCCATACAACAATGAGAGAATCCCTCCCTCCATTAGAGTCTAGGACAATGGTTCTCAACTCGTGGGTTGCAATCCCTTTGGGAATCAACTGATACTTTGACAGGGGTCACTCAAGATCTTTGGAAAGCATGGATATTTACATTATAATTCATAACACTAGCAGAACTGCAGCTATAAAATAGCAATGAAAGTAATTTTATGGTTGACGGTCACCACAACATAAGGAACTGTATTAAAGGGCACAGCATCAGGAAGGTTGAGAAGCACTGCCCTAGGATGAAATGGTGGGCAGGAAGTTGAGAATCCCCAGGCATGCCCTCTGCCCCCTCAAGGCCTCATAAATACACAGCATTCTACCTTCCTCTTGGCCAGAGGTGGCTGGGGTGGCAGTTGAAACTGACAACCAGTAAGCAGCATCAAAAGCCCTCTCGTTCCATTCCCGAGTAGGCGCTTCTCGTCTACAGCAAAGGGCCCAGTGGGTTTTCAACCATGCAGTTCTCCAGGATGTTCCCATCCCCCACCTCGTGAGAGTGAATTAACAAGAGCCCAAGCATAGATGTCACTTATGATTTATGGCGTAATTAATAAACAATTAAGGTGTCTCTGAGCACAATTACACATTTTATTTCAGCCACCTTGCATGGTGACGGCTCCGTTTGCTCACAGGATCGGTGTAGGGAATCAGGTCAGCGGCTGACCTGTGGTGGTGGGAGATGAGGAAAGATGTCAGGATTGGATGTAAAACCAGCATGTGGAGAGGACAGTAAAAGGCATAACGGCCAATATGCTGTCCTCAAAGGCATTAGAGGCACGTGTTCCTGCCATTCCTTGCCACGCCATGCCTCTGCATGGACTGTGCACCTAGCGGGAGACAGAAAACCCCTTCTCTAAGATTTGCACACGGGCTGCTGGCGCTGGCCACAGGTGGCCAGGCACCAGAGGCACCTCATCATCCCCGGCAGAGTGCGGTCCAGGCTGGTGTGCACCACAGTTCCTCGCCAGCGTCACCTGTCTGTGCCTTCCTACCACTCCACCTGTCTTGAGGACAGCAGCCTCCCCAACGCAGTAGCCAGCAAGGCTCCCCTCATGCCCTAGCAATCTCATGAGTTCTTTCTTTTGCGGATATTCCCAGGGAACTCTGTGGGGTGCACTCCCACCAGCCTCCCCACACACGTGGTTCCATGTTCAAATCCTTTCCAGCTACCTTCTAAATATCCTTCTTCTCCTGTGGTGGCATGGCATTAGCCTTCTCCTCATTCTTAGGACAAATCCTCTCTCGGTGGTTCTGTGTGCCACAGCGGAAACAAATACTCACCCCCATTGGGCAAAATCATCTCCTCCATGTGTTTCTTTCTGATTTGATGGGGCACTTAGTAGAAACCTGCCCCACCTCATGTGCATCTCACAAGTCCCTGCCCCCGAGAGCTGGGTTGATGATCTCATTGTTCATTCCTTTTCACCAATGCACATCCAGTCCTCTTAACCAGAAGCCTGTCTCCAAGTCTCTTTTTCTAAGATGGCTTCCTTAGTCCATCTGGCCCATTCCTAGCCACTTCCCATGCCTGGGTAACTTATCAGTGCTATGCTTTGGTTTGGTTTTGCTCACTGCATGTGACTGTTAAGTAGGAAGGCATAGAGGGAAATTAAAAAAGAAAAAGAAAAGCGCCCACAGGGTCAGGCGTATCTGGGTTAGAATTGTGCTCTGCCACTTGTAAGCTGTACAACGTTAAACCAATTGTGCAAACTCTCTTGCATCTTAATGTAACTATCTCAAAAAAAAAAAAAAACACAGCAGTCATTATTTCAGAGTAAATAAGTTAACATGTTTAACACAGCTGCTGACGCACGGTAAATGCTCAGTGAATGTTAACTACATGTTAACATACAGGAATACACATGCACACATACACATACTTTACGATCAGAATTTCAAAGCCACAAAAGCAAAAGATGATTCAGATCTGTCCCAGGCCTAGAGACAGACACTCAGAAGCCACTCATCCGGCAGCTCCCATGTTGCCACTGGTCCCGTTGTTCACTTCAGAATTCTTTTTTACCACCTATTGATACACATAAGGACTATTCCAACAGCTCCTTTGAAAACGCAGGCATCCCTGCTCCAGGGGAATCGGTGCTGAAAACTCTTGAGTTACGTTCCCCAGGTTGCTAACCCACAGACAGGCCCAGCTGACAGCTCTGAGGGTCATGACCTAGAAGGCACGAGAATTGATTTTGGTGCCATCACAGATGAGGGGGACCACACTAGCCTCATGTTAGCAGTCTTGGGCCCAAGTAACAGTCAGCGCCTTTGCCACAGCTCCCCCCAACCCAGCACACCACAGGCATCCCCCCTGTTCCCGTCCCTGCTCACCGGCACCGCCAGCATGGCTATCAGGGATGCACTGAGTCCTTTGCTCACCTTCTTTGCAGAAGAAAGCAAGTTCCTGGCAGTTGTACAGTGGGTAGTAGAAAGGAGGACCACAGACAGAGGCAAAGTTTTAGGTCTTGAAAAATTAAACTGACTCCGAGCTTTTTTTTTTTTTTTTTAAAGTTCTACATGTATTTTAGCAATCTCATCTCATCCCTGACTGCGATGTATCTCAAGTATACATGTAATTTTTTTTATGAAAAAGGGACTCTGAAAAACCATAAAAGATTCCAGGGGGAAAACCGTCTCCCATTTGAGTTTTGAATCTGTCTTTGGCATTCAAGCCTGCCCTCTTTTGCCTGAGCCAGTGTAAATACATGATGCTCGGACTTTCTCTTATGGAAGAAAAGGCATCAAATTAAAAGATTCGGCCTGCTTCTCTGCTATCCCAGGAACTAGAAGCTGCTGTGCTTATGGAAAAGGGGTTACAGGTCCAGTTTTTTAAAGTTATTCTTTACAATACTCAATGACTTGCTTTTGTGTGTGTGAGAGAGAGAGAGACAGAAAGAGTTTTTAATCCTCACACTGACTATAAGAATCAAATGAAAAAAATAAAAAAGAGGAAAATAAAATAAATACAGGCTTGTGTGGTTGCAGGCTGAGGTAGAAACACTGAGGTGAAATACACAGTGCCCCACAATGATTAGAACATACCCATATTGTTTTTACATTATTTATTTAAAATTCTAATTTAATCGGGCAGCACATATTTTAATTTGCTAAACCTGGCAACCTCAAATGCAACCTTCTCGGGGAAGGACTCCACACTATTTCTCCCACTGGGAAATCCTATTAGAGCCCAATTTTGTTTTCCCGGGGCCCTCGCACATATATATATATATGAGATTAGATTTATTAGGACCAACTCAGTTTTCAGTAAATACGTCTAAATGCAAATAAGCATCACACCTCCTGGAGCCTATCTAATGGTTCTAACAGCCGTTAGACCCTCCCCCACTTCCTTCCATTATCCTCTCTGCCTCGCCACACTGGGAACACACACGCACACATCCACAAGGGGAGAAATTAATGTGCTGGTGGGAGGAGGAGATGGCTACAATTATCCTGAGGGTCCCCTCCAATTTTTGACTTTGTGTGTGGAATGTGGGTGAGGTACTCACCAGGAACTGGGTGTCAAAGTAACCTGAGAGATGACCCTGTGTGGACATAGATTTCTTAGTTCATAATGTGCCTACTACTTTTCCACGGACATGTGGCCTCCAGTTTTGCAAATAAATACAGGCTTTCCTGTGTAAATGATGTGCTTTTCCTACCAACATCCTGTCAGTTTTTCTCCTTTTCTTTGGAGTCGCCTCACTTATATCCAGGATACATCTGTGACAACATTTCCTGGGATTCTCAGTGGACTCTTCCATCCTCAAGATCATACCCGTCTTTCATTTCTCTTTCTTTACTCTCCTCTTTTCGGGGGGAGGGGGCATTTCTTCTAGTATTTCATTAATGTTTATTTTTCCATATACCCTTCTAGAGCTCCGTGTTTTTTCACAGCAGATTTCTAGGCATTTTGGGGATAGGGGGTTTGCTCATGATCTGCACAACTCTCTCCTCTGAGCTTTTACTTGGTTTATGCTCTTTTCCCCCAGAGCCCTGGCTTTGCTTCCAGAAGTGACCGGTCCCTTTCAAAAAAAAAAAAAAAAAAAAATTTTAACTAGGAAATAGTTTTCTACTGTTTAAGAAAATCAATGTTGTTCTCCTGTTTACCTGGAAAGTCCTTACTTCTGTCTGACTGAAGCTCTCTTTTGCCTCATCATTTTGTTCTGCCTCAGTAATAGCTAACGGCTTTCTTTTTTTACTAAACTCCCTTAAGTGGTGATGAGTTTTCCTTTGTTTACTCTGCCCTCAGACAGCTTGGACTGCTGAGGGTCTCTCAAGCCTGAAGGCACCAGAAACGAAACAGGGATTTTTGTCTCTTTGTGGACTGCAGTGAACAATCTGCCGAGTCCCTGTCACCCCCTTCCCTAGAGCGGGGAAGGAAGATGCCCTGTGTCTCCTTGACACAGGACACACAACCAGTCATCTATGATGTCATACGTCCCTGTCATCAATGTAGGCAACACTCCCATGAGCAACACAAACCCATCAACGGGTGTGGCTCTGAAGGACCCATCTTAGCATTGGGGGTCCTTTAGGGAACTGTGAAATCCCCTCTATCTTTACCCCAACTCATAACAATGGAAAAGCACTGTCTGTTGCCACTCTATCCTTGCCTCAACCGAAACTCCCAACATCACATCTGCCTTTAGGATTTCTAGCAACTGCTTTACTTTGGAATGGGGGGAGAGGAGGGCGGAGAGGGAATTATCACAGAAAGAATATTATAAGCTGGAACTGTCCTAAGAAAACCAGCTTCCCCCAGACTCTGCCATAAATATTATTGTTTTAAGACTTCCTAATAACAGTCCTGGAAAAAAGAAAAAAAAAAAAAAAAAAAAACACATAATCTTCCTGGAAGATTCAAGACATGTAGGAGACAGCAGGAGATGGCCTGAGTTTAGAGTCTAGAGACTTCAGTCTGAGGCCTGATATTTTGTAAATATTAAGGAACTGTGTCATTGTGACTTATCTCTGTAATTGTGTTATTTGAGCAAGACTAATTCCAGGCCCGATCTTGAGCTAGGGCCTTCCAATGCTCTCCCCAGCGGCAGATATTTTAGTGCGGAGCACTCCACTCCAACTCTTTAGGGAAAGAGGATGGTGATAAATCAGAGGCTAAATAACAATAGCAGAGGCTACGCCATATTTTCATAGCATGTTTATGGGGACATCATATGGAACAGAGCTAAAGGGCTTACTGAAGTCAGAATATTTTACGTCTATTGCTGTTGCCTTATCTTCCAGACCTGTCATCCTGACATTGGAGAAAATTAAATTGATCTGATGTGATTGGTTCCCTGCACAGTCACACAGGTCCTCATCCAGTACCCTCCGGTTTTCTGGTATCAGTAAATTAATTATTGGGTGATTTGTTGCAATATCTCTCACAGGATAACAGTGCCTGTCACAACATATGACATTTATAATATGTTTTTGAGTTTCTTGGCAGTGTGTTCTCAGTAAATGTAAATTATTATTGTTGGCCTCTATCAAAGGTGTCGAATGATGGGACGGGAGGATGAGTGCACAGGATGTCTCTCTCTCTCTCTCTCTCTCTCTCTCTCTCTCTCTCTCTCTCTCTCTCTCTCTCTCTCTCCAGGACACTCCACTCATCAAGAACTCTCGGGGGAAAGGAGCTGTAAAAATAATCTTTATCCTCGTGCAATTTGCAAAGTGTATATGCCTTTTCTTCTTCCTCTTTACTCCCTCACTCCTGGGTTATAAGCCTGTCTCAGAAATATTCACTCTTAGATTTGGGATACACCTGACCATTTAGCCCAACCGAAGAAATCTCTGCCTTGCCACAACACCTGCCAATTCAGGGATCTGGAAGTCAAAAACAGAACCTCACATCCCAGTGGCAAACCACCAAAAGAAGTTCACAGCACTTTTCAGGGTCCACTATGAAAAACGGAATGACAGTCTAGACAGAAAGTAAATCAGGGCAGTGGGGCCCTTCATAGCTTGAACAGGTCATACAGATTCTGGCCTTGGCTCTCCAGTGAAAAGGTTTTCTTGAGCCTTCTTTCTGAGGAGTAACAGATGCACTCCCAGACCAAAGGAGAAGCATATTCTTCAGCCAATGATTTAAAAAAAAAAAAGTCTAATGACTGTGATATCTAGTGGGAAGCCCATGGGTTTAGCCAAGGATGGGCTGACAGGAAGCCCAACAAGTACTGAGTAACTCACTGAAGGCCCCTGGTGCTGTTGCTCCTTGCCTCTCCTGTTCTTTGCTGGTTCTCCCCCCCACCACCCCTTTGCTTGAGGCTCTCAGTACCTTTATAGTATTCTATAAAGGTGACTCAGAATATTTACAATTAAGTTTTCTTTCCCCTGAACTGTTCACTGATATTCATCTCCAGCCCTGTTCTCCTTCTCTACCAAAATATCTACTTGACAATTCCAGTTCATGAGGAAAACAAAACTGGCAGTCCTGGGCGAGTGGCTAATAACGGCTTACTGCTTTATGATCTAGCTGGGAGTGTGAGGACCACGCAAAGGTTATCCAAGCTACATGGTCTAGAGTCTACTCCAAGCGATCAGAGCTGGCCAGGCCAACCGTAGACATCCTTAATTTCACTCATAATGCATCATCTCACCAAAGGAAGAGAAGTGGGATAGGACTAAGAGGACTCAAAGCTGGAAACGTGCCATATTAGAAGTGAGAAGATGCCTGGCTCTGCTTTGACGCTGAGTCCCCTGAACTGGGGATGGCATGACGAATGAAGAGTCACTATCTCCCCCAACCCAAGCACTTGGAGGTCCCAAAGTTGCGAGTTGGCTAGATAAGCAGGAGATGGCCTGAGCTCAACTCTGTTCTTTACAGAACTTACATGGTGAGTTGTTCTAACAAATTTCTGATTGTGTGTGTGCGTGCACGTGTGTGTGTGTGTGTGTGTGTGTGTGTGTGTGTGTGTGTGTATGTCCAGATTGTCTCTGGGGGATCCTCTGAACTCTTAAACCTCTCAGTTTTCACTTTTACCTTTCTTTCCCATGGTGGCAAGATTGTAGTGTCTTTACAGGATTAGGGAAGACTCTTGTCAATGTGTGCAATTCCTGCTGTCTGTACACCAGGTCTCATTCCAGACAGCGTCTTGTATTTTCTGTCAAGGGGTGCAGATTCCTTCCCAGACTGACTTCCAAGCAGCACTCCAGACTTCCTCCTCCAGCAGCCCTTAAAAATGGGCAACAAAGGTTTGCTCTGATAGCTTTTTTTTTTTTTAACACCAACCTACATTCTGGAGGAGTGGTGCACAGCTGTTGCATTTAGAGATGTGCTGTGTGCTTCCTTAATGGCATCAGTATTCCCACCAGGGGAGGTGTCACCTTCACAACCCAAATTCAGCCAAAACTTGCAGGCTATTCAGAGAGTGTGCTGTCCCTGTGCACGGCGGGAGGTGCTTTCTAAGCTCCAGAGCCCCCCCTGTCCCAGATGCTCTGGCGCACTGAACTATCAACACAGTCCAGCAAAACATCTGCCAGTATGCCTGCCACCTGCAGGCCCCAGGAACACTGCAGTGATGGAGTGCCCATGAGGTCTTCAGAGATAGGAGCCAGCTGAATGACTCCTAGCAGAATCAGAAAACCCTGCTTCCGATATAGCTCTGAGATTTACGAGCTAATGGTGTCACCTTTCCTTGCTTCAATTTCCTTTCCTGTGAAACAGGTTATAATGGCTGCCCTGCCTTTTGCAAGGATCAACTGAGGCTCCAGATGTGAGGTGAAACACCTTCTGAATCAAGGCTCTTTGGGGAAATGTAGAAGCGTAATTGTTGAAGAATTATTTCAAAGCTAACATGCCAAACTCCCTTTCAAACTCACTAAAAATCTAAGACTAAATCTAGGGTAGGGGCTAGAATGAAAGAGGCAATTGATAGGATGAGCACCATTCTTAGCCCAAAGCTAGTAACTCTGGAGGGAATCGTGATGGAAACAAATAAGAGCCTGAACCAAGAAACCAAAAAAGTTACACATCTCAGATGTACAATCCTAAATTGCTGGGGCTCCATTTCAGGTGAGAACAAACTATATTTGAGCATTGTCCATGTTGATACCTAAGGTGCGTGGTTGCCCACGCCAGCCTGAGTCGCAGTAAAAAACATGTGACCACCAGGACTCTCCAATATTCATCCTTTTTCTACAACCGTACCCAAGGATGATCAAATCACTCATGGTCATTCAAGGTCCTAAAACAAAGATGTATTACCTGAACTTCAGTCATCAGAATCACATGAATCACCTTTAGCTTCTTCCTCCTCATCCCAGGGATAGAGGCTCCTGTGCTGTGTAGACATGATAGTAATATATTAACCACTGCCTGAATGGCCACAAATGCCGGCTTTCAGCTTAGCCTTCACATTGGTCTCTTGGGAAGCATCGTAAACCAACCCTACATATCTAGCTGTGCTTCAAATCCCTTCCTCATGTCAGAGAGGCCTGGAATTCATCAGCCAGAGCATTCCGTATCCATGATGGAGCTCAGCCGCAGGTCCTGAACCCTTGCTATGTTCACCCGTATTCATCATCCCCACAGAAGGCCAGTAACCACTATCTTGTGTATCTGGTATGATCTTTGGACACTGTATTAGTTACTTTTCCCATTCCTGTGACCAAACCATCTGAAAAGGGCAACCTGCAGAAGCAAGGGCTTATTTTGGCTCAATGTTTAAAAGTATTGTGGTAGAGAAGGCAAGGCAATGGAGGTGCCAGGTGACAGGACAAATATGCATCACAAAGCACAGAGAGGGGAATGCTGTTGCTCCCTTTACTTTCTTCTTTCTTTCTTTCTTTCTTTCTTTCTTTTTTTTTTACTGTATTTAAATATTTTATTAAGTAAACCAAGAAGATGTAAGAAGAATTCTAAAGGACAGAATAGTATTTCACTGAAAATTACTAAAACCACTTTTTATCATGAGCATAGATTGGCATACTGTAAACTGATTTTTTTATTTTATTTTTTTATTAGTTACATTTTATTAACTATGTATCCCAGCTGTATCCCGCTCCCTCATTCCCTCCCAATCCCACCCTCCCTTCCTCATCTCCTCCCTGCCCCTTTCCAAGTCCACTGATTGGAGAGGACCTCCTCCCCTTTCATTTGACCCTGTTTTATCAGGTATCTTCAGGCCAGCTATACCACTCCTAGGCATATACCCAAAATTTGCTCAGTACACAACAAGGACATTTGCTCAACCATGTTTGTAGCAGCTTTCTTTGTAATAGCCAGAACCTGGAAACAACCCAGATGTCCCTCAATGGAGGAATGGATACAGAAATTGTGGTATTTTTACACAATGGAATACTACTCAGCAATCAAAAACGAGGAAATCATGAAATTTGCAGGGAAATGGCAGGATCTTGAAAAGATCATTCTGAGTGAGGTACCCCAGAAGGAGAAAGACACACATGGTATATACTCACTTATATAGACCTATCAGATAGGATAAACATAATGAACTCTATACACCTAAAGAAGATAAACAGGAAAGAGGGCCCAGGGTTAGATGATCAATGGGGATGTGCATTGGATGTAGAAGAAAACAAGTAAAAGGACAGGAGCCTACCACAGAGGGCCCCTGAAAGACTCTACCTAGCAGTGTATCAAAGCAGATACTAAGACTCATAACCAAACCTTCGGCAGAGTGCAGGCAACCATATGAAAGAAGAGGAAGTTAGTATGACGTGGAAAGGATAGGAGCTCCATAAGGACCAAATATATCTGGGCACAGGAGTCTTTTTTGAGACTGACACTCCACCAAGGACCATGTATGGATATAATCTAGAACCTCTGCTCGGGTGTAGCCCGTGGTAGCTCAGTAACCAATTGTTTTTCCCTAGTCAGGGGAACAGGGACTATTTCTGACAGGAACTCAATGGCAGACTCTTTGACCTCCCCACTCCCCAAGGGAGGAGCAGTCCTGCTAGGCCACAGAAAAGGACTTTCTTTCTTATTTAGTCAACAACTCCAGTTCATGAGATGGTGAAGCCCACTTTCAAGGTAGGTCTTTCTTCCTTAGTTTTCTGTCTGGAAACACCCTCACAGACACTTCCATGAGTCTATCCCTTAGGTAATTCCAAATCCAGTCAATCTGACAGTGAAAAGTATATTCTATGGCAATTTTTGTAACTAAAAATAATTAATATGCTATCTTAGTCACTGTTTCATTGTTGTGAAGAGACACCATGACCATGGCAACTCTTATTTTAAAAAGTATTTAATTGAGGCTTGCTTACAGTTTCAGAAGTTTAACCCATTATTGTCATGGAGGGGAGCATGGTTGCATGCAGGCCACCATTGGAGAAGTAGCTGAGAGGTCTACATCCAGATCTGCAGGTAGCAGGAAGAGAGAGACCCACAGGGCCTGGCTTGGGCTTCTGAAACTTCAAATCCCACCCCCAGTGACTTCCTCCAACAAGGCCACACCTCCTAATCCTTCTGAGTTGTGCCACTCACTGATGTCCAAGCTTTCAAATACATAAGCCTATGGAGGCCATTCTTATCTAAACCACATCTGTTTCAGTGGAAATATAATCGCATCACATTCCCCCTCCCTTACCTTTCTCTAGAGCCTACGGCTACCCTTCATTGAAACCCTTTTATGTTCTCAATTCTCCTTTTTTTCCTTTACTATTGTTGCATACATATACATATATGTGTGTGTATGTGCACCCACAACTTGCTGAGCCTATTTTTTGTTTGTGTGTATATAGTCTTAAGGCTGATCACTACTCCATTGGACAGCCAATAAAGGGGCTCATTCCTGGAAGACATTACTTTTTTCTACCAGCAGATATTAGAGCTGCTCCTCTTCTCCTTCTTCTTCCTCCTCCTCCTTCTTCCTCTTCTTCTTCTTGTGTTTCTTTTTTTGTTGAAACAGGGTTTCTCTGTATAGCCTTGGCTGTCCTAGACATGCCTGTAGATCAGGCTGGCCTTGAACTCACAGAGATTGCCTGCCTCCCTGAGTTCTGGGATTGCAAGTGTGTGCCATGGCGCCTGGCAGCCTAAAATTCTTTGTTGAGAGATGGGACTCAGTGAAAATGTCCCCTTCCACATCAGCATGTTCTTTGTTATGGTCTTGTTTATGTACCCATGTCTACAAAAGACTGTTTCATATCAGATTCCCTGGTATTTTGACTACTACAACCTTTTGCCCCTTCTTCCTTGATGTTCCCTGAGTCATGAATGCAGACGCTGTATGTAAATTTATCCTCAGTGGCCAGGCTCCCCACAGTCTGTTGATTTCTGTGTTGTGTCCAGTTGTGGCTTTTTTTTTTAATCATCTCCATTTGCTATAAAGAATAGCACTTTTGATGGTGGGCGACAGACACACGTATCTGTAGCTTAAGGGTAAGAGTTATAATGTGGTAAGGAATTATGATGCTCTATCAAGGTGACAGTCCCATATTCTTTTCTGAGACCCATGACTCACCCCTAAGAAGCTGACTAGGTTTCCAGCACCAGGCATGATTTCTCTCCTGCTGAGTGTGTGGTAATGCATGTTGCCACCAACCTGTGACTGCCACTTATTGTACCTTCGGGCATATCTTGCCACGCTGGTAATTGCGGTTCATAGGTGCTACAGCTGGGTGGGACTGTTTCATTGCTTCCCACCCTTGGCAGCTTATGTAGGATTTGAGGGAGCCACGGAAGTGATACAGCAGGAGAGAAGATTTCAGGTCAGATCCTGCTCAGATCATCTGAATCCTGTGTCCTAAATGTACAGTGTCTTCAGCAATAGGGGTCCGCCCTCAACTCCTGAGAGGTGACCAAGGGCTACATTGATACTCTCTATTGTTTTGAAAATCACTTTGGACTACCCTGCCCAGCCATTTGAAGGAGAGTTCTTGTGCCTGGTACTGGCGTTTTTGTTAGTCTAGGTAGAGAGCATTTTGTAGAGAGCATTGTCAGCTCAAGTGGATTAACTTCTTTTAAGATATATGCACATATGTATGTGTGTAGATATATATATACGGTATTATTGTGTATGGTTTTAGGTAAATATAAAATAATATGATTTCTAAAGGATTTATAAAAACAACTTGTCCCATTTTCCCCTTCTGTGGTACTGACCTCCCTCTCTCCTCCCCAGCTGGAGCCCCTCCCTGTTATTCCATTCCCAGCTTCCTATCACCTGCATCTTGCTGCTCCTCTTTTATAACACCCACAATTATGGTCCCTTTATACTTTCCACAGCAGTTCTTAGAGTGCTGAATTTTAACCTTTCTCCTATGAAAAAAAGTGGAATTTACAGCCATTCTCCTTGAATCTAGGCTAACATAACAGTTTCAACCAGTACAGCATGGTAGAGATGCTGCTGTATGATTTCCAAGGCTAAGTCAGAAAACACCTTGAAGCTCCTCCCATGTCTCTCAGAACACTCTGGTGAAATCCAGTCACCTCGTCGCAAGTGCCACTTTGGGATCAAGACAGCCCCAGCTGAGCTTCCGGGCAGCAGTGAGTGCCAAATGCAGCCTTGTGACTTTGAGGGGCACTGAGCCTTACGAAGACTTGAGATGACTGTAGCCTCAGCCAGGGTCTTTCTATGACCACATCAGAGAGCCCCACTCAGGAACACTCAGAAAAGTCCTCCTCAAACGACCGCTCCACAAAACAGTGATCCAAATACAGTGTGTGTGTGTGGGGGGGGGGTTGACGTTGCTAAGTTTGAGTATAAAAGTAAGTTAAATATTTAATTCTAATTTTCAAAGTGAGAGCCTTGAGGGGCTGGGAATGTAGCTCAGTAGGCAAAGTTCCTACCCGGCATGCAGAAAGCCCTGGCTGGCCTCAGCACTGACAGAAACTGTGCATGGTGATGCTTGCCTGCCATCTCAGAATCCAGGAAGGAGAGGCAGGAGAACAAGAGCACCTAGAAGTTCAAGGTCGTCCTCAGCTACATGGTAACTTTGAGGCTAGCCTGAGGTACAAAAGGGTCAGCTTTTTGTTGTTGTTGTTGTTGTTTTGCTTTTGCTTGTTTCGTTTTGCTCAGTTCACTTCATCCCAGCACATTCTCACACTCTACATATAGAAATAAAACTTGTAAACCTGCCCGGAAGCAAGTTTCATAAGACTAAGCTAATTTTTTTTTTCTTTAAAATGCAATTGTAGGAAGTGGATCAAAAGCTCACATGAGCTCACAGGGACTAACCAGCATTCGCAGAGTCTGCACCAGGTCCTCTGTGTATAAATTACGGCTCCCAGTTTAGTGTTTTAGTGAGATTCCTGACTTTGAGAACAAGCGGGTCTCTGCTTCTCCTGCCTTCTCTTGGGCTCTCTTCTTTCTGTTTACTTGTCTTGTCCAACTTTGATGTGAGAGTTTTTGTTTTTATCTTACTATGTTTTATTTAGTTATATTTTATTATTATCCCTTAGATTCCTGTTCTTTTCTAATGAGAGAGAGAAAGGGAGTGGGTCCAGATGGAAGAAAAGGTAGGAGAAACTGGGAGAAGAGAGGGAAAACTGTAATCAGGAACATTATGTGATAAAAGAATATATTTTCAATAAAAGAAGAAAAAAGAAAAACAAAAAGAAAAAAATGGATAAACTACAAAAATGGTTATTTGTATTACCCATAACAAGATATTAGGAATGACCTAAATTTCATACTGAGACATCAATTAAATTAGCTACTACATACTAATAAGAAACTGCTTTATAGATGTTTTAGAACAAATTTTTAAATAAATGTACTGCCAAAATATTGATGGTCCATTGGTAAAGTATAGTTTAGGGAACAAACAGTATTTTTCTTATATTATGATTATATCAGACTGTTCTCAAGACAGTGTAAAAAAAAAAATGCGAGAAGCCTCTGAGGTCAACCTGGAGACAAATGTGCTCACTCAGCAGAAGGCTAGAAACTTTTTATTTTGAAAATGTTTAAAATGTCTATGGGTGAGAATTAAAGTTATCAGAAAAGCTAGAAACTTCGGGAATATTATTTACACTGAAGACTTCAAGAATAAAACCAGTTATTTCTGAGAAATATTTACCTTGTGGCATTTGAAATACCTGACAAGAAATACATTAATTTTGGCTTTGTGTGATTATATCTGACATGGAGATGTAGAATCATTGTTACTTCTAAATAAGTCGAAATGAAACTCAGGCCAAGACTGAAGATTCTGTGCTCTGTAGACCACAGATTAAGACTTTTTTAATTTAATAAAGTAAGATGAGTCTACAAATGGAAGAAACACCTAAGAGTGGGCTTGTTTGTGCTAATAAAAACACTATGCTCCAAAACCTTGTGTATGCAGAATAGAAAAGCTCTAATTATAAAAATGATTATGTGTAAACAGCACTATGGCTTCTGATTTTATTTTATTTTATTCTATACGTTTCCATATTTTACAAAAGTTTTTCAGTCCATATATATTACTTTTATAATCAATAAAAAGAATATTTTTTGTTTGGTTGTTTTTTTCCCATTTTTATTTATTTATATTTATTTAATCACTTTACAGCCTGATCCCAGTCTCCTCCCCCGCCTTCTAGTCCCACACTCACAGTTTAGTTCTATGGGGGTGACCCTAGCTGAGACTCCTAGCAGAGGAGAATATGGAGCCTGAAGTCACCACCTTCTGTAGCCAGGTGGGACTTCCAGTGGAGGGATAGGGGCACCAACACTACCATAAATCCTTTGACCCAAAATTTATGCCAGAAGTGTAGACATGTTTATTCTAGAATATATAGACAAATTTACACTAGAAGTATAGGGATAAAGATGGAGCAAAGATTGAGAGAATGGCAAAAAACAATGACTGGCCCAACTTGAGACACACCCATGAGAGAGAGACAACCCTGACACTATTAATAATACTCTGCTATGACTGCCGACAGGAGCCTGGCATAACTATCTTCTGAGAGGCTTCATCTAGCAGCAAATGGAAACAGATGCAGAGACCCACAGCCAAACAACAAAAAGAATATTTCAAAGAAATATGTGCAAATAGGTAGCCCTCCAACTACCAAGAACCTGGGGGGAAAATATCAGTAAGCCGAAATCCCAGATACTTCAAGAAGGTTCATAGAACCTAGCCTAACCACAATAATAATCCTGTGCCAGAGTCCACAGCACTTCCTAGACAGTACTATCTAAGAGGCAAGGGGGCAGGCGTCTACAAACAGAAGGAGAAAGAGAGGACAGATGAGCTAGAGAACAGGAGGCCCAGAGACTAACAATGAAAGTAAAATGCTAAAGGGAAGCTGGCAAGGAAATAAGATGGTGGAGGTACATCCAGTCAAGAGTCCAAATAATGCTTCTGTAGACCTAGCCATATATCAGTGAAAAGAAGGGGACATATCATATAAAGTTTACCACAGAGCTATAGAAACATAGCCAACTGTGTGCCTGCCCATCTGTAAGGTGGATTTGGGAGGAAAAGAATGGGGTCATGAATTAGGAGTTCATGGAATCTCCCTGAAAACTCACATTCAAAATATACAGCTTTAAGGGAGCACTATCCAATATGGTAGCCACTGGTCACAGGTCACAGTTGTTAACTAACATTAAATATGTATTTTTTGTATGTAAGTGAGATGAGTTTATTGTCGGGGTGACAAGGTGCTGTTTGGCTCCTTTACAGTAGAACTGAGTAGTTCCTAGTACACCTACAAGATTGTACACCACTGTCTACTACCAGGTAGATGGTTTGTTTTTAAGACCAAAACTTGCACTGTTCTCTAAAATTTCTTCACACTTGTCATCTTTTTTGCTTTAACCCCTCAATTCTGAGATTACAGGCATGTGCCAAACACCTGGTTATCTCATAATTTCACATGCTCTACAAAAAAAAAAAAAAGCAAAAACTGAATCTGCTTGTTGTGGTGGTTTTTCCTCCTCTTCCTAAGCTCCCAGAATAGGGACTCATGAGACTCAACATATATTTACAAATACCTAGGCCATACAGCAAGGCTCTTCTCTGACTAGATCATAACTTAAAATAACCCATTTATTTTAATCTACATTCTGCCACATGGCTGGTTACCTCTGCTCAGGTACCATGCATCTATCCTCCTCGTGTCTTCCCAGGCTAATTTCTCACACCTGGCTCTACTCTAGACTCCTTTCTGCCTGCTAGATGACCCACCTTCTATTATACCCTTCCTATAGGCCATAGTTTTGTTGTTTTTTTTTAATTGTCAGGCAATGCATCCATACAATACATAAGATATTTTCTCTGCATCTGCTAGTGCTGTTTGCATGTGCATGGATGTGAGAGGACTACCTACCAGGGCATATGTAGACTCTCAGCGTCTACAACCCTACAGGAAAAACTGACTCTCCCTCCTCTAGCAACCATCCTCAAGCAGGAGTGTGACTTCATAAACCTCTCTGATTCATGCTGAGATTTTTAGCTGGCTTGATCTTGTGAAGGCCTGTGCATGCAGTCACAGGCACTATGAGTTCATGTGTGCAATTGCCCTATCATGTCTAGAAAAATATTGTTTTTCTGCAGATATCCACTACCTCTGGTTTTTACAGTTTTTCTATCCTATCTTCTAAGGCAATTCCTGAGACTTAGGGAAAGCTCCCATTTAGAGCTGAGCACTTTACAGTCTCTTTTCTCTGCATGTAGAACAGCTGTAGGTCTCTGTATTAATCACCATCTACTGCAAAAAGAAGCTTCTCTGATGGGTGTAGGGCTAGGGAACCATGCAACCATGTCTAAGCCCCAAAAAAATCTCATCTTGAGACTGGCCCTGTTCTGGGCTTGCATGTCCCAGAGCATGTGGCTTTATATACAGTCTCCACCTCTGCCCATCCTTGAGGTGGTCATATAGCTTGGCAGTTTTACAGGTGAGACTTCCTCTGTCCTTATAAGGTCATATCCAGCAAGCACCTGCAATATTTCTTTGTGCAAGTAAGGCATTCTTAGCACCTTGGCCTCAACCAATGGTGCACACTCAACCTGAAAGCCTCTACCCACACCTGCAAAGGTTTAAATAGCCATTGCTCTGCCTCCCCACCCCTGGCCCAATTAAATTAGCTACCTCACTGAAGCCTGTCTCCAAGGAAGTCTGTTTCTCCTGGACTCACTCGCTGAGGTGTTCTCACTCCCTCCTCCCTCTTCCTCCTCTCAGGATCTGCCAGAGTTGTTGTGGACCTACATAGTCTGGATGGTCAGGGAAACGTAGTCCTATGAGGGTTGAGCGATGTGTTAATCTATGGTATAAAAACAAGACGTTAGGAGCAGTCTATTACTCTGTCCATTTAATACCGGTACTAGGTTTCCCCTAGAGCCTATGAATAGCCAAGCACTCGCTGTTAACAGCAGCAGGCACAAGCAAGGTCTGTCTTGTGAAGCAGGTCTTCAATCCAATTACAAAGAGTTGTTTATTCCCACAACATTCACAAAATTAAAAAATGTTTAACTCGTTTGTGTCACACTAACCATGTTTCACAAGTGACTAATGGTTTCACGTTGGATGGGAGAGAAGAGGACATTTCCGCCATTTCAGAAAACTGTAATCTTACACAGTGATGCTCTGAGGAATTACTTAGATTACTTAGAGTCTCTCACAGAATCTACAGAGCTGTCAGTGAGTAGAGTAAGGGTGGGTGTGGATGGACTTCAAAGCCTGCAAATCGACTGAAACACGACTCACGTAATTATTGGATACAGTAATCTTGGATCTTTTACTTAACTTTCCATTAAATTGAATAATAATATATATTTCTGTGGGTAGCGACAGAGTAAAATGGTACACAGGATGAAAACCAGGATAGAGTAGACATTCAGAAATCCATGGCCATTATACAGAGGAGCCAGAAGACCCTTTCATGGGCATCACCTAGTACCTAAAACAGTCAGTCAGACTGATTCAGAACCAGAAACATAGAACTCAAAACCAGTATAGAAGTGAATAAACTATAATAAATAATAATAATAAAGGGAAAAAAAACAAAACCAGTATAGAACTAAGAGCTCCTCAGCTTTCCTGAATGTTCTTTGAACATCATTGGTCTTATACCTATCATCAGCCCAATATGATGAGCCCCTGCAGGCCCCATCCAAAGATGAAGTAACGAAGACTTAATGAAATGACCAAACCAGGTCCCCAGTGCCCCACACCTTCTTCTTGGTCACCTGATGAAATAGCTTGACATCATCACATTCAGGTGGCTTTCAGAATCACTGTCTAAAGTCTTTCCTCAGCTTTATTCAGCTATAAAGAAAAGTGAAATTGCATCATTTGCAGGAAAATGGGTGGAATTGAAGATCATCATTTAAGAGAAATAACTGACAGACTCAGAAAGACAAATGTTGGTCTGTTTTCTCCTATGTGGAATCTAGATTAAGAGGGAGAGAGAGGAAGGAAGGAAGAGAGAAATAGAAATATTGAGACAGAGAAGAAAAGAGACAAAAAAACAAAGACTAGGGTGGGGGTAAGAGAAGGTAATAAAGGGTGAATATGCATAAGTATATTACGTATGTGTATATGAAACTGTCATAATGAAAACCATTATTTTGCATAATTAATATATGCTAATAAAAATTTAAAGATGATAAATAAATAAACAAACCTCCCCCTTGAGCAGACCGGAATCCTTGCTTTGGGTTAGTGGGGAGAGGTCTCCTGCTACCCCCCGGGGAAGGATGAAGGAGAGCTCAGAACGCGCCACAGCGTCCTACAGGTAGCGCAGATGCCACTTCCGGGCATCATCTACCGTGGAAGGAAAAGGGAAAAACCGAACACACAGCCTGTGTCCACGGAATCAGATGTTCTCTCCGACCAGAACTGAGCTCTGACCCCCAGTAAGAGAAATGAGAAGGAACCAGCCTTCCGGAGCAGCGGGAAGGGTAAACAGAAGCAAGGCTGCTCCCATTCCACTGTGACAAAAAGCACTGTTAGGGAATGAGAGAGCCAATTTCAGTATGACAGGAGAAGGCATAAAAAGGATATGTGGAACTCAGCCCTGCCTTACCACGCTACAACTAGACAAGGGCTGGATGGGCACCACAGCTAGTTAACAGTGGCCCCTTTAAAGAGAGAGAGAGAGAGAGAGAGAGAGAGAGAGAGCTCTACTTATTTTTATGAAGGTGCTGAACATAACTAGCAGGATTTAAACTCGGCCTCTCCTTACTCATTTATGTTTTCCTATAACCTGCTCAATTTTTCCCCAGGTTCCAAACTAATGAAATGCTTATTTAGATGCTGGGGCCATCTGTGGCTGGTGCCTGCCATGTGCATCCCTGCTCCCTACCCACAGGTTGATGACATCCTGGAGCATGGGGAGTTTCCCAGAATGCCCCAGTCTGGGGGCCCAGCTGTGTGTGGAGTGAGAATGTGAGAAGAGAGGTCAGACACTGGCGCTCCTCTGCTCCATGGGGCTGGCTCCTACTGCTCTGCCAGAAAGCCCTGACAGCTGGAGTGCAGGCGGCCTGGTCTACCCAGGGACACATTAGCCTGCACAGGAAACAGAGCCCTCGCTCTGCCACCATGGGTGTGGGTTCCACACACTAGTGACCCTTGCGGCTCAGGCTGCCCCTGCCTTAGTTTCTCCATCCATACAGAGGATACCAACCCATCTGGCTTCATCCAGGCTGCCTGGCTGCCTGCTCAGGGATGGTTCCTGTCCATTGGCCCATGTGATTTTTTTAAAACATCAGCTGGATTACATTCCCTGCAATTAATAAAGTTGGCACCAGGGCCTGTCTGTCACTGTGGGTCCTTGTACACTCTCCTGACAAGTGTTCCCTTGCCCCCAGCATTGGCAGCCATGGGTCCCAAGACTTGTGTCTGTCCACAGCAATGACAGGCGAGAACAGCTGGCAGAACGCTTGTAGCCTTGGCCTTGGATGAACCCTGTGGATGGCAGGCTCCTCATTCATGCTGTCCTTGCAGCAGCCTGACCCTCTGGGGCCTCTACCTCAGCCTAGCTTGACAAACAAGATTTTCCTGTTTCTGGCTATTCCTCTTTCCTTCCCAGTCCAGACTCGCTATAGGACACCAGTAACATCAACTCCTTAAACACGCTTCGCTTGCCTGACTCTGGCCCTTCCCTGCCTGGCCTTGCTAATGCCATGTTTGCTATGGGCTTTCTCTGTGCCTGGTATTGTCTAGGTCATTCATCCTTCCACCTGGCTCAGTGAGAGCCAGAATCCACCTGGGCTGCCCTTCATGTCTCTCCATACCTGGCAAAGATACCTGTTTGTGGAACAGATGAATTGCTTGCATAAGAGGAGACAGCCAAGCATACAAGCACTAAAGCACAATATGAGCAGTTATTTTATTTTATTGTGGAGGCGAGCATAAAGTCCTTTGGGAGCTCAGAAAGAAAAGCAATTAATTCTGTCTGGGAGGGATGCATTCCAGGCTGAGGATAGCAAATGTCCAGAAACATGGCCATGTGTGAGTATGCAGTGAGGCCCAGGGAGAAGTCCGCTCTGCTGCCATGTTCTTGCTCCACAACAAATCTTTAGGGCCAGAGAGGATTGCCTACAGTGTTCCTATGTAGGTGGCAATGGTAAAGCCAGCTAGAGGGCTGATGACATGCCTCCAGAGGTAAGGGTGCCTGCTGCTGCCAATCCTGCCCATCTGAGATCAGTATCAGGACTCATATTGTGTAAAGAGAGGACCAACTTGCTTTCTGACTCCACATATAAAACATGGCACACATGTACCCATGCACAGACACAGACACACACACACACATGCACTAAGTAAACAAACAAACAAACATAGAGTTGTGTTTTTAAAGTCAACTTATGAGGTTACTGCTTTCCTAGTAAGCTCTGAGTCCCTCTCAGATTCTTGTCTCTGACCCCACTCTGTGTAAACTCCTAGGCTGGGCTATAAGGTCAACTTTTCCCCATAAGGAGCCCACTGCTAAATGAGGAGACTTATTAGACGGACAATGACAGTAAAGAGAATCTCTGATGGTTCTGGGCCCCTGAGCCACACTGGCTCCAGTTACCATAGTTTCTGAGATTGTAGGAATGCTAAGAAGTAGATGGGCCACAGTTCTCAAGGCTATGGTTGTCCTCACAAGAGCTGAAAAGGCCAGAGAAGAGATAAAAGATATGGCCAAAGGAAATCCAGAGCCCATCAGGATTGCCATCAGGAACTGGTCTGAGAAAATGGACTCTCCTCCTAATGCCTTATAGCATAATCCACATAATGTGATTCTGTCTCCTCCACATCGCTAGCCCTTCCACTGAGCACCACATGGTCCCTTCTAGCGCCCATTCAACCCAGAGTGAGTTTCTCTTTCATTCCTTTCTCCCAATCTTTTGGGAAGTTTTGAGACAGGGCCTCACTTGTGTAACCCAACCTGCCTGGGCCCTGTCTGGGCCTGTCAAGAACTAGGATGTCAGGTCTGCGCATCCATATCCAACATCTTTCCAGTCTTACGTCTTCTGAGAAGGAGAAGGAAGAGAAGAAAGAAGGAGGAGAAGAGCAAAAGTCAAAAGGAAATAAAAAATAAGTAAGAAGAAAAGATTTGTTTTTTAAAGAACAAAGAAATGACAGAGATGTGGCACAGCTTGGCTTTTCCAAGTGGGAAAGTTCCATAGGCTTCTCCAGGGCCAAGCCTAGACAGGAGCTACTGAGAGGTGCTGGGGAAGGTGAAGACCACATTCCCAGCCTCTAGTTCTACCCTCCTTCAGGCCTTCTTCAAAGTGCCCTGATACCAGAGCTAGAATGCCAGTCCAGCTAGGAGGTGGCCTTAATTACCCAAGGCTTCTCTGGATGCCTCTCCGCCCCTGCAACAGAATTCTAAGTGACGTTATTGGCCTTGCCTGCCTCTTAGAAAGGGCATGGAAGGATTCGGAGACCCAACGGTGTACTGGCTTGTCTCCTGATTCATGCGATTCTGCACTTCAAATTGCTTCAGCTCAAACTCCTTATGATTTTTCTGGGCTGCTGGGAGGAGAGTGTATTGATTCTGTGTTTTTGATAAGGTCAGCAATGATCAACTCTGACAGTCAGGCGGGATGGGCTGTCCCCTTCCCCCTCTACTGGGTATGGCTCCACATTCAGAAAAGGAGAGAGAGAAACAAAGAAGGGGAGGAGAAGGCAATACCTTTTGTCTCCATGGTTCTGAAAGCCTCTTTAAGCCCTATCAGCAAAAGTGGGCTCATCTGGGACTGCAGCCTAGGAGAAGCGTAAGGACACACTTGATCTTTTCTGCACGCAGTTTCATTTCCTTTTTCCCTTGTGTGTTCCTGCCCTGCAGCTTATCCTCCTGATGGTGACTCATTTTCCTCCAAAGAACCAATTAAGTTCTTTGGAACATCAGCAGACTCGCGATGACACTGATTAACGTTCAGAACCTGTAGGACTGTTCGGATGGAGATGAGTAGCAAGGCATCGAGAAGGCCCCTCTGAGGTTTCACACAGTTGATTTGAGCTTGATGAGAAAAGTGCTCGGGTTTTTCTCACTTAGCCGTGGCCCAGGAGGGTATGCTGCCTGGAGCTCCCTACCCAGGAAGAGAGCTGCATCTCAAGAACGCCAGGCAGTTTTCCAAAGCAATTCTATCAGTCGGGGGCTTACCCTCCTCAGAGGTCGATAGGATTTGGATATGAAGAGTCTTCCCTCAAGAGAGTGCTGTGTTGAAGACTTGATTCCCAGTTAGTGGTGCTAATGGATGAAGATGGAGCTAACTTCGTCACTGGGTCAAGCACTGATGAGTTTAGGTTGAATGGGCCATTGGGAATTGGGCCTTATTAGAAGTAAGTCACTAAGCACGGCTTTGAAGAATACGTTGTATGCCCGCCTTCAACATGGAGCTTTCGAGGCTACTGGGCCGGCCTGCAGCAAGCCAACAGGAAGAGGAAGCTCACTGGGGGGGGGGGTGTCCTTGGGAACACTCCATCTATCACGTTCTTCCAGGTTTCTGCTCTAGCACAGGCATACTATACTCTGTCTCAGCAAAGATAGGCTGATTAACACAGAGACCTCCCAGATAATACTATGTATATGCCAAGTTTCTTAAGAAAGAAAATCCAGAAGTTTCATCACATTCACCATATGACTCAAAACCAAAGGGAAGTTAAGAGTGCTCCGCACAATGCAAAACAAAAGGACCCTGAGAAAACTCAAGTGACAACACATGCTGGAGAGGCTGTGGAGAAAGGGGAACCCTCCTCCACTGCTGGTGGGAATGCAAACTTGTAAAACCACTCTGGAAATCAATCTGGCGCTTTCTCAGACAACTAGGAATAGTGCTTCCTCAAGATCCAACCATACCACTCCTAGGCATATATTCAAAAGAGGCTCAAGTACACCATAAGGACATTTGCTCAACCATGTTTGTAGCAGCTTTATTTGTAATAGCCAGAAGCTGGAAATAGCCCAGATGCCCCTCAACTGAAGAATGGATGCAGTAATTGTGGTACATCTACACAATGGAATATTACTCAGCAATGAAAAATAAGGAAATCATGAAATTTGCAGGTAAATGGTGGGACCTGGAAAGGATCATCCTGAGTGAGCTGTCTCAGAAGCAGAAAGACACACATGGTATATACTCACTCATATAGACATGTAATATAGGATAAACCTACTAAAATCTGTACATCTAAAGAAACTAATCAAGAGAGAGGACCCTGACTAAAATGCTCAATCCCCATCCAGAAAGGCAAAGAGGAAGGACATCAGAAGAAGAAGAAGAAAACAGGAAACAAGCTAGGAACCCACCACATAGGGCCTCTGAAAGGCTCTGCCCTGCAGACTATCAAAGCAGACGCTGAGACTTGTGGCCAACTGTTGGGCAGTGTGCATGGAATGTTATGTAAGAAGTGGGAAATAGTAAGATCTGGAGAGGACAGGAACTCCACAAAGAGAGCGATAGAACCAGAAAATTTGAACACAGGGAACTTCCTAGAGACTCATACTCCAACCAAGGACTATTCATGGAGATATCCTAGAACCCCTGCACAGATGTAGCCCATGGCAGTTCAGTGTCCAAGTGGGTTACATAGTAATGGGAAGAGGGACTGCCTCTGACATAATCTGATTGGCCTGCTCTTTGATCACCTCCCCCTGAGGGGGGAGCAGCCTTACCAGGCCACAGAAGATGACAATGCAGCCACTCCTGATGAGATCTGATAGACTAAGATCAGAAGGAAGGAGAGGGGTCCTCCCCTATCAGTGGACTTGGGGAGGGGCATTCATGAAGAAGGGGAAGAAAGGGTGGGATCGGGAGGGGAGGAGGGAGGGGCTTATGGGAGAATACAAAGTGAATAAAGTGTAATTAATAAAAAAAAAAAAAAAAAAGAGTGCTCCACACAATCTTTTCAAAAGCCCCTTGGGGAAAATCAGTTTTCTCCAATGAATTCTCACTGAGTTTATCAGCCACATTTCAGGGCAGGCCTGACACCAACACAATGAACTCAATGTAATTTTGTGAACTCTTTATTTCATTTTGTTTTCATTTGGCATTTTTGTCTTATCGGTCTATTGATTGTTTTGATTTTTTATTTTTGTGGTTTTGTGGGGTTTTTTTTCTTTTTTTCTTTGTTTTGTGTCTGTGTTTTGTTTGTTTTCTGGAATTCTTGCTTTATTTTGTTTTGTTTTGAGAGAAAAAACATAAAGCTGAGTGGATAGAGAGGTGGTGAGGATCTGTGAGAAATTGGGAGAGGGAAAAACATAGTCAAAATGCAAAGATCTCCCATGCTCATGGATTGGTAGGATTCACATAGTAAAAATGGCCATCTTACCAAAAGCAAAATTCAGTAAAATGCCATCAAAATATCAACACAATTCTTTACAGACCTTGAAAGAACAATTTTCACCTTTATATGGAAAAACAATAACAAAAAAAAAAAAACAGAATAGCTAAAACAACCCTGTACAATAAAAGATCTTCTGGAGGTATCTCCATCCTTGATCTAAAGCATTATAGAGAAACAGTAATGAAAACTACATGGCACTGGCATAGAAACAGACCAGTGGATCAATGGAATCGAATCGAAGACCCAGAAATAAACCCACACAACTACAGATGCCTGATTTTTTGCAAAGAAGCCAAAACCATACAATGGAAAAAAAAAAGATAGCATATTCAATAAATGTTACTGGACTAACTGGATGTCTATAGGTAGAAAATGTAAATAGATACATATTTCTCACCCTGCACAAAATTAAAGTCCAAGTGGATCAAACACCTCAACATAAAACCAGACTCACTAAATCTGTTAGAAGAAAAAGTGGGGAAGAGCTTTGATCTCATTGGCACAGGAGACAACTTCCTGAACAGAACACCACAGCACAGGCTCTAATCAATAAATGGGACCTCATGCAACTGAAAAGGTTCTGTAGAGCAAAGGACACTTTCAACAGAACAAAACGACAGCCTACAGACTGGGAAGAGATCTTCATCATCCCTACATCTGACAGAGAGCTAATATCCAGAATATAAAAAGAACTCAAGAAATTAAACACGGACAAACCAAGTAATCCAATTAAAAAAATGGGATACAGATCTAAACAGAGAATTATCAACAGAGGAATATCGAATGGTGGAGAAACACTTAAAGAAATGCTGCATGTCCTTAGTCATCAGGGAAATGCAAATCAAAACGACTCTGAAATTCCATCTTACACCCATCAGAATGGCTAAGATCAAAACCTCAAGTGACAACACATGCTGGAGAGGATGTGGAGAAAGGGGAACCCTCCTCCATTGCTAGTGGGAGTACAAACTTGTACAACCACTTTGGAAATCACTCTGGCACTTTCACAGAAAATTGGGCATAGCACTACCTTAAGACCCAGCTATACTACTCCTGGGCATATGTCTGAATGATGCTCCACCTTTCAACAAGGATATTTGCTCAGCTTTATTCAAAATAGCCAGAATCTGGAAACAACCTAAATGTCCCCCAATGGAGGAATGAATACAGAAACTGTAGCACATTTAAACAATAGAATACTACTCAGCTATTAAAAAAAGGAAATCATGAAATTTGCAGGCAAATGGATGAAACCAGAAAATATCATCCTGAGTGAAGCAACCCAGAACCAGAGAGATATGCATGATATATACTCACTTATAAGCAGATATTAACCATATAATATAGGATAACCATACTTCAATCTACAGACCTAAAGAAGCTAAACTACAAGGAGGACTCTAGAAAGAATGCTTAATTCCCATTCAGAATGGCAAACAAGATAGACACACCATAAGTGGTGGATGAGAGGGAACAGGATGGAAGTTTACCATAGATGTCCTCTGAAAGGCTCCATTCAGTAGGGGATCAAAGCAGATGATGAGATTCACAGGCAAACTTTGGGCAGACAGTCTTATAGAAGAAAGGGGGAATAGAAGGACCTGAGGGGACAGGAGTGCCACAAGGAGACCAAAGCCAAAAATCTGGGCCTAGGGGTGCCTATTGAGATTGATGCACCAACCAAGGACCATGCATGTAGAGGACCTAGACCCCATGCTCAGATGTAGCCCATCAGCAGCTCAGTTTCCATGTGGATACCTGAGTAAGGGGAGCAGGGTATATCTCTGACATGAACTGGGTTTCCTGCTCTTTGATCCCTTCCCCCCAGGAGGTACAGCCTTGTCAGGCCACAGAGGAAGAGCATCCAGGCAGTCCTGATGAGACCTGATAGGATAGGGTCAGATGGCAAGAGAGTGGACTGAGGGAGGGAGGGGGGGAGGAAAGGGAAGAAATGAGGGAGGGGGTTACAATCAGGATATAATGTGAATAAATTGTTAGATAAATAAATAAATGTTTCCTTTGACTCATTACTAGAAACCTGGATTGTTTCTAAACAATGTTTCTACTGCCTTTAACATGTCAGGCCTAGAAAGGGAAGGATCACAGAGGACCGTCCTTGGAACATTATCTGTGCGTGCTGGAAGTACATTTCAGGTTGCTTATCTTCAATTGGCTGGAACTCAGTCACTGACTTCCAGTGAGGCTGGGGAAATGCAGTGAGGAAAAGAGAACGGTTTGATTGAACTTTAGCCTCTGCTGGAAACAGAGAGCAGCCAGGTTGCATGGCACAGGTGTAGTTTGCAACACCACCTCTTGCATCTTTGCATTCCTGTCCCTGGCACCCTTGGCAAGGAACAAGTCTTTCTTTGCTGAACAAAGTCCTCCCGAGGATTTACACAGCAGTGGGAAAGCAATGTGACCAACAGCCCCCACGACTAGTGAATCAGGTATAGGACCATTTTGGTTTTCCCCCAAAGCTGTGGATCAGTAGCCCTCATTTACAAATGGTAGGGGAATCTCTGGCCTCCCTATTTTTCTCTGAAAGACTGGTCTTATCACCTTGATAAGACCTCCAAGATGTCCAACTTGGACATCCTCCTTGTTGGCTCCTTTATGTGATCACTCTGATCATCACTGTGATCCTGACAACGTTGTTCTGATGCTTGACAGTGGTACTCATACAACCTGCCCTGACCCTGTGGACATCCTGGACCCCCCTCTGCAGAATCCCTCTCCCTCCTACCAGCCTCCTAGAGCTTAGTCCCCTCCAGCGTCCAAACCACATCACAGAGAGTTGCCTGTACCGTGGGAGAAGGTAGCCTCCATCACACATAGTCCAGGCAAAATGGCACTGCCTGAGCCCGCTGGTCGGCATTCCCAAGCCTCATCCCTTCCCAGGATCTCCTCATTGTTCTGACTGAAGCTCAATGCAGAGAAAGTAAGGCACTGAGAGTGGAAGCCCGTCCCTAACAGCACAGAACAGACTAGATCAAATGATATTTTAGGGGACTGGAAAACTAAAACCTTAACCTTAATTTCATGGTTCCCTTGGCCTGTCCGTTGGTCAGTCTATCTGTCCATTCTAATAATCTTGACTTAGTATCAAAGTCCCTGATTAAAGCAGGAAAACTAGAATTGGAAACAAAACAAAAGTGTCTTTATCTGTGAGACATTCACCTTAACTTCTCGACCAGTGGCTATATCCAGGAATGCTATAACTTAGCCCTACATAATGTCTGAGGCCTGACAAGCACTCAATGAGTTCAGGGAGGGAAGGGGAAGAGATGGAAAGGGAGAGAAGTGGAGAGGAGGGAAGCAGAGAGGAGGGGAGCAGAGAGGAGGGGAAGGCTATTTCACAATGTATTCCAAGCTGTTCTGATTTAAAGGAGACTACCATCAGTGCCTCTTTATCCCCAGAAAGAAATAGCATAATCATCAAATGATCTACACCGATGGCCTCCTCTAAGGAGGCCATGGACATGGTCCCCTAACCAGCCCAAGATTCCTAGTACCTAGAACCCACACCCACTGATCTTCCTCTTCATTCCTGCCCAAAGCCCAAGCTGTCAAAACCGTTTCTAGGAGCTGCTTCATGCACCCGGAAGCCTGAGGGCAAGCTGCCCATGAGCAGGGTTCTGAAACAGCGTATCTCAAGACCCCTTGGGTGCATGAACATGTCCTCCCCAACCTTAGCCACCAGTAGCCTGTCAAATACTTATTTAGCAAATATCTTCTAGGCCCCCAAATTAGACAAAGAACCAGGAATTGGCCAACAGGCACAAAACATCACGCTCGTGGGCCCCAGCTTCATTACTTTAAAGTAGCAACTCCAGGCAGAACGTGTTATCCAGTCTACAAGGTGCGGCAGGTTAGGGAAGCCAGAAGGATCCGCATGTCCGTTCCAAGTGGGCTCTCTGGGGTAGCAGATTCAGAGAGCGAAGACATTCTCCTTTCTGTTTCTTGTTCAGCTTTTGTTTAAAGGAAAAGTCCCCAAATGAAACGAAGAGCGCACGGGCTGTTTTAAGGGCATCTTTCCTTTCTGTGACACCATGAGCCTGCTCTCCATTTTTCCAGGCTCCAGAGAGAAACTCCGCTTGCCAGCACTTGAGTGATTTCACCTCTAGCGTTTCCATGGTGATGCACATCCCTGCACAGCCTGGAGAAAAGGTGCAGCTCCAAGTGGCGATGAATATGAACGAAGAAGCGCGGCAATCTCCCTGGGGTGGGGATGGGCTTTCTTGGAGGAGATTGGTTGGCACAGAGGCCTGGATCCCCATGACCTCTTCCCCCAGATAACCTGAGGTGGATTTCCCCTACTTAGGACAGAAACCTTAGCTGGCAGGAGCTCCAAGGACTCGTGAGGAAAGGGACCAGCTGTCCGGGAAGAATGCACAGAGCATCTCTAATAGGGAAGGCTGCAAACAGCATGCTATCCTGGATTATAGCAGGTCTCCACGGTACCCTGGGTTTAGGGATCTTTGGCCTTTCTCCCAGCTTGGCCTTTCTCCCATCTATTTAGTTTGCCATTACATTGTTGAGATACAGTCATTAACCAAGAGCAAAATAGGATAATTTCTCAAGCATCTAAGACTGACCTCTGCTCCCTGTTGAGCAATTCAGCATGAGGTAGGGTTTTCAGCATAAAGCCTCCCTGTCTTCACTCTCAAACAGGAGTTATTATAAAGCTGCCACTGAGGGGGCCCTTGTTATGTGCCAGAGACAGGTACACGGCATGTGTCCCCAGATTTAAGTAGCTCCATGCACCTTTGTTTCAGAAAGTAGCCGGGGCTGGGAGAGGTTAACTGAGTTGCCCAAGTTACAGAGCAAGCTAGTGATGAAGCCAAGAACTGAATGCAAACAGTCTCAGCTGGGAGGCTCACGTCAACCCCACCAACGGTTAAGGGTTGATCTCAGGCCAGCTGAAGAGAGGCACAAGCCAACTTCCACAGCTTGACTTTGTTCAGCTTCCCATCATTCACAGTTGCAGCTGGAGCCCCGACTCCTCCCGCACCTTCTGTGGGCTAAATATTTTAATTTTTACTCTTGACTTAGTCAAGTGTTCACGAGAGTCATCCAAGACAAGAGTGAGTCCCTCCATATTTCATTTGAGGAAATGGAGGCCCAAAGAGACAAGGTTCGCTCAAACTCCAGTGAGTGTCACCGACTAGATTTAGACTCCGTTCTTGCTCCAAAGCCAAGGCTTCTATGTAAATCTGCTACAGTTTTCACACTATTTTTGTTTTGGTTTGGTTTTTTGATCTCTACTTCCCAAGTTCTAGGTTAAGTGACCTAAGAAAATACAAGAGCCCAGTACTATGGGGACACTAAGGCTCCTCTTACTGCCACTTGCCTGGCCACATTAGCAGGGCTTTTACGGGAGCAAATGTTATCTCCACTGAGTCTACCTCCTTTCCCACCAACGTTAATTGAATATCTACTGCACAGAGGCCCTGTAACCAGGCACAAGGGACAGAGAATAAAGGGTTCGAGCCCTGTGTTGCCACCTAAGTCAGTCCTGGCGGACAGCTGTGACAGGCAGGACCCTATTGAATTCTCACGATAACCCCCCGTGGCGCTCGTGCTGTGACAATGCTCACTTCTTTAGCTAATCAATCAGGTCATCGTGGAAATGAGTAGGAAGCCAGCATTTGGAGCCAGGGGAGGCACCCACGCCAGCCTGATTCTGAGAACCAGAGCCATCCCACCTGTGGGGCCTTTGCTCTGCGCCAGAGGCCACCTGCTAGGAGAACACCGTGAAAGGAACCACTGTGTCTGGGGCTCAGAGAGGAATGGCGGTGGAGGGGAGACTTCTGTGCAGGAAAGAGCAGGGGAACCCAGCAAGGGCTCCATTTTGGCAGCCTTGCCTCCTGAGATGAGTTAAATCACAACAAAACACGCGAGAGGAACTGTTTTTCAAGGGATCACTGTCACCACTCTTAGGTTCTCCGGAGTCACACACACACACACACACACACACACACACACACACACCTGCCAAAGAGAAAAAGGACCACCGCCTTCCGGTGACACACTCGATCTGAGGGGAGATCCGTGGGAGAAAGCTGTCCCTTTGACAAGCCCAGTGTGTGGAACTGAGCTCACGCAGGGTCGACACGGCAACCCCCTAGATGCAAAGCTGTGTGCGCTCAGATCTTTCTCAGCTGGCCTCCCGCACCTCTGGCTGCTACAGCCTGGACTGTGGGAAGTGGAGGAATCTTCCCAGGCAAGAAGGAGGCGGCAAGGGGGGGGGGAACAGAGGCCCCCTCAGACTAGAAGGAACCTTTCAGGATTTCATTTGTAATCAGGACCCACAACCTGGATAGTTCTTCCTCGGGGGGGGGGGCACCCAGATCACCTAATCTCTCTCCCTCAGATTCTGCTGCATTTCCAGCTACACACATAGCCATCTGAGCTAAACCAGACTCTGTCAGGAAGGCTTGTGCCTGGAGCGTTTGGCCGAACACGTGACTAATCTGCATGGTGCCCACTGTGAAGATGGACAGAGTGAGGCCTTTCGGGGTTAAGCAGTGTGAGTAGACAGCAGCGGCAGCCACCCGTAGCCTCCACTCCAGAGTGGGTCTCTAAGGCGGAGTCTCATCAATAATAGCGCAGGGGAGTGACGCCAGGTTCCCAGAAGGACAGGGTCAGACTGCTTAGCTGGGGGAATCAAAGGATTTTCAAGACGATTCTGTTTGAACTGTGCTCTGCTCGCCGCCTGTGCCCACGTTTACAAAACCAGCTGGACTCAATGCCATCATCCAATTAGCACATGCCAGTACCAGCTCCCCGGGGCCAAAAATGAAACAGGCAGGATGAGATCAAACCCTAGCCCCGTACTTTTAGAACTGATGTCTAGAGGCACAGGAAGCTGCCAGGGGAGGCAAATATGCCTTCTGCAGGCTTCTGACAGTGCCAGCACAGGCCAGCAGCGCTGGCAAAGGTGGGGACTCAGCGCTGTTCCATCAGGACATCATTACTACACCCTTCTCTGCGCCTGGCAGCGAGCCAAGCTCCACAGAGTCGGAAATAAAAAGACAGTTTTTCCTCTGAACAACTTCACTGTCGAGCAGGAAATACACAGCCTGTTGAAACACAATTAGAAACCCTAAGAGAAGGACAGTAATTGAGTGAAGAATAGAGGACTGTGGGAGCACACAGGAGGGCACCAGAATTGGCTAGGCAGCAGGGGACTGGCCTGGAAGACTTCCTGGAGGAGGTGATACATGGGTTAATTCTCGGTAACAAGTCAGTGCTTAGCAGGAGCCTATATTGAGATGCCAAATTGTGCCGACGTGAGGTCAGAGCAGAGGAAGCGGCAGAGGGCAAAATCAAAGGCTGGAGACAGGGGTGCTTTCCAGCAGCTATAGCAGCATTTGCCTCTTAAGCAAACACTTGGGAAGCTGAAGCAGGAGGCTCTCAAGAGACAGAAAAGATGCCTAAGTAAGTGACATTCTTCAGCATGCACCACCTGGAGAGTTTATTGCTACATATTGTGTTTGAATTCAGCATGGACTACTGAGTCCCTGCCTAAGAAAGGGGGAAGGACGAGGAGGAGGAGGAAGAAGAGGAAAAAGAGGAAGAAAGAACGCAATTTAAACAGGATAATCAGGAAGAGACAACATATTTGTATCTTAAGACCACTCTGACAGGACTGGGGGATGAGTAAAACACTGTGTGCGAGCATGAGGACTGCAAGCATGAGGACCCGAGTGTCCTTGTAAAGGCCTGTGTCTGCAACCCCAGCATTGGGAAGGCACAAACAAAAAGATTCTGGCAGCTAATCAAAACAGCAAGCCCCAGGTCCACTGAAAAACTGTGTGTCAAGTCGTTTGTTAACAGTAATAGTAATAACAGTAGTAGCAGTAAGTTATTGATAACACTAATCATGCGGAGAATGATAGACGATATTGGAAACAGACCTGTCGCTTCTACACTCACACATACAGACAAGCCCCTGCACATGCCTAGACACACAGATGCATGCAACACACACACACGTGGGCACACATGCCCAGACCCACAAAGTTACAGAAGTGCCAAGGGCTAAAAGGAAGGAAGAGCTGTAGGCAGTTTTTGAACCTACCACACCAGTAGCAGATGAACTGCATCCCTCTTACCCCACACCCCACACCCTGTTCCACTGACACACGAAATGACCTTGGGCTCAAAGAGCAACTGCGAGGGAAGCGAGAAAACCCAGAGTGGGATGTGTCCAAGAGATGGAGGGAGGGAGACAGCAAGTGGAGCTCAGTTCTTCAAGAAGCTTTGCTGAGACGTGAACCGAAGCAGGGTGAGACTGGGGAAGGCTTAGCGTGGGAGACAGCTGCCCATCCTCTCTCCCTTCCATTGGATCCCTTTGGAGACCCCCGGAGGATAAGAACGTTAATAAAGTGCTGAGCAGAGTCCAGCGCTGGGGCAACCGATTTGGTGTCTTTGGAGGGCAGCAACAAAAATCCCACCAGGCAGAAAGGCTTCGGCCACCTTCTCCGTCATTGATCCCGGCTCAAGCACTTCTGCTTGGCCCCCACCTCCGCTCGCTGGAGGTCTCAATGAGCTACACAATCATAAGCCATTGGCCTAATAGCTTTATTAGAGGGGAGTTTTAAAAAAAGGCACAAAGCCCCAGCTTAATGAAACCAAGAGCGAGGAGAAAGCAAGCGGCACACTTGCCATCTCACTTCCGTGACCTCTTGGGAACCCACCAGAAAATGCTCACTTCCCACGGTGGGGGCCGTGAGCCTCGGACGGGAGATACTCTGGCCGTAAACATGTTGCCAGCTTGTTTTCTTCCTTAAAGGCTTTCTAATAAGAACAAGCGTCTCACGGTAACGTGTCATCACGGGGCAAATGGAGTCAGGTTGGAGAGAGCGCCCGGAGCCTTCCTGCTCTCAAATCTCTGCCTTGATCAATAAAAGATCACAACCAAGCGGCTCAGAGCTTAATTATTTACTATTTCTCTGCTTTCGTCTATGAGAAATTTTCTAAAGAAATCTAACTGCCTGCTCAGTGCCATATGGAGTCAATACCCTGTACTCTATGAGTGTTAATGAATTAATTAATCAACTAATGGCAGTAAAGGTCTGTGGAGACCACGGATGCTCTGCTCCCGAAGGGAACACTTTTCACTTCTCTTGGCAATATCTTTAAATCATTCGTTCCTAAAATCCTGAGTAATTTCTTAGCCAAGTGTTCATTAGGTTGTATATATCGTTACTGTCGATTACGTTGGTAACGTCTTCCTGTTTTGTTTTTCATGTCATTTCCACTTTATAAGGCCAATTTCCAATTATCTGTGGAAATGACAGGATGAGAGTCAATAGAGGGTGAAGGCTCTTCCTTTTGGCCAATCAGCAGCCAGCACCTTCTGGGTTAGGGGTTTCACTGGTAAACCTGCCTGTACCTCTTAAGTACAAACTGAAAAGTAGTGAAATCAGGAAAGAAATGAAAGGAAAAGAAGCATGACACCAGATTCAAACTACTGCACCAAGTGCATGTAATTAATACCACATTGATGAGACCTCGATGTAATATTAATCAGAACCAAAGGCAGGAAGCATATCCTTAAGATAGTCTTCCTGGCAGTAAAGGATGCATAGCTAAGAGAGTTGCCAGGCAGCAGGAGGAATTGGGACTTGCTTTTGGGAAAGGAGAGGAGGCTGAAAAATGCTACCAAAGGCAACTACAAAACCTGGAGAGGTGGCTCAGTGGTTAAGAGCGTGCTGTCTGTTCTTCCAAAGGCCCGGGGTTCAATTCCCAGCACCCACATGGCAGCTTATAACTGTCTGCAATGCCAATTCCAAGGGATATGACACCTTCACACTAATGGAATTAATTTTTTTTTAAAATCCTGGACTAGAAGTTCTTTTTGAATAAAAAACCTTGACTGCACATTGGTGTGATAAAAGCCAGCGGGAAGCACTAGACAGCTTGACAGCTTTTACAAGCCATCAATATTTCCAGAAGGAGCCGAGGAGTGGTAACACGGTGGGGGGAGAATGTCCAGGCTGGAGCCAGAGGAAGGGGCTGAGGGGTGGGTGAGATGAGGCATAGAGAAGTCTCTGATGGTCTTCTCCCCGTGAGCTGCCAATTGGGAGCAATGAGGGGCCATCAGAGATCTTGCTGTTTGTTTTAAAACCACTTTTTATTGAATGGTGACAAAGTTAAGTTCTGGACTGAGATGGGATTTGAAAAGTTGCAGAGCCCTTTGCTCCAGTCTATTTCAATAGTTGGACTGTAAACAAGTGGTAAAGCTGCCGAAATAAAATCTGGAGTGTGTGCCCTAACTTCAGCTCCGCTACCCAATAGGACTGGGAGAAGCATGACATGCAAATGGCATGCAATGACAGGGCTAAATACCAGAGTGAAAGCTTCCTAGGAACAATAGTGTGGAGTTCATGCCAAATCTCTCTCTCTCTCTCTCTCTCTCTCTCTCTCTCTCTCTCTCTGCCTGTCTCATTCTCTCTCATGCCCTCTCTGTCCAAATTCTACTGAGGAGAAACACAGGGAATTGGAAGGGCAAAGGGAACTTCAGTTGCCAGGGCTGAGAGATGTGTTCCTGGCATAAGAAACAGAACTTAGAATGCATTTTTCCATAGAAACCTTAATGAAGACTGTAACTGAGACCCATCAGGAGGGCAGAATAAGTGTGAAAATAACCAATTCTATGAGGCCAGAGAGGCCCTAGGGTCCTGGTTTTACTATATGCATGCTGTGTGCCCTTCAGCAAGTTACTCAACATATCTGAGCTCTGATTCCCTTTGACATTAAATTCTGAGAATTAAACCACTGAGGTAACATGAAGACCAGAATATAGTCCGGTCAAAGCATGCACTAACTTTGTTAGCCTAGTTATTAAAGGACAAGGCTGCAGTGCATTGTGGATTACATAGGCTTTTGTGGGCCACACTCTGAACCCAAATACCACTGTTTCTGGGAGGAAAAAAAAAAGTCCTCTGAGTTCAGGCAACCCACTTAAAAAAAGAGTTAGACTCCCAAATTAATTTACAAATTGGGCACTCTATGTTCTTGTTTTGTAGCATCCTTTGAAGATCTAAGATCAGTTGATGCATTTAAGGACATAAAATGTATTATGTATAGCTTGGTTGTTCATAAAATTATCATGTTTGAGATAAATAGAGATGTGGAGGACGAGGAAAGAAAAGAAATTAAGAAATACATGGGGGTTTATCTTCTTGTTTTTCCAGCTTGAAGAATAAAAAGCAAGAGGTTCTAAACAGTAAAGTTTCTGGAGGTCTTCGCATCCTTAAAGTAGGATCCTCGCTTCTTCACATAGATGAGCGATATCAGTCAAGAAAAATCCTGCAGGGTGAGAAGCTGACCCTGCCCCGAAGTCAGAGAACCAGGCAGGTAGACAAGGGAAGACCATTTCCCATGAAGTACTATGACAAAGGGCTGCTATAGTGACCTACAGAACGCCCTGGCTTCCATCAGTCTGAAAAGGCTTAAGGGTACTATCTTACATGGCATGAGGCTTGGAACTGGGGCACACTCCACATAATCCAGTGACTCAGTCACGTCGTAGAGGACCCAGGTTCTTCTCACCTCTTTCGGCTCTGCCATTCTAAGCACGTCACCCTTTGTTTTTAGTTTTGAATGCTCATGGTGTTAAGATGGATGCAGCAGCTCTCGCCATCTTAGCCTCACACAGCAACGCACAAGGGTCTAGAGGGAATCCCCTCTTCCTCTTCAGAAGTATGGAAAGCAGTCCCAGAAGCACATGCCCCAACAAAAAGGCTTCGCTCCTATCTCACTGGCCAAGAAAACCACAGCGTGCGTCTTTCTAAAATAATTCCTAACAAGAAAAAGGTGACCAACATGGTTGACCTGTGCTAATGAAGATTTACCTATCTGGACCAAGGAAGAGACCAAATACCAGGTATCTGGCTACCTGCACAGAACCAGAGCTATGAGGGAACATGGGATAGAGCGTCATGTCCAAGCAACTGTTATGCCGGGGTCGTTTCCTCCCCATGGGACATGACCGAGCATCAGCCACCACGAAGCAGAGCTGCCCTGGGTGTCCTACAAAACACCTTGGCTTCAGTGGGTAATAAAACAGAGCTAACTCCCTGCTGGACAGTTTTTCACTCACAGACTTGAGAATTCTAAAACTCGTGTCCAGCGAACACTCCTGTAGCCTCTTCTACCACAGGTCGTCTGCTACCGAGACAATTAGCACTTACAAAGTCCTCCAGACACATAGCTCAGTCTTCCACCTGTCTCTCCCATACCCCAGGACATTCGGAATATATTCCGCAGCACATCATCCTAAACTGTACACAGGGAGGATCTGGAGTGAGCGAGAACAGTCTACAGCCTCCTGATGGAGGGCCGGAGCAAAGGAAGCCCCGAGCAACCCTTGCACCTGGCACACTCCACTATCTGATGAGCCTGCACCGTCAGTAATTCATTTTGTTTGTTTGTTTGTTCTCTTCTGTCCCTTGAGTTTCCCTTCTGTTCCCTTCTACCACACCCTTGCTATTATGTTTGCTTTTAAAAGCAGCTTTGATGTTCTTCTATCGAGAATTCTCTGTTTAGCTCCGTTCCCCATTTTTTTAATTGGATTACTTGGTTTGTTGCTTTTCTGCTTCTTTAGTTCTTTATATATACTGGATATCAGCCCTCTGTCAGATAAAGGGTTGGTGAAGATTCTTTCCCAATCTGTAGGCAGTCGTTTTGTTTTGATGACGCTGTCTTTTGCTTTACAGAAGCTTTTCAGTTTCATGAGGTCCCATTTATTGATTGTTGCTCTTAGAGCCTGTGCTGTTGGTGTCCTGTTCAAGAAGTTGTCTCCTGTGCCAATGAGTTCTAGGCTGTTCCCCACTTTTTTTTCCAACTGATTTAGAGTATCTGGTTTTATGTTGAGGTCCTTGATCCACTTTGACTTTAGTTTTGTGCAGGGTGATAAGTATGGATCTATTTTCATTTTTCTGCATGTAGATATCCAGTTGGTCCAGCACCGAATGGCAGAGAAACACTTAAAGAAATGCTCAACCTCACTAGCCATTAGGGAAATGCAAATCAAAACAACCCTGAGATTTCACCTTACACCCATCAGAATGGCCAAGATCAAAAACTCAAGTGACAACACAGGCTGAAGAGGTTGTGGAGAAAGGGGAACCCTCCTCCATTGTTAGTGGGAATGGAAACTGGTACAACCACTTTGGAGGTCAATCTGGCTCTTTCTCAGACAATTAGGATTAGTGCTACCTCAAGTCCCAGCTATACCACTCCTAGGTATATACCCAAAATTTGCTCAAGTACACAACAAGGACATTTGTTCAACCATGTTTGTAGCAGCTTTCTTTGTAATAGCCAGAACCTGGAAACAACCCAGATGTCCATCAACAGAGGAATGGATACAGAAATTGTGGTATTTTTACACAATGGAATACTACTCAGCAATCAAAAAGGAGGAAATCATGAAATTTGCAGGCAAATGGTGGGATCTAGAAAAGATCATTCTGAGTGAAGTATCCCAGAAGATGAAAGACAAACATGGTATATACTCGCTTATATAGACCTACAAGATATGATAAACATAATGAAATCTACACACCTAAAGAAGATAATCAAGACAGAAAGCAGACACAGGCGAAGATGATCAATCCTCATTTAGAAAGACAAATGGGATGTGCATTGAACGTATGACAGGAGTCTACCGCAGAAGGCATCTGAAAGACTCTACCTAGCAGTGTTTCAAAGCAGACACTGAGGCTCATAACCAAACCCTCAGCAGAGTGCAGGGAATCATATGAAAGAAGGGGAGTTAGTATGATATGGAAAGGATAGGAGCTCTACAAGGACCAAATATATCTGGGCACAGGGTCTTTTCTGAGACTGACACTCAACCAAGGACCATCTATGGATATAAACTAGAACTTCTGCTCGGATGCGGCTCGTGGTAGCTCAGTAACCAATTGGTTTCCCAAAGTAAGGGGAACAAGGACTATTTCTAACAGGAACTCAATGACTGGCTCTTTGACCTCCCCACCCCTCAGGGGAGGAGCAGTCCTGTCAGGCCACAGAGGAGGACTTTGCAGCCAGCCCTGAAGATACCTGATAAAACAGGGTCAAATGAAAGGGGAGGAGGTCCTCCCCTATCAGTGGACTTGGAAAGGGGCAGGGAAGAGACCAGGGAGGGAGTGTGGGGTTGGGGAGGGAATGAGGGAGCTGGATACAGCTGGGACACAGAGTTAACAAAATGTAACTAATAAGAAAAATAAAATTAAAAAAAAAAAAGCAGCTTTGATACTTTAAATTTTTCTTATGTTTAGCTGATTTTGCTTATATGTTTTTTTATTATTATGAAGTCAGGTTTGTTTGTTTGTTTGTTTTCTCTTGATGGGTTTTTCTCTTTTCTCCTAAACTACTTCTTCTGTTTTTTGCTTGCTGCTTCCATTTTAGGTATTGTCAACTCATGTTTTTAATCTCTTCTAACATTCTTCTCTCTTTTAACATTCTTTTGTCTTCTGCTTGCTGTCCCTTCAATTTCACCTAATTTTTTTCTTTCTTTCTTCCTTTTCCATACTACCTATCTCCATTTTATTATACTATTACTATTATATATTGTACCCTTATTAAATTTTAACTTCGTAGCTTACTTTATATTACCTTGCTATTTTCTTTTTTTTCATTAATATCTCCTTCTAATTTATTTTTTTTATTTTTTTTATTTTTTTTTCTCAGTTACATTTTATTAACTCTGTATCCCAGCCATGTCCCGATCCCTCATTCCCTCCCAGTCCCTCCCTCCCTCCCTCATCTCCACCGTGTCCCTTTCCAAGTCCACTGATAGGGGGGACCTCCTCCCCATTCATCTGATCCTGTTTTATCAGGTATCTTCAGGACTGGCTGCAAAGCCCTCCTCTGTGGCCTAACAGGACTGCTCCTCCCTTCGGGGGTGGGGAGACCAAAGAGCCAGTCATTGAGTTCCTGTTAGAAATAGTCCCTGTTCCCCTCACTTTGGGAAACCAATTGGTTACTGAGCTACCACAGGCTACATCTGAGTGGAGGTTCTAGGTTATATCCATACATGGTCCTTGGTTGAATGTCAGTCTCAGAAAAGACCCTGTGCCCAGATATATTTGGTCCTTGTGGAGCTCCTATCCTTTCCCCATCAGACTAACTCCCCTTCTTTCTTATGATTCCCTGTACTCTGCCAAAGGTTTGGTCATGAGTCTTTGCTTTGAAAACACTACTAGTTAGAGTCTTTCAGATGCGCTCAGTAGACTGTCATACGTTCAATGCACATCCCATCTGTCTTTCTAAACGAGGATTGATCATCTTACCCCATGTCCGCTCAATTGATTATCTTTTTTAGGTGTATAGATTTCATTATGTTTATCATATCTTATAGGTCTATATAAGTGAGTATATCCCATGTTTGTCTTTCTCCTTCTGGGATATTTCACTCAGAATGATCTTTTCTAGATCCCACCATTTGCCTGCAAATTTCATGATTTCCTCCTTTTTGATTGCTGAGTAGTATTCCATTGTATAAAAATACCACAATTTCTGTACCCATTCCACCATTGATGGACATCTGGGTTGTTTCCAGGTTCTGGCTATTACAAATAGAGCTGCTATAAACATGGTTGAGCAAGTGTCCTTTTTGTGTACTTGAACAAACTTTGGGTATATACCTAGCAGTGGTATAGCTGGGTCTGGAGGAAGCACTATTCCTATTTGTCTTAGAAAGCGCCAGATAGCTTTCCAGAATGGTTGTACCAGTTTACATTCCCACCAGCAGTGGAGGAGGGTTCCCCTTTCTCTACAACCTCTCCAGCATGTGTTATCGCTTGAGTTTTTCATCTTGGCCATTCTGATGGGTGTAAGGTGATATCTCAGGCTCGTTTTGATTTGCATTTCCCTGATGGCTAATGAGGATGAGCATTTCTTTAAGTGTTTTTCTGCCATTCTATATTCCTCTACAGAGAATTCTCTGTTTAGCTCTGTTCCCCATTTTTTAATTGGATTACTTGGATTGCTGCTTTTCAGCTTCTTTAGTTCTTTGTATATACTGGATATTAGTCCTCTGTCAGATAAAGGGTTAGTGAAGATTCTTTCCCAATCTGTAGGCAGTCGTTTTGTTTTGATGACGCTGTCTTTTGCTTTACAGAAGCTTTTCAGTTTCATGAGGTCCCATTTATTGATTGTTGCTCTTAGAGCCTGTGCTGTTGGTGTTCTGTTCAGGAAGTTGTCTCCTGTGCCAATGAGTTCTAGGCTGTTCCCCACTTTTTTTTCCAATTGATTTAGGGTATCTGGTTTTATGTTGAGGTCCTTGATCCACTTTGACTTTAGTTTTGTGCAGGGTGATAAATATGGATCTATTTTCATTTTTCTGCATGTAGACATCCAGTTGGTCCAGCACCATTTGTTGAAGATGCTGTCTTTTTTCCATTGAATGGAATTGGCTTCTTTGTCGAATATCGAGTATTCATAGGTGTGTGGATTTATTTCTGGGTCTTCTATGCGGTTCCATTGATCCTCCTTTCTGTTTCTATGCCAATACCATGCAGTTTTTATTACTGTTGCCCTGTAGTACAGCTTGAGATCAGGAATGGAGATACCTCCAGATGATCTGTTGTCGTACAGGATCGTTTTGGAGATTCTGGGTTTTTTGTTTCTCCATATGAAGCTGAGAATCTTTTTTTCAAGGTCTGTAAAGAATTGAGTTGGTATTTTGATGGGAATTGCATTGAATCTGTAGATTGCTTTTGGCAGTATGGCCATTTTCACAATGTTAATCCTACCAATCCATGAGCACGGGAGATCTTTCCATCTTCTGATATCTTCTTCGATTTCTTTCTTCAGAGACTTGAAGTTTTTCTCAAACAGGTCTTTCACTTGCTTGGTTAGAGTCACACCAAGGTACTTTATGTTATTAGTGGCTATTGTGAAGGGTGTTGTTTCCCTAATTTCTTTCTCAGCCTTTTTGTCTTTGGTATATAGGGGGGCTTCTGATTTTTTTGAGTTGATTTTGTATCCTGCCACTTTGCTGAAGGTGTTTATCAGCTGAAGGAGTTCTCTGGTTGAATTTTTGGGGTCGCTCATGTATACTATCATATCATCTGCAAATAGTGACACTTTGACCTCTTCCTTTCCGATTTGTATCCCCTTGATCTCCTTTAGTTGTCTTATTGCTCTGGCTAGGACTTCAAGTACTATGTTGAAGAGATATGGGGACAATGGACTACCTTGCTATTTTCTACTCTATGGTCTACTCTATGCTATCTCAGTTGTCTTTAATTTAAGATATATTTCTGTATCTATTTTAATTTGATGGTATTGCTATTACAATATTTTAGAACTTGTATACATGATCAGTGACTTCAAAAGTGATATAAGCAGATGAATGAAGAAATATTTAGATAATAGAGTGAGATAGATGATAAAAATCAGTCAGAAAACAATGTATAAGAGGGAAGACAAGTAAAAAATGTTAGAAATGAAAAACCCAATAGATTATATAATGTAACATTGCTAATAAACTACACCAAGCAGAAAAAAAGAAAGATGGAAGTCAAAATCAATGAAATGTTAAATTCAGACGTCAATAAACAAACAAAATCAGTATGCCCACAAATTCCAGGAAATGATCAAGAAACTAAACCCTAGAATTTTTTATCCACTCGGATAAAAAAAAAGGAGCTGAGATATAAATACATACATATTCTATTTCTGCAAAATTATAGCAGAAATTTTCCCAAATCTAGGGAAAAAATGGGCGTCCAGACACAACTGTTATTTAAAACACCAAATATATATGACCAAATAAGACTCTCCATAATTCACCACTCAAAATTCTAGAACTACAAAATGAAAAGATAATGTTAAAATTTTCAAGAGAAGATGATAAGTTCATAAGCAAGCCTATCAGAATAACATCAAATCACTCAACAGAAACTATTAAAGCAAGGAATGCATATATTGATATCATTCAAGCCCTAAAAATAATTGTCAACCAAGATTGCTAGAGTCTTCAAATTTATCTTTTAAAATTGACAGAGAAATAAAGGCATTTCAGGACAAACAAAAACTAAGGTAATTTATTAGCACCATTGAGCATTGTAGAAGATCCTTAATCGAATTCTATACAAAGAAGAGAGGAAATGTCTCAATCATGACAGGGAACAAAGGAAAAAATTTCATGAAAATAGAAATACGAAAATAAACTGAAAAGAATCAATTATGTTCAGCTCAGTAAACCAGCAAATCCTCAATATGAAGAGAAAGGCAACAAACAATAATTCAGTTGATCAGAAAAACAACCCCAAAATTACAAGAATCAGTAAATCTCTGTAAGTCGTATCCCTAAATATAAATAGCCTTAACTTTCTGATGAAGACATGCAGACTAGTTGACTGGATAAAAAAACGACATCCAACCAATTTCTGTCTCCAGGTAACACACCCAAGGGGCTAGCAGGAGGGGAGGACCTCTTAGTCAGTAAAGTGGTGTCACACAAGTGGGAAGACCGAGTTTAATCTCCAGCACCACTGTAAAAAGCCAGCTACAACAGTACATGCTGTTTTCAGGGCCTGAAGGACATCATTAGAAGTGTTTCTGGCTTTAACAGTTTAGGCTGAGTGGTCTGATGCTATTCTCATAGGCTTGTTTATGAGTTTATAGTCTCCCCTTGAAGCTTTTAATATTGTTTTATTCCATTTTGGCATCTTGGTATGCAGCGTAATCCTAGAACTGGATGGGCAGACATATGAGGACCCCCAGCTGGAACTTGTTGGTCAGCCAATCTATTCGAGTCATTGTGCTCCGGATCCAGCGAGAAATTCTCTATAATTCTCTATCACAACATGACAAAAGTAGTTGAGGAAGACACTTGAAATTAACCTATAGCCTCTACACACAGACACATACATTCATATGTGCACACACACACACATACACATGTGCACCCATGTACCTACTACACATAAGCACATACATACACACAAATAAAAAAATACTTCCACTGAAAAAGACACAATAATATTAAAAGTAAAAAGATAAAACATAGAGCAATTTTGTGTCCACTTTTAAAATTGCCTTTTGACTACAATTTGTACTATCCATATTTGGGGGTATAAGGCCATCTACTTGGTCAGCTACCAGAATCTATACCCTTAAAGAAAACTACTCCCCTTCCCCCGGAAGCCATCAGTTGTTCGTAGTTCCTCAGTTAAGAGTCAGGGTGCTAAAATATTGATTGGCTTTATATTTTGCAGGTCTTTGCAAGAAACCACAGCTATTCTGGATTTATAATTGAAGCCCAGAAGACACTGTTTTTCTTTTGTTGTCCCTAATCTCTGACTCTTACAATTTTTCTTTTCTCTCTTCTGGATGAACTCTGAGTCTCAGAGAGTGTCATACAGATATTTCCTTTGTGGCTTAAGATTCCGCTGACACTTGTTTTCCACACTTTGACTAGTTGTGAATTTCTACATTAACCACCATCTACTGCACAGAGAAATTTCTGTAGTGAGTCTGCTAACTGCATTAAACTATAAATAGAGAGACACAATCTTAGAGGATAGTTTGATGCTATGTCCTTTTAGAAGAATAATTGGATAGCAGTAGTAGGCTCATCCCTGGGGCCTGTGTATTCCCCAACCATTGGTCCTTGGCCAGATTTACAATGCTACACATGTGTTTCCCTCTGTGAGGTGGACCTTAAAGTCAATCAGAAAGGAGTTGCTCACCCCCAAAACACTAGTGTCACTACCGAACCCATGACAAGCCTGTCATTACTGAAGCTCACACATTTATAGCTAGGTAAGACTGTTGGGAAGGCTGTTGACGACTTTTAAATAATAAATGAGTCAATGAGTAAGGCAGGGAGGTAATTTAAAAGTTACTAGAGCCAGCCAGGCCATGGTGGTTGCATGCCTTTAATCCCAGCACTCAGGAGGCAAAGGCAGGCAGATTTCAGTAAATTTGAGTCCAGCCTGATCTACAGAATGAGTTCCAGGGCAGGCCAGGCTACAAAAAACCAAAAGAAAAAAAAAAGTTACTGGAGTCAAATATGAAAAGACACCCCTTAGAGTAATGAGTACTTACATTAAAAACTCAGGGAGGGGCAGGGGAGATGACTCAGCAGGTAAGGCACCTGCTGCCAATCTAAGCTCAATGCCTGGAACCACATGATGCAAAGGGAGAACTGACTCCTGAAGGTTGTCCTCTTATCTCCACACACACGCCCACATACATACTCTAACACATACATATGCATGCTAAATAAATAAAGTCAGAGAGAGCTCAAATAAACACATCAACAATATGCCTCAAGGTGCTTGAAAATAAACATATCCAAAATTAGTACAATAGGTGTAAGGAAATAATAAAGATCAGGAGTAAAGTTAATGAAATTGAGACTAAAAGACAATAGAGTCAACAAAAAAAGAGTAGGCTCTTTAAGAAGTCATTCAAGATGAGTAGACTCTTAGCCAAAATAACCAAAAGTATGAAAGAAAACCTAAATTAATAAAATAGAAGTTGAAAAACAAAAATAGAGATTATAATTGATATCAGTGAAATGCAGGGACCATTAGGGGATGAATATGTTTTGAAAATATATTTCAAAAAGCGAGAAAGTCCAGACGAAATTAACAAACTTTTATACATCTAAGTTCTACCAAAATTAAATCAAGAGGATATAAGCAACCTAAATCTATCTATAATGATCAACAATATTGAAGTAGTAATAAAGATCCTCTCAACCTAAATAAACAAATAACAAATAAAGGCTAACACTAATGTACTTCAAATTATTCCATAAAATAAAAAAGATGGAATAGTATTAAATTTATTCTGTGGTACCAGTATTATAGACAACACAGAACACAAATTTCCCTGAAGATCATAGATGTAAAATTTCTCAGTAAAATATGTGCACACCAAATTCAAGAACACATTGAAAGTAACATATACTGTGATTGAGTTGGCTTTATTCGAGAGACATAAGAATGTTTCAACATGCATAAATCAATAAATATTATACAGCATATAAATAGACTCAAGGACAGAAATCACAGAGTCATCTCAAAGAGATGCAGGAAACGTCTCTGACAAAGTTCACCATCACTTCATGACAAAAGCCCCACAGAATGTAAGCATGGCAGAGACATACTTCAAGATAGTAAAGGCTATGCTCAACAGACCTATAACCAACTTCGTACTATGTGAAGCAAAACCAAAAGCATCTCTTTCATTCTCTTCACTCTTACTCAGTGCAGTGCTTGAAGTCTCACCTAAATCAATAAGGCAAGAGAAAAGGGGGAGAGGGGAGCATTTAAATGGAAAACAGTTCAAAGTATCCTTATTTTCAGATGCTACAATTGTAAAAGACCTTACAGCTTCCCCAGGAAAGGGACTAACAAAATCTCACCCATAGCTGAAGAGCTTTGACCATTGAAAGCTGCTGGGACAGAGGGAGTCTGTTTCCTTCAGGGAGGCGGTCCCTGTTAATATGCCCACACTTCAGTGGATGGCCCTATACCCATGTACATAAGGACAGGACAGACTGAACTAGGCACACTACAAAAAGAGGAAATGAAATTGGGAGAAGACTCTGGTATAGGGGTCTGCAAAGAACTGGGGGAAATCGGATGTTTATATAATCAAAAACCACTGAATACATGTATGAGATTTTCATTATTATTTTTAAAACTCCCACAGAAAACTCTTCAACATGACAAATACTTTCTGCACATAACAGGATGTAAAGTTAACATACAAAAATGACTAGCTTTTCTATATATCGGTATTAAACTAACTTGCTGATGAAGAAATACGGAAAACAGATCTCATTTAGAATAACTTGCACAAAGTAAAACATCTAGGAGGAAACCTAACCAAGGACAAAAATTGACCTCAAAAGTAAAATTTTTAAAACATTGAAGAAAAATATTGAGGAAGACAAAATTTCCCATACTCACCAAACCAAATAAATAGATAAATAAATAAATCTAAAGTTCATATGGAATCATGGAAGATCCCAAATAGGCAAAGCCATGCTTAAACAGAAAGACCAATGTTGGAGGTATCAAGAACTTGACTTCAAATTATACTACAGAGCCACAAAAACAAAGTACCATGGTACTAACAACATATGTGCATACCAATGTAATAGAATTGAGAACCCGGGGGGGCGGGGAACAGCTGGCCATCTGAATTTTTCACAAAGGCGCCGAAAACATACATTGGTAAAAAGATGGCCTCTTCAATATGTAATGCTGGGAACACTGACTATCCACGTGTTGAAGAATAAAATTAGATTACCTATGTCTCCATCTGTACAAAAATGGCTCAAAGACCTTAATATAAGACCCGTGCTAAAGAAAAATATAGGAAAAATGCCTCAAGATATAAGGAGAGACAGGAACTTTCTTTAAAAGACCTTCAATAGCACAGAATATAACCCCAAATATTAACAAATAGCATTGCATGAAATTTAAAAGCTCCTGTACAACAAAGGAAACGAGAGTAATGAGGTTTAACAGGAAAAAGAACAGGAGAAACCTACAAGGAATTCAAAAACTTAAACACTAAAATAAAATGATCCAATCAACAAATCTTTAAAAACGAAATATAAAGAGGAAATAAATAGTTGGAAAAAAAATGTTCAACATTCCTGGAATAGCCATCAGTGAAATACAAATTTTAACTTTTTTGAGATTCCATTGCACCCCTGTAAGAATGGCCGCCATCATGAAATCAAGTCAGCAAATGCTGGTCAGAATATAGAAAGAAAAAGGATCCCCATAGACTAGTAGTGCTATAAATTTCTTCAGCCGCAGCAGGAATCAGTGTGGAGGTTGTTCCAACTAAAGGTAGAACTAGCATATGGCCCAGCTGTCCCATTCCTGGCTATCTATCCCTATAGAACCAAAAGAACTGAAGTCTGAACACTACCAATGTGTAGCCTGTATACTCATTCCTTGCTATCTATCCGCATACAGCCAAGGGACTCTAAGTCTGCATACTAGCAATGTGTCTATAAACCATGCACATTGCAGCACAATGCACAACAGTCAAGACGTCCAGCCAATGAATAGCCTAGACATCTGTGAGCAGATAAATGAATAGAATGTGTTTTATAAACACACAATGGAGTTTCACTGAGTTCTAAAGACAAAATTAAGTTGTTCCTAATGTCCCGGGAAAGGTGGTAGAACTAGTGATTATCACGTTAAGAAAAATAATCAGACTCAGAAAAACAAATGTTATGTTTTTTTTTTCTCGTGCAGAATTTAGTTGCAGATAGATATAAATAAGGGAATGATATCGATAATATAAAAGTAGAACTGAGAACTGGATGAGGGAAGGAAGCGGTCTTAAGGCGGGGGAGTGGATGAAATATAAATTTCTTAAAAGGAAATAAATATTGTAGGTCCAAGGGCATTCTTCCCCTGTGTCTTTCGGAGCTGTCAAACCTTCAGAGATGAAGCATTAGAGGGCATCTACTTTCCCTGGCAGGTTTCTGATATGATTGGAAGCCACAGTCCTGAGCTTCCGGGCACTCTACTCTTTCCTTTACTCTGTTGATATTTCACATTACATTAGGGAATGCACCATACGGACCAAATGTGAGAGCAATGAAGATTTCTCCTCTTCTCTCCTAACTGCCATGCCAAGTGAAAGGACACCATCAGCCTATAAAAGGCAATAACCTCATTCACTCTAATAACCTCTGCCCTTTAGCCCATGATGTGTTCATTCTAAGCACGGGGAGAGGAATTTATGGGAGCATTTAGGTCCAAATCTGCCATCAGCTTTAGCAATCTCAATTAATCACTGGGTTAATCATTCCCATTCCTTCAAAAATGGGCCAAGTTAATTAGAATGAAGGTTACTTTAAAATTATCTCTTTAGATGTCTTACAAATTTCAGAAAAGAACCCCTTAGCATGAAAAATTTAGACCAGGGATGCAGCCAGTGGAGATTTGCAAAAGATCTTTAAAAGGTGATGTACTTCTGGATCCGTTTTCTTTCCAGTTTTAGGATACTTTACTTAAGGAAACCAATCATTGTTCATAGTGTGAATGTATCAGAGAACCAAAGAGACCCAATTATCAGCACCTTTGCCAGTCTAGGCCAACGAAAGTTTCTGCATACATATTAGAATGTGCCAGAAAGTATTCAAAATATCTCTGCCTGCTATAAAAAAAATATATTGTAAATGTTTTCCACATGCAAGAGCCATTTCTTCCAAAAATACAGATAAGCTCAAAGAACACTCTCTAAGAAAAATAGTTCACTATGATTTGAATCAGAATTCTTCTATACAATTGACCATTAAAGGATTTTTTCCATGAAGACAGGCTTCCATTGAAGAAAAGTGAGGCATGGGAAGAAGAGAGAAAAACAAAGCCTGGAAGGATATAAAAAAAATTTTTCCTGTATCTTTTCACAGACTCTGGACAATCCCTAGCAAAAGAGAAAACTCATCAAACAAAATTTACCTATTACTAGGTAAAATTTACCTATTACTAGGTAAATCTGGAAGAAGTCAGAGCAAGAAGTGTTTCACATTAGATGAAAAGTACTGTGGCCTACCAAGACACAAGTGATCTGCCCATAACCCTATGACCTTCTGTCTACCCATTCTTGTTAATCTAATAGTTTATGCCCTGATCTCTCACATGCACGCTGCCATCTTCCACATTATATGAACTAAGAATTGGTTGATATTTTGCCTTTCTTCCAACTTTTTTTAAAAGATCTATTCTTTCCCAATCTGTACCAACCAAGTACCATGCATGGAGATAACCTAGAACCCCTGCACAGATGTAGCCCATGGCAGTTTAGTGTCCAAGTGGGTTACATAGTAATGGGAAGAGGGACTGCCTCTGACATAAACTGATTGGTCTGTTCTTTGATCACCTCCCCCTGAGGGAGGAGCAGCCTTACCAGGCCACAGAAGACAACAATGCAACCACTCCTGATGAGATCTGATAGACTAAGATCAGAAGGAAGGAGAGGAAGACCTCCCTATCAGTGGATTTGGGGAGGGGCATGCATGAAGAAGGGGGAGGGAAGGGTGGGTTCAGAAGGGGAGGAGGGAGGGGCTTATGGGGGGATACAAAGTGAATAAACTGTAATTAATAAAAAAAAAAAAAGGAGATGGCATCTAGACCCTAAGGACACTTCTGATTCATCACAGGAGGGGGGTGAGCAATGGAGTCAGCTAAAACCACTGCCATTTTCAAAGAATTTATATATCACCTTGCTATGCTGCTATGCAATAAAACTTATGTAAGGACCCTAAAAAAAAACTACTAATTTGTTATGTTTACTATTTACACCTGCAAAGCCAGAAGAGGGCACCAGATCTCATTATAGATGGCTGTGAGTCACCATGTGGTCGCTGGGAATTGAACTCACGACCTCTGGAAGAGCAGCCAGTGCTCTTAACCTCTGAGCCATCTCTCTAGCACTCCCTTTCTTCCAACTTAATGGGCTAGCCTCATGCTACATTAGTGAAGATCATAGCATTCCTGGGTCTGAGATGATAGATCATTTGTTGTTTATAATGAATAGTAGCCAGAATTTCAGCATTTTTGTAACAATTTCCCATGTCTCAACTCCTAAGAATGGCATGAAGAGGGCCCAGCTGACCACTCAACATAATAGGTTGCATCACAGAAGAGGAATTCTGAGCATGGGAAATCCAAATCTTGTATCACGGATTGAGGGAATGCTATTCTTCTCTACAGTGAGACTGTATTTTCTCTGTCTTTTAAGATTATAGTCAAACCTGACTTCACATGGGAAAAGAAATTGTATCTTCCAAGGACAGTCTCTCTGTACTTTCTCAGAAAGATTGTCTAAATCAAAGGACACAAGATACCTCACTTACGGGTTGTGAAGAGACTCATGGAAGACTGTATCAAACAATATCCATCACTCACTTCTCAGTATCAGGTCATCTGGAATATTGTCCCATGGGTACCCTATTCTGTTGGTCATTCCAATTATTCAAATCAAAACAGGCTAAGATTAAACCCATTCTTTATCTCAGGTGGCATATCTCATATAGTCAGTAGTGGCAAATTCCAATTAACAGGGTGAAGCCCCAAAGTCTTGATCTCAAATAGGATCCTCAGAGTCCCAGACTTGTTGGGATAATCTCTGGTACACTGTGTAAAAGTTGTCTTTGCATTATTCAAATGCTGATTTCCGTACCAGGAGAGAGCTATGTACAGGACAGACTTTAGCACTGTCATTTTTATGAAGCATCACCTGTCTCAGTGTTTTGTGAACATCTTCTCCATCATCTTCTGATTGGTTTAATAAAGAGCTGAACAGCCTATAGCAGGCAGGAAAGGGTAGGCAGGGCTTCCAGGCAGAGATAGGAACTCTGGGAAAGAATCAGGAGTCGGGGATTCACCAACCAGGCACAGAGGAGGAAACAGGTGCCAGAACTGAGAAGAGGTAATGAGCCACATGGCAGAACATATATTAGCATAAATGGGTTAATTTAAGTTATACGAGCAAGTTGGGAACAAGCCTAAGCTAAAGCCAAGTTTGGTTATTAGCAAAAAAGTCCCTGTGTCATTACTGGGAGCTGGCAGTCTGAAGAAAATCCCATTATAATTGATGCCCAACGTGGGGCATGTAATCCAAACATCGACAGAGCCAGGTTATAATTGGCAATCAACATGGCACACCTATATTCAAGCTTAAAGCCTGAGAAAAGTCCCAGGTGGGAACCAGGGAGAGTATTTCCCTAGCGGCCGCACACTGCTCTGAACTCAGCAGGAGACTAGGTAGAAGCACCTGACACAGCACAGGCCCAGCAACTTCCCAGAGCAGGGGACAAGTAGGTGCAGCTCCCAGCTGGTACCCCCAGCAGGTGGCAGAAGGCCAGAGAAACGTGCGTCCACCTAAGGAATGCTGCTGACGTGCAAGCAGACAGAGCTGGATGGCAGACAGAACCCACAAACCGGGAGCGCAGTGACAAGACTAGATCTAAGGGTGCAGAAACCTAGGTTTCTTCTGTCAGCTACTATGGGTGCTGAGGGGCAGAACCACCTCTTCCCTGTGAGCAGAGCAGCTGGGGCAGAGCGGGAAGCTAGCACTTTGTGCCAGCTGAGCTGTAGAAGGAGCCTACACCCTTAGTAGCTTGGTAGGGTGCGGAACCTTGGAACAGCAGAAAGAACACCAGGAAAAGTACATGGAGAGAAAAACCACACCAGCTGCATAGAGAATTCACCAGCCAGGCAGAGAAAAAGAAAAAAGTGCTGGGACTGAGAAGAGGTAAGGAGGTCCATGGCAGAACACAGATTAGTATCAACAGGTTAATTTAAATTAAAGAGCAAGTTGGGAACAAGCTTAAGCTAAAAGCCAAACTTTCATATTAATAAGAAGTCTCTGTGTCATTGGAAACTGGCAGTCCAAAAATGTCCCATTATACAGACTCAGTCAGTTGAACAAATATAAATCATCATGCTTTTTCCTTGAGTTTTTGTATTGAAATTTTAACGTGACCCAAATATTAATCAAAACAAATCATACTAGTGACTGCACAGACTCCATATTAGCCCACTAGAAATTCTAAGGCAGTTCTGAGAGCCACACCAATCCTAAAGAAACAAGCTGAGGCTGATCTAAATGCCCTGTAGGAACAAAGTAATATCCTTAAGCATTTCAGCTAACATCAGGGGACAGACTTTGTACCATCTTATCTATTGCTTGACTATGATCCTAGAAAGAACTGCCAGTAAGGAACACTCAAATGACTCATCAGTTTTTCCCTAGAAAGTACCACCGAGGAAGAAAACATCCCTTACAATGGTGAAATCAGCTTGTAATGTTTCCTCTAATGAGTTGTCTATTCTGAGAACACCAAAATGAAATCCTCAGTGAGCTAAGATGCTGAGCCATCTTTTTGGTGATAGGTTTTAGGTAGGGGTAAAATCTGAAGAGGCAGATTTTTTTTTCTTTATCACTCTCCTCTACTAAGTCTTGTGTAAAAATGCCAAAGTTTATCAGTCAGCTCTGCTGGCATATATGTAATAAACTCAGTCAGGTCCTCAGAGTCTGAGATCTCTGACCTGTCAGCTGTAGTCATCTGCAAGAGGCGATATAACAAAACACAGACTGGATGGGACACAGAAATGTATTCCTCATGGTCCTAAATGCTGGAGGTGGAGCTCAAGGTGTCAACAGATTAGGTATCTCCCCAGTCTTCTCCTCGGTTTGTTGGTTGGTCTCCTTTACAGTGTGTTTTCACCTTTTGATCTGTGTATGCACACCTCTGGGGTCTCTTTCCTTCTGCTAAGGACACTGATAATTTAATTGTCTTTATTTTTCTTGGATCCTTCCTTTTGTTAAGATAAGGCCTCACTAAGTTGCCCTTCCTTGAGACTCACTGTTCTCCTTCCTCAGCTTCCTAAAGAACTGGAGTTACAGGCATGTGCCACCATACCCAGTGCAAATGCCTCTTCAAAGGTTCTGTCTCTAAGTACAATCACACTGGGTGGGTCTATGCTTCAACATCAAAATTTTGGGGAGACATGACATGATCTGTTTTTTAAAATGTGGCTGTAGAAGAGAGGTGACACAACAAACTCCAACTAGAGCAAATGGCACTTAGGGACTCCTGCTAATATATAATGGAGATTTCCCATGTTAGAATGAACCAATCTTAATCCCCAGATGTTAACAGCATTGAAAAGAGTTCTTGACAATGCCCAACACAAACATTATCCAAGTATCATAAACACAACAGCTGAATCTAGGGCCTTTTTATTCTACAGATCTGAAGACAGTGACTTAGGCACCCATTTCCATCAGTCCTAAAAGCTGGGGAGCCTCTACTGAAATTCCCCAGCATGTGCTCCTCTTTGACAGAATGCTCCCCCATGTTTAATCTCTGAAATTGGGTAGATAAGGATCAAGAATATAGAGGAGCAGGATTGTTTCTTGTTTGAATTTGATTTTCAGCATCATGGCTCACACAAATGAACTGTGTTTTCTACCCACCTACTGCTCTGCCTCAGGCAATAAAGCCCTGGTGGTTTATACAAGCTACCTCAGCCTTGGGTACTTCTCTGAGCATCCCTTTATACACATTGTTCTTTGCTTGAAGCCAAGGGATTTGCACCCTTTTGCTGACTTAAGCTTGGCTTACACAAAGGCAGCCTTCTCTGAAGATGCCACCTTAATCCAAGACATCTGCTGTGCCAGGGGGCAGCAAGCTACAGCCTGTGGAGCATGCCAGCTTGCTGCCTACTTTTGTAAATAAGGCTTTGTTGGGACAAAGCCACATCCCTTCGTTCACACAATGTCTATTGGCTGTTTTTGTGCTGCAGTAGCAGAAATGAGTAGTTGCAGCAGAGAAATCATGGTCCACAAAGCTTGAAAATTACTATCTAGCCCTTTACAGAGAAAGCTTGCTAATCCCTGTGCTATGCCATTACTAACAGATCATCATTTTAGCCCTTGTCTGCTTTCAACATAAAGAGCTCAGATATTCCAGAGCAGTCAAGCAGCTCACAAGAATATATCTAGGTTGCTTTGATTCAGATTCCTATTCTGTAGCTAGTCACCTTCATTAACATTGTACACCCAATGTACAATTCACCATTCACCACGACAATTACAGTCCGAATGCCTCAACTATGTATTCCCACAGGAGTTCGCATTTCTTAGAGAAATCCACCCAAAAGGACCAGGGTTCCCTTATAGTAGATGAAACTCAGCAAAAGAAAAAAAGGAGGAGGAGGTGGAGGAAACGAAGAAGAAGAAGAAAAAGAAAAAGAGAAAAAGAGAAGAAAAGAAGAAGAAGAAGAAGAAGAAGAAGAAGAAGAAGCAGCAGCAGCAGCAGAAGAAGAAGAAGAAGAGAAGAACAGGAGGAGGAGGAGGAAGGAAGAAGACGGAATACCACATACCACTGATACTTTTGGTTTCCTTTGGATCTGAATTTGACAGATTACAGAGTTAGTTGAGCCATCAGAGCCACATCTACTGTCCTCTTATCTCGGCACACCCATCCTTGTCTTTTAATCATTCAGCTTAGCGTTAATGAGTTCTGCACATTTCAATAGGCCTCCCTCCTTTATAGTAGAAGAGGTGTGTCTCCCTGCAGCCGTTACCTGAGAGGAGAGGAAGCATATTGCCACTCAGAGCAAAACTTTGCACTATCCACTCCAACGGAGCCATTTTCAGCCTGACCACTGCACCTAAAAGGAAGGGTTCCCTGTCTGGGGACAATTAGCACCAACTAGGACACCATTTAGGCTGCTGACTTTGAAGTGATTCCCTGGAACTCATTCTGCAACCACTTTTCCCCCCACCCCCAATTCATTCCCACTAATGGGCAATAAAGTGGAGGATCATTTATTGTCCAATTGGCCATAGAATTTAAAGAACATGTTTGCTACTGATTTTATATGCTTTTCCCAGACAGCAGTTATAAAACCATCAGGTCCTCATCTTTTCTTTTTCATAAAGGCATGTCTCTGTCCATATCCCATCCTCATGAGCAAAACTACTAAGGAGATGAGACAGTCTGAGATTAGACCCTATCTGTTAGCTAACAAGTTATCCTAGTGCATTTTATGGATGCTGGTAGAAGACAGAAGACTTCTGAATAAGCAAGAAACAAAGAACTATTTATTGCTTGCATCACTCACAGTAGATAGCATTATCATCTGCATTATGGTACAAGTTTCTAAATGAGGGTAGGAAGATGTCTTGAAAATATCAGCACTATAATGAGACATTGTAGAAAAACGTTGATCTTAAGAAACCTAAATTTACCCTTTGCCTTTAAAGACACTACCACGGTTTTCTTCTGAGGTCATTTCCTCTACAACCAAGCTTGAACAGGCAGAAGAATGCGAAGTGCCTAGGTCAGATAATTTACATCAAGGTGGGCATGGAGGCATATTCCCATAATCCCAGCATTCTGGAGTCTGAGGAGTGATGATCTCCAGTTCAGGGTAGGCTGATGCTATCTAGAATGATGCAAACTCAAAAACCAAAAAGAAGTATATATGCACAAGGATAGTAAGGCCCTGGAGGACTGTCTCCCAACAGAATGACGGTTGAGAATGTTTCACTGTATCTGGCCTCAATGAAAAAGAGGCCTAATCACCAAGTAATCCTTCCGTTGCTCCTAGAAGGAATACATGCAGCAGTTAGGCCACGTAGCCTATACTGCATGATTAGTTACCTCCCAAAGATATAAAACTATATGAACTAATAAAACAGTTCAGTAGTAATTACAAAATAAATAAATAAAAATAGCTTTTCAATATGCCAGTGAGAACTAGGTAATTAGTTAAAAAATATAATGGGAAAAGATTGCATTCAAATAGCACTGAAAAGTATGAAACATCTAGAGACAAAGTTAATAAGAAATATACAGGCCTAAATAAAAAAGGATCATAAATTTTCACCAAAGGACATAAAAATAGTAATTGAACCAGTTGAGGAATAGTCTATGTTCTCGGGTGGGAGAATTTGCTGTCATAATGATGTCAAGTCTTCCCCAAAATTTATCTACACAGTTAATGTAATTCTAGTTCCCAAGATTTGAGCATTAGAATTTAGAGACGGTAGAACTGTCATGAGCAGGACACTTGCTTTCTTGTTAGAACTCAGGTAGACAGGTTACTGTATTCATCAGCAAACGGTCAACCTAGCAAAGTTTGCCAGTTTTGCAGAACAAATTCATGGCCTGCAACTATCAGTGACTTAGGAGGACACTATTTCCTCTTTCTCTCATACCAAGTTCCATATTGCACTCCCCAAATCCTGCCATAAAAGCCCAAAGCCAAAGCATAAGAACTGGTTTTTACTGTTTACATTTTATTACCATGTGTTAATTATACATAAAGTGGGGTTTATTGTAACATTTTCATGCCTGTTCATAACATATTTCATATTCCTACCCAACACTTTATGTTCCTCTCCCATTTTCATTGATTCTCTTACAATTAACTTCCCTTCTACAGTTAGCTACTTAAGTTTATAGGCTTAGGTTTTGTTTTTGTTTTTTTTTTTCGTTTCAAACACCTACTTTATTTAAGGTTTTTAAACACCTCTACCTCCCCTCCAACCCTCCAACCTTAGGTAGGAGATTAGTAGGAAAAAGGGCTGTAGACCTTTTATCTACTATTTTATCTACTCAGTGAGTCATTGGGTTCTTTGGGGATACCAGTCTCAGTCAGGAAACCAGCAGTTTAGTCACCCAGCAAAGCAGCAACAGCAATGTGTCAGCAGCAGTGGAAGGATTCATTAGAAGTGTCTAGACTCTGCCCAAATGGTACCTACCAGTCAGCCAAACCGGCAAAACTCTGCCAAAGCAGCCAGAGAAGTTCCCCGGAGCATTTCTCTCTACGAAGTTCAGAGTAGGATCGTATCTGAACCATTGCAAAGCGTAGCAATGCAAAAGTGTAGAGATGCTGAAAACGCTGTCTCACTGTGTGTGGCCTTCTATTTAGCCTCCTCTCAGAGTCCACACAAGGATGTTTGTCAGCTCACAAAACCACGCCCCTCGCACAAGGTGGTTTTCAGCTGACCAACGTTGTTTTCCAAGCGGGCAAAACATTCCCACATCCCACACTTGGGACCCAAACAAAAAACATAATCACATGACACATGAGTTTCCAAAGAAACCAGAAACTTCCACTTCATTAGTTAGTTAGTTAGTTAGTTAGTTTCTTATATTTACTTCTCCAGTGTGACCCAATGAGTTTCATTAGGGTTATTTACAGGAGCAGGTTGAGTATTTGTTTGGAGTTATTTGTTTTTCTATTGATGCTTTGAGTAGTTCATATAATGTATTTTTATTATATTCACCCCTTGCTTCTCCCAGTCTTCCCAACATTCAGACCTCCGAGTTCTTTGTGTTTTTGTTTTGTTTTGTTTTGTTTTGTTTTGTTTGTAGCTCATCAGCTCCAGTTTGTGTTATCCATATAATTCTGGCTGTGGCAGCATCCACTCAAGTGTGGTCTATCTACGAGGAACCACACCCTTAAAGAAAACTGACTGCTCTTTCCCCAGAAGCCATCAACTCTCTATAGCTCCTCCATTAGAGATGGGAACTCATGAACCCTTTCCCATTCCACACAATTAGTGTGCAGGCAGAAACTCACTGCATAATTGTGTGCAGGCAGAAACAGTGAGTTTATGCATGAATAAATCTCTGTGGGTTTATGGATACAACTCCTGGCTGTTAGGATCTTTCATTTCTTCCAAGATGGTCCATTAGCCTTGGAAAGGGGTTGCTGTATAGATGTCCTATCTGTGGCTGAGCATGCCAGAGTCACTTATTTTCTGCCCTTTGACTAGCTGTGAGTTTCTACTGCACAAAGAAACTTCTCTGAGGAGTCTGAGAGCTGCACTGATCTATGGTTGGAGAGACACAGATTTAGAGGGAATTTCAACACAATGTCCATTTAGCATAATAACAGTAGCAGACTTACCCCTGGGGCCTGTGAGCTCCCCAACTATGAATTCTTGGCCAGATTGACAGTACCGAGTACATGTTTTCTCCTGGGTAGTTGGTCTTAAATTAAACCAGAGAGCAATTGGATGTTCTCATTTGTGTCACTATTGGACCCCTGGGCATAGTGAGTCATGGCAGTCATTATGGCAGTTTACAAAGTTCATAGCTTGGATAAGACCATTGGTAACGTTTCCAGCAGCAGTCTGCACAGCACCGTGCAGTTCTATGAGCACTGATCAAGAGAGATGAAGCTTCCTGATTAGTACTGACTCGATTTTTCAAGATCCTATGTGTATGGTATTTTCAGCAATAGAGTCTTACCCTCGAGTCCTAGCAGACAGCCAAGAGCAATGCCAATCTTCTGTATTGTTTTGGGTGGTCTCTGGGACACCTCTGAGCAACAGCCCAAGGGAAGGTATCACACACGTGGCACTGGGATTTTTATGTAGCAAAGTACGGCTTCTGGAATGAGCAAGGCCCCCTGAATAAGGTAACTCCAATTAAACTTTATTATATGCAGTCTTCTAAAATAGAAAGCTTCCACATAGTTTCTTTTTTAAATATCCTTAGAGTTTAATTCCATCCCTCTTCCCACCTAAATCTTCCTTCTCATTATTCTCACTTCCCCTTTCATATTACCTGAGTTCTACTACCACCGTCTCCCATTCCATCTTTCTTCCTCCCTCGACTATCAATGGTGCCTTTCTAGTTTCCTGGGTTCAACGGGTACTCCAGATTAAATACAGAAATCAAAGACTTAATGCTAAGATCCACTTACGAGTGAGGACATAGGATGTTCGTTTCCCTCGGTCTGTGTTACCTCGTTCGTTCAGTACATTTTCGGTCTTATACGTTTCCTTTCAAATTTCGTGATCTTGTGTTTCATTACAGTTGGATAAAATGTCACTGTTTATAGGTACCACATTCTCATCATCCTTCCATCAGTTCATGGACATCTTGTTTGTTTCCATGTTCTAACTATTGTGAATAGAGCATCTATGAACATGGATAAGCACATGCATCTGTAACAGGAAACAGAGCCCTTTGGGTGTGTTTCTGTGCCTCCCTGAGAGGCCCTGATTCTGCTCTAGGGATACTGTAGTTTGGCCCCTTCCAGGAATGGGCACTGAACCGGAAGTCCATGCTTCGTCTGCAGGAAGATCGGAGTGTTAGTGGCTTCTGGGTTGAACCAGATGAAGCTTGGAATCCCGGGTCCTGCTTCCCTCAGGAATGGCTGGAGTTCCCAGAACAAGGTCCGCCTCACAGAACTTCCGGTCTCACAGGGATGTGAAGAAGAGTTTTTCCATGGAGTGTGACAGCTAGCTCTTTGAATGAGATGGTCGGTACCAGGCGGCAGCGGAAACTCGAGGTTCCAAAGCTGAGGCAGACAGCAGCAACAAGCGCGGGAGCCTAGTTGGATTCCGGCAGACGGAATGGAACGAAGGCCCGGACACGGGGACAGAAGCCTGGTTGGGTTTGGGTGGACAGAACGGCTGTTTTGAGAACAGCAGGCCACTCACTGCTGAAGATGAGCACTTCCGTGGGCAAAGCAGCATGAAGGACTGCTGGTGAACAGCAGAAGCCCTCAGCAGCGAGGTGAGCTCCAGCGGTGACCGTGGCGGTTCTCTGGGGAGAATGGGAGTCTTTCCTTCCCCAGGGTTACAGCTCAGAATGAATACTCAGTCTAAGCAGACGGTGCTCACCAGTTTATTTCACGTGAAATAGGAACTTGTAAACCTTGGGCAGTGGGGAGCGGCTTTGAGAATGAATGCATTTGATTGGCTGGAGCTAGGATGCTAGCAATGCTCTCTTTTCATGAGGAGAGGTAACAGGGAACAAGCTCATGTGACTGGCCACCTGGAGCCACCTTGGGGTTGTGCCATGTGCTCCTGAGGTAGGCACGGAATCAAGGAGAAAGCTTTGTCCCACACCTGCCATTCTCAGTTTGAGATTTCCTCCCCCTCATGCTCCCCCTGATCCCACGACAATTCCCCTGGAGGCACAGTTCATGAGCCCTGCATTTGGGTACATGCCCCGTCGTAGTGATAGTTGGGCCGTATGACAGATATATTTCTAGTTTTCTGAGGAACAGAAACACTGACCCTGTGGCGAGTGTACCAAATTGGACTCCTGCCAATAGCGTATAAGGTTCCCCACATCCTTGCTAGCATTTGTTTTCTTAATCTTAGCCAGTCTGACTGAGGTAAAGTGAACCTCAAAGTAGTTTTGGTTTGCGTTTTAAAGAACAGTGGGGAATATGCTTCAGGATATAGGTTTAGGTAAAAACTTTCTGACTAGGATATGGCCACTGAGGAAACAAGATTATCAATAAGTGGAAGTTCACAAAATTAAAAAGCTGCAAAGGAAACTCTTTATTGACTGAAGAAGCAGCCTACAGAAAGCGGGGTAAAAGTGTCTGCCAGCTATACAGCTGAAAGAGGATTAGTGTCTAGAATGTACAAGGACCTCAAAAATTAAACACTAAGAAAACAAACAACTCAATTAAAAGGTGGGCTATGGATCTGAACAGAGAGTTCTCAGAAGAAAAAAAAATACAAATGTCTAAGAAATGTCTTTTGAATGAGGATTTCTTTGAAAGATCATGGGAACCTTACCATTGGCTAGACACCTACCCCCACACAAAAAAAAAAAAAACTCTCCTTGTTTCATCAAACACTAACTGCTCAGGGAGGGGCGGGTCTTCTGAACTCCCCCCCCCTTCTGTGACAGAATATTGATAGACCAGAACTTGAGGAAATGTTGCAAAGGTAACCGCAGATGCTATGAGTTCAAAAGTGCTACAGCCATGTCGTATCCAGAGGTCAGCATGCCAAACTATTCCTCCTCCCATTACGCTGGCTCTTTTATTGTTTCTGCCCTCTCTTCTGAGATGTTCCCTCGGTCCTGCATGATACAGATGACCTATTTTAGGGCCAAGAAATCAATAGCCACTTTATCCTCAATACTTTGGCCAGTTACCTGACTCTGCATTCAGCGCTGATCAGTACAGAAAGAAGCCTCTTTGACCACAACTGGTCACTTGCCCACCCCCCAGGTCTGCTTTTCCCCTAGGGGTAAAGCTTAGTTGGGGCACATTGGTTACTCGGCATCTCCATGGCATGAGTGCAAGAGAAATAGCCTTCTCTGGAGACAGTTTTCAGTGAAACAGCTCTCTTTATTATGGGGGAACAAGGGCTATATAACACATAGGGGGTGGGTAGAGGTTTTCGGGTGAGTGAACATCACTGGCCGGGACTAAGGTGTTGGGAATGTTTCATTCGCATAAAGAGGAATCCAGGTGCTTACTTGACATGTCCTTATAAAGAGAAAGGAAATTTAACCTGAAACCTGGCCACCAGGCCATGTGACTGCCTTAAGGGTGGCAGGGGTGGGAGTCACAAGGCTATTCACTGAGTTGGGACATGTGGGCCCACAGCAGGGAGGAAGCAGTCATACTGTGCTCATCTCCAGACAAGATTTTCTGGGTCTAGACACTTCCTGGTCTCACTCTTATTCCCCTGGTTACGTGGCTTTCTTGTCCCATAGTCACTAATTTACAGGCGTAACCATAGTTATTTAAAGTTATTTAGAAGGGAATTTAACAGATACATCATGTCCATTTGGCAAAACAACCGTAGCTTCCCCACGTAGGGCCTAAGATCTTCCTGGCCAACACTTTGGGTTTACAGTACCAGATATGAATTCCCTTCTGTGGAGTGAGCATACCAGGCCACAGAAGAAGACAATGCAGCCACTACTGATGAGACCTAATTGACTAGGATCAGAAGAAAGGAAAAGAAGACCTCCCCTATCAGTGGACTTGGGGAAGTGCATGCATGCAGAGGGTAGAGGAAGGGAGGGATTGGGACTGGAGGAGGGAGGGAACCACAGGGGGGATACGAAGTGAATAATGTGTAATTAATAAAGAATTTAAAAAAAAAGAAATTAAAAAAATTCAATCAGAAATAAGTTGATTACCCCATGGCATAAGTTGATTTCCACTAATGTATAACAGGTCATCTTACCTGGCAGATTGGTGTTCTTATCCACAGGGCCCACAGCTGACTAACAGTGTTAATAAAAACTCTCCCCAACAGCCTTAATAATGTTTTGTGGCATTATAAGAGCTATCCCACAAACAGAAAATTTAAGCCCAGTTCCAACTTGGTTTCTCTGTGTTCTACAAGCAATGCGTGTGGCCCAAGCCCTCATTTTTAAGGCTCTCTCTATTGGATTGTCCCACAAAACCCCAAGACCCAGAACTGAGATTTCTGCAGCATAGAATAGGCATGATGGATAAAGGGGTAACAAAATTAGAATTGAGTATGTTACCAACCTCAAAGAAGTTTACACAGCTCTGACAGGGATTTTGCTTGACACTGTGTTCCAATCTTAAAGAGCCAACTAAAATTCATCAGCAAATCTATTCTTATTCTTGTTTCTCAGTTACAATAGAGTTTTGATTACATTTTTTAAAAAGCAGGAAATACGTTGGATCTTCTCTCTTCCCATTGAAATGTTGTCTTCAGATTCTTCTACCAAGAGTAGTCGTGCACACCCTTAATTCCATACCTGTTTGTGTCCCCTCATTCTAGACTTTGAGATAAGGAAGAGGAGCCCTGGAAGATGGTGATATCATAGCAAATACACCTTCCTCACTTGCCTCAAAGCAGTGGGGGAAATCTCTGTCTTTTTTAATGGCCAGGAAAGAATTTTCATGCTCCTTAGTTTCTACAGACACATAAAATCACATATTAATTAAGTTGTAGGTCTCCACTGCAGAATCTGTTTGCATGGCATGATCCTGTGTTAGCTGAATTTTCATAACTCTAGCAAAATACCTGACATAAATAACCTGTGGGAACAAATTTTGTAGGTTTCTGTCCAAGCTCATCTAGATCCACTTCTTAGGATGTAACATGAGACAGGAGAATATGATAAAAGCTGCTTGAACCACAGCAGCCAGGGAACAAGAAGATACAGAGAACAACTGGTCAAGATGCGCTCTTCAAAGACATACACCCTGTAGGCTGCTTCTTCCAGCCATCCCCTACATCCTAATAGACCACTGATGAAGTCTGTTTCTTCATGATCTAATTACCTCTTTATAGCAGTGCTAGAGGAAGGCCAAACCTATGACATATTAGTCTTTTAGTAGGATACTTCATATTCAAATTAGAAGTTCCAACTCTGTTACATTTGTGCAGCACAACTCCATAATCTATAGGGCATAATCTATAAAAATGTTAAAATATATATTAAAAATTTCAAGAGAACAAGAGCAGTACATAATACCAAGTATGTGGATCAGGTAACCACCTAAGTCCCATAGGTGGACTTTACATTTTACTATTGCCTGGGGTTTTCAACATGACAGCAAATCCTGTTCTCCATGGGTTTTACAGGATTAAGATCTGATTTGGCATCAATGGTATGGAGGTAAACAAGATGAACCAATAATTCCTCCAACTGTTCAAATACAAATTCAGACCTGGAGTAGAATAACATTCGGTGGAGGACAAAAATCTGTATATATTCCAGTTATTGCTGAAACAGAAAACAACAGCAAGTGGCTATAACCCCAGCCTTGCTGACCCAGGCCTACTTCAGAGTTTCAACTTCGGGTAATAGATGATACTGATAGAGATACAGGACTTAGAAAAGACAATCATGTCATCCCGTATGGATTTGCTAAATATCCCCAGGTAGGAGAGTCATAGAAAAGACTCTTCCATCAGAGAAGAATATCTCTCAGACTGACAGCTAGAAAGTTCCATACAGCCTGAAAACACATTCTGTTTGTCATATGATAAAAGCTTACTTGAAAAAAAAAATCTGTATTCTGCCTTTCTTAAATAATCAAAAGAACTAGGATTTTAGGGTTCACATACCTTCATGGAAACTATCAGCTAGAGTTGCAATACTGCTGCCATTGGACATGGCATAAGTTCTCCAGGTCTTCATGGTCTCCAATCCTCCCTGATTACCATACGCATGATACTTACCTGGCCCAAGCCTTGTATTTATTTATGCTTTGGCTTTATGAGCTCTTTTAACTCTGAAATGTCAATGAAAGGCCTAACTCTACCATAGACCATCTGACTGAATAAAATTGTAGTGTAGTGTGCTAGAGTTTATTTAACCAACTCTTAGACTTCCAGAAGGCTACCTGAAAATAGGTATATTCAAGAGAAGGAAGATGACAAGTTTTAGATGATGATAGTAGTTATCCCTGTTAAGTGCTTGTTGGTTGTAACTAGTAACACCATAAAGATAATATATTGCATAGATGATCTCATGTAGTCCCGACCAATGTTGTAGGGTCCTGATGCAGACCATCCCTCACTGATGCCACCTACCTTCATCCAACATCAGTACAAGTGACACCTTCCCTCTCCCACTATGTCTGTGCTCACCAAACCTTCTGTGCCAGCAAGACACTATAATGTGCTTCTTTTATGCCCAGATCTTAGGGTCCCCCAAAACCACCAGGAGCTGGACTATATATGCAAGAGCAAAGAACTTTATTCGGTCTTAGGGTCCATCTCTCCACCATCACCAATGCAGTAGATCAGGGAGAAGAGCCCCAAGCAGTTGCAAGGCAGGATTTTTATTGAGGTATAAGCAAGGACCAGGAATTTCCAGTTTAACAGTTACACAATTGGGTGACATTCATCAAGGACAAGCTTGTTATGAAGTGATTGGCTAATGAGTGAGCTATATATAGACCTCAGGAATGTTAGGTATTTTATGTGCCATGAATGTTCTACTACAAGGTTGGTGGTTTGCCCAGCACAGATGCCCCAACCTGAGATAAGATACCTTCCCATTCTTGTGGCTACCTCTAGGCTATTCCTTTGGTGGAAACTTCTATGGTCTTGTTCCTGGAATTGGTGACCTATGGCCTAGTTCCTGGGCCTGATTGTTAAGATTCTGTGGTGGAGTTATACAATGGGTTCATAAATCACGCTATGTGACAGGCTCCATGTGGGAGGTTTTATTAGGGGAAGGGGGAAGGGGGAAGGATCACAGAGACCGTCTCTGGGCAAGGTGGGAGAGAGAGAGAGAAGAAAAGACAAGTCCTCTTAAAAGGTGACCCAGTGCATGTGCAGGTGGTTGCAGGTTGCCTCACAGATGCCTGATGTTCCGTTTGTCAGGTCCCTTGGGGGCTGGCCAGAGAGATCCTGCTTATAGATCCCAACACTGATGGCTTTTTTGTGGTGGGGGGGTGGTCTGGTCCTCTCACTTCAGCAACCAAATAGTCCAGCTTCTACCCTTTCCCCAAATGCCTGGATTGCCAGCTCTCAGTAAACCAGAATCCTGGGTCCATTTACTTTGTGACCTCTTCTTAGTGGAATCTTCATAATACTGTATCCAGTGATTAGGGATCTTCTTTCCTGGCCTAAGTTCTTTGTCAGGAATTTCCCACAATGGCTGTGGGTCACTTTCCAAGGCTAAGTGAGAAGACCACAGGAGGCATTTTGGCAGGCTCATGGTCTCACCCCTAGCAGAGAGTGTCAACAACAGGCTGGAAAACAGGGGCTGAGACAGCAGAGTAACGAATCACCAATACGCACGTGCACTCCCAGAAAGAAGGCCACCACTGAAGAACCTGGGCTACTGTCTGCACTTGGAAGGCCAAATTACAAGGTCTTCTCTGGGTAAATAAAGAGCATGGGCCAGCAAATTACTTTCAGCTGTTGCTTGATGAATTGCTTTTCTCCACTGGAGGGAATATTTCAGTCTGAAGAAGCAGCATAGGTCATCCAAAGTCAGATCATCTGGTTTCAGACCTTAAAGGAAATCTTTCAAATTCCTAGTCTCAGTGCTCCTTTCTCAATAGCCCTTATCAGTTACCTAATCATTCAAAAGCTACTGCCATTAGGTGATCTCGTGTTACAATTTCCCAGGTTACTCTTGTTCTACATTGGCTACCTTCGTGATAGCTGCTTCCCAGAACATGAGCAAGGACAGCCATCTACCAATCTCAATGACTTATGACTTAATGCCCAAAGGCAGTGTGCTTTCATTCTTATGGCTTCAATTTCCCAGAATGGCATTTCTTGTCCTTGTTCTCTGGCAGGGAAGCAAGTAAAAGGGAAAGGGGAAAGGACTGGAAAGGAAGATGAAGAACAAGGAAGACAATTTCCTAGGGGAAAAAAAAAAAACGAGTTCTCTACCCACAGCTATAAGTGGATATATAAATGCCTAGCCTTCCTATCTTATTATCAAAGTTAAAAGTCTCTGTGTAAAACTAAGGCGCTAAGCAGGTGAAAAGGTCCCTTCCCTCTTGTGTGGAGAGGCCCAGTGGACTCCTATGCAAACAAGCTCAGAGGTTCTGAATGGATCCCTTGTTCTTAGAACTGTCTCTCATCCTTTCTCTTAATCATATTCCCAAAAACAGGTGTGCCCTCCCCCCTACTCCATGCAGCACTCCAGCAGACAAAAAGAATAAAAAGCTAGAAATAGACAGAGTAAGAAAGAGGATATAGGAATTTGAACAGCAAGCCGATACTAGAAACTTCTTCAGTTGTGATATGTTAGGACAAGTGGGTCTCAGCCGGACACCAGACACAAGCAAAGAAACAGATAATCACTGGGCGTCTTTGGAAAAGTTGTTGCTTACAGTTGAACATGAACACTTAACTGCAAAGCTTTCCTGGGGACGGGAAAAGCTTTATGTGGCCCTTAGGACAGAGCCTGATCTTTAGGAAACAGCCAGCAAATGTTTACCTGCTTGTTTAAAATGATGACACTTGTAAGCAGCCAAAAATGACAGCCTTCCAGTGAGATCTAAAGTCACTAGATGGGATTTGTAAGGCCAAGTGCTCTAACTCCTACAGGCTTCTGGAGCGAGAGCTGGCTGTTTGTAGCACCTTGGAACCTCTGAAATGGCAGGCCAGTCCTGTGGGGAAATGGTATGTTCGTTCCTGTTTCTAGGAAGAGCTACATCTTCCTTGTCTTTCATCCTGACTGACCGGCCCACTGACCATAGTTTCCCCTCCCTCCTCTCCTTCCAGTCCCTCTGGCCCCCATTCCCCACCCCACCCCACCTCCACCTGAATCCACTCTTTCTCCCCCTCCATGTCTCTTCAGAAAAGGGCAGGCCTCCCATGGAGAGCAACCAAACACGGCCTATCAAGTTTTAGCAAGACCTCACCTCCCCTCATATTAAGGCTGGACAAGGTAATCCAGCTCAAGAAAAATGGTCCCAAGAGCAGGCATAAGAGCCAGAGAGGCCCCTGCTTCCACTGTTAGGAATCCCACATGAAAACTAAGCTACCCAACTGTCACACATACGCAGAAGGCCTAGGTCAGTCCCATGCATGCTCTCTGGTTGTCGATCCAGTCTCTGTGGGCTCCTATCAGCCCACAGGTTAGTTGTTTCTGTGGGTTTTCTTGTGGAGCTCTTGACTCCTCTAGCTGCTACAATCCTTCCTCACCCTCTTCCATGGGATTCCCCCAGCTCTGCCTAATGTTTGGCTGTGGGTCTCTGCATCTGTTTCCATCAGCTCCTGGGTGAAGCCCAGCCAAGGAGAGGTGATCCTTTCGCTCCAGAATTGAGGGTTTGCAGCAAACCAGCGCACCCAGTAGATCCTTCTTAATATCTAGACTCATGGTCTCTTAAACATCCATAGGTGAAATAGCCATAAGTAGAGTTTGGGATTATTATTGTTATTATTAGTCTGTTTTGTTTAGTTATTGCTATTGTTTCCCAGTCTTATACAATAATAATAGCTCATGAGAACATAGAGTCACCTATACAACAAGAGCAGGTAACAAGTGTGTCTATGCACAGGCGCCCATACACACTCTCTAAGATACAACACACTCTAATTTAGAGCCATGTGCTTTACATAAATGGGAAATAGGCTGGGAGATACATAACTTGTCTTTGAAAGTTTCTAATGTTATTGACCATTTAACTAGGGGATGACTCTGTCCAGACATGGTCCTTCAAACCCTCACAACAGCCTCTAAGGTAGACCTGAGTCTCTACCATCAAGACAGATGAGGCTAACCTCTGCCCCTGAATTTAAAACTTCCCAAAGAAGATTAAAATTCCAACCCTTCCAATGAGCTTGAGGAAAATTTTTATTTAAAACTGAAAAGTACAAACAGCACAGAAAGACATTCAAGGGCAAACAGAACACCCTCAACCCCCCCCAAAAAAAAGTGCATGGAGGAAAAAACAAGGTGAGGACATTTTGTTACAACCTCAAGTATAAGAGACGAATCCTATCTTCCAACAACTGCTTGTGAGAGACAAAATATTAAAGACGTAAAGCAAGGACCATTTTATTGCAGCCACAGATTTTTGTGCTCTTTAGAAAGAGCACAGCGGAGAAAGCTTGTCTCTGCCCTGTCCTGACAGGGGTCTCGCAGAGAGACACATGGAGCTCAGAGGGGGTGAGCATTTGCACTCATCTCAGGTGCAGATTCTGCTTGCTGGCCAGGCTCCCCGCTGGGGCTGCCAACCAGAACACCCATATACACTTCTCCCTGTGTCTGGGGTTTCTCCCAGCGTAGCAGCAACAGTAAATGAACTCAGCAGCAAATGTAAGATAGAATTATAGTGGGAGACTTGAGAGGAGTTGAAGAAAGAAAAGGAAGGATAAAAATTATGTAAATAAGGTCTTATGAAATTCTCAAGAAATATTTTTTTAAAAAAGTGAGTATGTCCGTAGACAAGGTAGAAACTGCAATGTCTCTTCTGACTTAGCCTCAGAAGTTATATAATGCCATTTCTGATACATTCTGTTGGTTACAGATAAGTCACAGACCTGCTTTAGTTCAAAAGGAAAGCACACAGACATTCTCAAGGAGAGAATGCCTCAAAATGAAATGCTGTGTAAACCTTAAATATACATCGTGTTTACTCGTTAAAAGCTGAAGTAGGCCAAGGTGTAGCTCAGGTGGTGCACCCACAAGTTCAGATGCTAGCACCCATCCATGTAGAAATCTAGGTATGATCACAAGTACACCTGCAACCCCAGGGATGGGCAGAGAGGGGGCAGAGACAGGAGGATCACAGTGACTCACTGGCCTCCACTCCAGCTCCAGCGACAGGGCCTGGTGCAAAGGAGTATATCAGGACATCCAACATTCCTCTCTGGCCTCTACTTACACCTGAGTGCACACTCACACCCACACACAAGCCCATAACACACGCTCACAAATAAAAATCAGGAATGGTGCAAATAAAAATCCCACATTTTTTTTTCCTAGACTATGAGACAGATTCTAAAAGTGACCTAGATAAGATACTGACTGCTTCAAATTCCCCGAGACTTTGGGCAAAGGGTAGAGGGCAAGTACTAACATATAAAGGGCCCACGAGTACACATAACTTGCATTTCTAAGTGTTTATTTGGTAAGTGGGAGTATGATAAATTGTCCATCGCTAATGGCAAACCAGAGATGGCTGACCAGGGCTGAGTTAAAACTTCTTAGTGTAACAGCCATGGAGAAAGGCTTCTTCAGCAGTTTAATCATGTAAACAAGATGCAGGGTCAGGGAAGGTTTGTCTATAACCTACTTAGGAAAAACTGTTCTTAAGAACTTTAGCACTTTAATCACTTTAATTGTTTGCATGCCAATTAATTGGCACTGCTAATTATAAATGAGTTATCTGTTCATTAAAGCAGGCTTAGACAAATGTCAGCTCAGAAGCACTTAGCAGTTAGTGTGGATTGCTTTGCTGGCTGCGAGAAGAGGGAAAAAAAAAAAAACCTACGTTTCCCTTAAAAACACTTGCATTATGACCAGAAATTTTTATCGTTTGTTTTTCACTAATTCTGATTTATGACACTATGCTGGTCTAATAAGATTTTAGTAAATAAAACTTGAACTACAAGTGGCAAAGAGAGAGAGAGAGAGAGAAGAAAGGAGCTAAAACTGCTCACTTCTTAACAGCCTTATATATAAGATCACACAGAGCCTCCCAGCATGAAACTGCTCTCTCTCTCTGAGGCAGAATCACTGTGTCACGTGGGAATGCCACCTTGTGATCCAGAACCCAAGTGCCCTAGAAGGCACAGAGCTCACAAAAAGTGAGAATCTCTCTAGACTTTTCAGTCTCCACTCACAGCTAAATCTTGAAAGTCTGCACAGCAAACTCTCATTGGTGTATGAAATTAAACCCCTGGGTATTAATGCATGTTTGGTTCTTGTAGCCCAACCCTTCACAGCTAAGGGAAAAAGCCTTGATTGTGTGTCATCGAAGCTCTTAGCTGTTGTCAGGAAAGAAGCTGGGGAGTTGGGCTTCCTCAGCACACGGCTGAGGCCAGCAACGTAAACCCGGATTAATTCTAACATGCTATGCCTCTACAAATGCTTGTCAAGCCAACGAAAAGCTGAATTCATTGATGGAGGAGAAAATTAGAAAGTACAAAACACTTTCTAGTAAGGCATATGAAATAGTTCTTACCATCTAACGCAGCTGCCAGATTGGTTTCTCAAGGCGGGAACGTCAATGATGTTGAACATGTGAGCCATGCGACTGGGGAAGCCAGCCCGGAGCAAGAGCGAGGTAGAGACTTGTCCAAACCCCAAATAGCTCATCTTAAGACTGACAGGAGTAACGACCATTGTCTTCCTGTTCTGGGCCTGCATGCCCCATGCACACAGCCTTTTGTCCCCCACCTCTGCCACTCTTGAGGCAGTCACATAGTTTGGTGGCCAGGTTTCAGGTTAAAGCGTCCTATTTTCTTAGAAGGACACGTCCAGCACTCCCAGCACCCCAGCCCCGGCCAGTGATGCACACTCACCCTGAAAACCTCCTGATACCATGCAGTAAGATCCGGAAGCACAAACAAGAGTCGTGTCATTCTGATTGGCTGCTTATTACTGGAATTGCTCACCCTCACCCTCGTACACAGAAGGAAAAAAGGAAGGAAGGAAGGAGGGAGGGAGGGAGGGAGGGAGGGAGGGAGGGAGGGAGGGAGGGAGGGAGGAAGGAAGTCCACTCAGAATGATGGCATCACAAAAAAATACTAAAGAGTGTTCCAATAGATGGAGAGAACGTCAAAACTAGGCGGGGGACATGTTCTGAGCTAAGTTTGTAAACTGAGAGTAAAAGTTGAAACGAGAAAGGACACAATTAGAAAGTACAAGGAAAGACAAAGGAAGCCGAGGAATGATGGGAGGCCCTGGCCGTGGGCTCCAGACCTCCTAGAGTAATTACTTGTACCTTGAAAGAAACAAACGTTCTATTAGGCTTTTTAAATTTTAGACAGGCTCTTGTTAAGGCAGCCCAAGTCTGACTTCAACCTGTGATCCTTCTGCCTCAACCTCCCCAGTTCTGGATTTGCAGAACTGTAATGTATGCTTTTTATTGATGAATATGAGTGGCACTGTTTAGCATGACCTCATTACCATCACTACCCCATAGCTGAGCAGCAAATCAACGGAGGGCCTAAAACTGCCTTCTTTAATTTCTCCTTGGCGTTACGGATAAGAAATGCAGAAGGAGTTCGGCTGATCTCTAAAGGTCTGGTTGACCTATTATCCATTGTAGCAGCTAAGACTGGAGCCTGCTATCCTCAGAGAGTGTCTCCTCTCACCGGGCGGCCATCTTTGCCCTCCTTGGAACTTGTCTCCACAGAGCTGCATTCTCCCAGGCACCTCCACATTCCTTGGGCTTCTTGTTGCTTAAAATACTCAGCATAATGTTCTGTTGCAGATGCCACTGTATCCTCTCTATCCTCTCCAGCTACTCCCTCCTGGGAAACTCATCCCCAGGCCACATCCATTCTTGAACAACAGCCTCCCCTCCTAGAACTCCCCAACCCCTTCTAATTCCACTGCCTCTGCTCTTGTCACCCCATGCCAACTCTGTTAAAGGCCTCCCCACAGGCTACACTTCCCCACTCCCTCCCCAGCCAAATTAGCATCTCTTCCAGTTCAGAAATCACACGTGAAATCCCTGCTCTTTTATCATTACCCACCAAATTCCATGTTATTACTTAATATTAAATCGATTATTACGTTGATCTGTAGATGTTCTCTACAGGTGACAAAAGAACCTCAAGTGCCTTGAACCTCAGCTTTGTCTTGCTTGCACGTTCCTTTAGCCCTGTAATCTAGTTTTTCGACTCTTCATTGATATCGTCTGTGATCTCTTCATTCAGACAGTGAGTTTTAGGTGAGCCCACGTAATTAGAAGTTACTTGTTCATTGTTCTTTCCCGAGTTCAGTTACATCCTTCATGAAGCGAGTCCTTCTTTATCGATGCATCTTAAAATTGATGTCACACCAAAACAAGTAAAAGACTTTTTTTTTTTTTAATCCAACACCCTATCTGTACCTTGAAACAATTAGTCAAGATCATCAGTGGTTTGTAAGTCTCCTCCTGTGGTTCTGACGTGCAGTCACAACTGAACACTCACAAGAATCCTTCAGCAAAAGCTTTTGAGTAGGGTGTACACTCACCCTGCTCTTGACTGGAAATGTTTGCAAAGCTATCCGTTTCCGTTATAGAATGATAATGGATGGAGATATCAAGTTCCACATCGACAATTATTTTTCTTTTACCGTGTTGAAAATAATATTCTGCCATCTTCTGACTTCTTCCATTTCTGAAGTATGCTGGTCTGTCTAGCATCCCTCTCTAAAGTTGGCCTTATTTGTCTTCTGGCAACTTTTGATGTTTTTATCTTGGTCTTTGAGGTTTCCAACTTTCACTAATGAGGGGGGTGCTACAGGTGTCAATGTAGGCAGTGATGCCGGAAGAGATGAGAATGAAAGCCCAGTTCAGACTGACTTCGTCAGCCTGGATCATCAGACTTTGAAGAGTCTAATGCCAGGTGGTTCATTGTCAGCATATTTAAAACACAGCACAATTTGGGAAACGGTTTCCAGGCAACAATCATTCCAATCCAGGTGCACAATAAAGCTTAAGATGTGAATACATAGAAACTCCTTTATAAAATACATGTGAGTAGGAGGGTGGGTTCCAGAGATAAAAGGCCTAGAATCTAGCGTGGTCTCTGACCTATAACATAGAAGTCAGCAGGCCATAATGCACATGTCATGTCCCTCCCTAAGGATGGTTTATAGCTTAAGGAGAGAAGAGTCTTGGATAACCATTCTGGAGAATTTGGGTGAGGTCTACTTCCACAGATAGCAAAAAGGTCACCCAGTCATTAACAAAATCCACTTTGGTCTTTTAGGTGGGAAAACAGGTACTTTTCTCCTGTCCACTGTGTATTTAAGATTCCTTGCCTCTCTAATGATCTATGGGTACAAGGACCTTTGTGTCCCAATGCACTAAGATGTACCTAAAAACTGGAATTCATTGTATTTGAAAATGAAAAATGATAAGCATTTACTGTATTTCCTGAATCTGAGGATTTATATGTTTTAACATTTTGAAAAAAATCTCAATTTTCTGTCATCTCTTTGCTTCATTCTTTGTTTTCAGTTTATGTGTGTGTGGTATGCGCATGCATGTTCACACGTAAGTGGGTGCATGACATTGGGTGTTGCATTGTACAAGTGTCCATGTTAAATACCAAAGTGAACATCAGGGGTCTTCCCTTACTGCTTCCCTCTTTATACACAAAAGCAGAGTCGCTCCGAACCTAGAGTCCACCAGTTCCAACGAGGGTATCTAGACAGCTTGCCCGGGAAAGCCCTGTGTCTGCCTCCCCAATGCTGGGATTACAGACAGCCACCATTTCAGCCTGGCATTTACATGGGCTGGGAGGCCTAAACTCCAGTCCTGATGCTGTGTGGCAGATGCTTTATCCACTGAGCCATCTCCCCAGCCCTCATGCCATTCTTTATATGACGTCATCTCAAAAAATCCCATCATGCCTACCCAAAGCCCTTTCTACTCTGCGTGTCCCTTATTCGGGTTTGCATGGTCTCCTTCTTCTTCCCTTCCTAAGATCTCCCAGCTCACTTTTTTTGTTTGCTATAGTCAGTCTGCTACTTTACATTTTCAGGGTTTTTATTTTCTATTGTTTTATGTTTTAACTTCTGTTATTTCTTTTCCCAAAACTGGCTGATAGCTATTGGTTATGTTCAATCACACAGTTTCAACCCTCTTTACTCACACTTTATTTAGAGAACACATGCAGTACTTTGGGGAATTCTCTCGTTGCTCTGCTGACTCTGGCTTGTGGTGGAATGGTTGCTTGTGTATGCTGTAATTTGGGGACTGTGATCTCATATTGGGCAGAGCTGGCTGCAGGAATCCTATGCAATCTGGAGTTAAGTCATGTTCCTCCAGAGAAGGGCTCCATAGTTTTACAAGTCATTGTTGATTGAATTCCCTGGACCACAAGAGAAAGTGTAACAAATCTACTTATGAATTCTCAAGGCACTTTTCACTAGGCAAAGCCAGCTCAGCATCCTCGCAGGACATTGTGAATGTTTTTGCTTTGCTGTTTTCCCAGTAAGTGGGTTTCCATACACCATTTCACTGAGAGTACACACCATGTGAGTTTTGTCTGGAGCAAGAATCTTGGTTCAAATCCCTTGATGTAGGATTGCCTGACTCTTCTGCCCCTGTCCCTTGTGGTTCTCAAGTAGAAGCCCCATGCCTAACTAACCTGGCAACTCCTCCCACGTTAGCTAAAGTGCGCGCCCATCTGCCACATCCATTTCCGCATCTCTGCATTTCAGTTCCTAGACCTTTCCGTTTCTTGATTCCTAGAAGCAGCACTTTGTTTGCAGTGGGTGTTATTGGGTCTGGTTGGCTTCACACTTTGGGGTTATTTTATTTTGGCTTTGGTTATTTTGTCCCTCAGGAATGGCCCTGGGGAGTAATCTCCACAAGTGAAAACCCCCGTAGCTATTTCTTCTACCTTCTTTGAAGAATGGATTGCAAGTTTGACTCCGGCTCACATTTTGGGCAACCAAAATTTTACTAATTTTGACAATTTCTTGAATAGATAACAACATGTTTTATATACAAAGATTGTGGGAAGGAGGAGAGGAGAGAGAGAGAGAAAGAGGGGGAAGGCAGTGAGAAGAAATGAGAGAGGAAGGGAAGAGAAAGAGATGAAGGGAGGGAGGGAGGAGGGGTGGAGGGAAAGAAGGAGAAGGGAGAAAGGGAGGAAAGGAGGGAGAGAAAGTAAGTGTTAGGCTGGACATCAAGAAAATCTTTTCACACTATGCTAAGTGCTGGCCATGGCTCCAGTTTTATCTCCTGCTGTACTCTCCTTCAGATGCGCATGGGGTGGGGGGTCCATCACTGTCAAGCTTCTCTCAGAATTAACATGCCCCAAGGAATTCTTTGGGCAGACACTAGTATTAAACATCTTGAAGTAGGACTGGGAGTGTGGGTCAGTGTAGAGCCCTTGTTTATGTGTGAAACTCTGGATTTGTTCCCCAATATTGCAAAAGAAAAAAAAAGTTAAATCATAAAACCTGGGGGGGGTACATTTTGTTAATGATCTAGGCAAAGGACAATGACCAAATTTAACTTTATATTCCTGGTGGTAAGATATAAATCTAGATAGACTTAATTGGCCTTCCATTTCATAATTCATTTAACAAAACAGCAGAGATGCAGATGAAATTTAACAGGCAAAAGGTAAAGATTGTTAGGTAAAAATTAAGTTTTTTGCAATAAAGGGCTGTGGATTTCCATTACCCAGATTGCTTCTAACACAAATTAGCTTGGCTCATGGAAAGATGAGAAACTTTGTCTAGCAAGTCCAAGCATTCCCTGGATTATTGACAGCTCCCACGTTTCCTGTCCATCTTCCTCTGCTTCACACTCGCTGTGTTCTCTCTGGGCAATCACATCCTCGTCTCCAAAGTACACAGGAGTTGCAGCCACATCTTCCTTTCTCATATAGTATGTGTGTGTGTGTGTATGTGTGTGTGTGTGTGCGCGCGCGCTCGCACCAGTCTTACCACAGAATTAACAGCCAAAACAAATTGCCTTAGGGACTGTAGAATTTTTGCCATAAGAGCCCACACAAAACCAAAGTAAAATTGATTTTCTGTGTCTGTACCCTAGCCCTTCAACCAAACTTTTAGCAGCATGAGAGAGGGAGCCAAGTTTCTGAGCCTCTCCCAGGTCTCCACAGCTGGCTCTGGGTATGTGCGGGCTAGAATTCAGGTAAATACTTGATGATGATGATTGTCCTGGTCATAATCATCATTATCATCAAGACTCCTGCTGTCAATTGAGCACATGCCTCCCAGATGCGATTGTGAGTCCTGAAATAACCCCAGGAATTATTATTATTGTCATGATCGTTGTCCTTTTTATACATGGGAAGTCTAGAATAGGTAATTCAATCAAGGTCACACCGACCATAAATAGTAGCTTGTGTCACGCTTTCATAACATCTTTTGTACCAGCATAAGTTTTAAGTTTTCCATGCAGCAGAGAAATTAGAAAAGTTTTGTCACCCCTCTGGGTAGAGCAAGTGACACTGTGGGACCCTAAATTGAGCAGGGGCCCCTGAGTGTGTGCCCAGAGGAAGCTGTTGTGGAATGTACAACCTGAACAATACCATGTGTGAACCCACATACGTCTGATTCCAAACCTCATGATCTTTCCAGTCACTGTGACTCCCAGCAACAATGATTCATAATCCCTCTGTGTTTTGTTTTCCCCTGAAATCGTCAGGATTTCTTGTTTCCTTCCAGTCCTTTCCAAGCAATTTGAACTTTTCTTTGTGGGTCACTTGCATTGCTTAAGCTTTGGATTATGATGGCTGGTTCTAGTCATTTGTCATCATCTTCCAACAAAGAGGATCGGACCATGGGTGCTGGTGAGACGGTTTGGTGCGTAAAGGCACCTGCTACCAAGCTTGACGACATGAATTCAAGCCTAGAACCATATGGTGGAAGGAGAAAAACCAACGGCTGCAAGTTGACCTCTGACCTCTGCGGACACGCAAATACACACTATACATAAATAAATGTGAAGAAAAATATCTTAAATATCTCCCACGGGTGTTCTCTCCGCCACACGAGCCACGCTGGTGGCAGGAATGGGTGAAGGAAGTGTGGATGGTACAGCTTCACCTTTCGTGCCACAGCAGCATGATTTCACAGCACGGCGGCAAACAGGTAAACCCAGCCTCCCATGCCCACTGTGGAGGGGCAACCCAGCTGCCCAACTGCAGCCATACACAAGGGCTTGCTAACGGAAACCCTGACAAATGGCAGAGCGTAAGCAGCCATAGCAGGCACGAGGGTAATAATTTATTTTTAATGCCATGCTGTCTTTAACAGTGCAATTTCCTCCGGGGTGTTTGCTTTGAGATTGCCAGATAATTACATCTCAGAAACCAGGCTAATTACAGTTAACAGCCTGAAAAACCAAAGGAGCCCTCCCTTCTACCCCCACCCCCACCCTTTTTTATTTTCCATTAGAATACTACACAAATTCCAGTTAAACCATGGAGTATCATTCAGGAAACCCGTTGGATGAGTGCTTGGAGGTTCATTCGCCTTTCTTTGCAGCACACGGATCACTCACGGTGATGCGAAGGAGCAGGACCTGGTTGCCACAGCCTTGGTGATTCGAATTAATAGTGATGTGATCAAAAGAAATAATGACAACAAGTCTCCAACAGAGATGGAGCCTAAATGTTTCTAGGGAAAATCCAGACGGTGGGGGTTGAGGGGATGAGCAGGTGTCTGTGTTGCATGAATGAGGTTACCTGGGGCCTGCAGGCATAGCTAAGAATTGCTTTGGTGTAAATAACCAACCAAACCGGGTCATGTGTAGAACTGAGAATTGAAAAAGATGTGAGCGCTCATCCAGTCAATTGCCATCATTCCTCAATATTCAAAATGCAAGGTGACGTGTTCTGTCTGTGAGAACCTCAAAACTGACAATGCCGTGACTTGGTCGTTCATTCAGAAAATACCCCTTATCATAGACACAAAGCACTGAGCAGGGTTATTCACGTAATGCCCGGCTTTTTGTCATCTTTCCCATCCTAAATTTTAATGCACTTCCCAGACTACCGGGGCATGGCCATGATTTGTCCTCCAGAGACTTGTATGCTGAGGGTGGGTTTACAGTGTAGAGTGCCAAGGTCATGGAACCTTTAAGAGAACAAGCCTAAAGAAAGGTAATTTGGTCAAAGGGCATTACTCTGGGGAGGGGTTAGTGGAGGTCTTAAAGAATTAGGTTGTTTTAAGGAAGTCTGACACCTTACCTGAAACCTTCTTCCGCTTGTACAACTCTCCTCTTTACACTTAACTCTGCCATTGTCATGCACAGAACCCTCCTCAGAGCCAACGGGATGCCAGTGTCATACCCATAAGCCTGTGAACTGAACAAACCTGTTTTCTTTATTAAGTACCTAACCTCTGGAGTTTTGTTATAGCCAACTAAAACACCAAAACTAAGCTTTACTGTGTCTTAGCTAAGATAAAGGCTCTCACCTGTTGAGTTTGATCACTCACGAAAATGTTTGCCTTGCAACCACGAGAACTTGAGTTGAAGTTCTATAACCCATGGCAAAAAACCTGCATAATGCCATAGTGGGGAGGTGGATTTCTGAGGTTCACTGGCCATCCAGCCTAGCCTTCTTGGTGAGTTACAGGCCAGGGACATACCCTGGATATGATAGGATTTAGATATCAAGCCACGGAATCACCACAATAGCCAAAATCACTAGTCAACCTACTTTCTCAAAAAAAAAAAAAAAAAAAAAAAAACTACTTTCTCATTGTTCCTCATGCCTAAGGCCAGGCATGAGCCCTCAAAGGGACTCATGATCTAGAAGAACATTTTGCCTACCTTGCAAGTTAGGTCTAAAAGAAATTGTGTCTGCCATGAAAGAGCATTTGAAATAAATTCTGTGAAGATTAAAAGGGATTTCATTACAGAAGATTGTAACAATGAGGTCAGTGTGACTGAGTTACAAGTTGGGGGGAGCCTTTTGTTTTTGCAAATGGGCCTTAGAAAAAAATGCTAGGAGACCTTGCCCACAGCCTGGAGGCTCTTCCTGACCCTCCCCACCCCCCCCCCCACATACAACTGACTAGAGAGTGGGGTTCATTACCTCCCCTTATGGTCATAAAGGCCGCATTTCTACTTGAAATGAAGCTGTGAGGGGGTGATGTGCTTGGACATTCAAAGGCACTTTCTTCGGGGGAGTTTTCATGTCTCATCCCTCATTCTCTTCAACAAGTTTCAGGCAGGTAAAGGGCAAGTTTGCTGTGTAACAAGAATACTGTTTCTGAATCGTTCTCATAAAGCTGGGTCAGCAGTCAACCACCGTTAGCCTGTTCTTCCGTGAGCAGAAAAAATCTCATTACCAGGGTCTCTGCTGGTCACATAAAATGGACAGGCCACAGTGGGTGGCTCAAGCTAAGCAGTCCAATTGCGACCTCACAAGATTAAACTGAGAGAGGAAGGAAGCATCAAGTAAAACGCTGAAGGGAAATTTGAGTGGGATTAAATTTTAGTTGGTAGCAGTAATGAGAAAGGAAATGAATGCTTTGTATAGAATTTTAAATACTCTAAAAATACCATTTTTGAAATTTGAGGTTTTGTTAGGTCTCTAAATGCTTTAGCTATTTTAAACAATTTTTTCCAATGTAATATTTTTATTGATAATTTGGGAATTTCACATAATGTATCTCAATCACACTCACTTCCTAGTTTTCCCAGATCTGCCCCCACCTTTGTGACCTCATCCCCCCCCCCAAAAAAATAGAAGAAAAACAAGCAAAAAAAAATCCAACTTATATTGCCCATACACTCACCAAAGCATGGTCAACCTCCCAGTGGCCAGCACCTTAAAGGAAACTGAGCCCTTCCCCAGCTGCACCCTGACCAGAAGCTATCAAAATTTTAAGTAACAAGGTTGTGCTTTACATGTGTCTCTTTAAGTTCGTGTGACTTACATCATATAATTCAATCAAAACTCATCAAAAAAGTATTCTGTTTAAACTGTGGGGTAAAAATGCAAGAGAAAAATATGAAAGTCCTGAACCCACGAAGCTTTGATGGGCTGGTAAATGATACCCCTAATTTTTAGAAATGGTCCAGGAACAGTTTTAGGTAAGGAATACCTACCGTTCCCTAATTGCTTGGGTTTTGTTTTTTGTTTTTTTGGTTTTTTTTTCCAAAATTGTCTTGAATTCAGCTGCAATCCTCTAAAGAAAGCTCAAGGCGAGCACGGCGTAGCCACAGTGTGAGGCCACTCTGCCTGCATCTGGTCTCTGCCTCACTGCTGTCTCTGGTGATCTTCTGCTTATTTTATCCATTAACTCAAGAAACCTGTTTTCTGCAACTGGACCTCAGATGCATGAAACCGGCTTCATCGTGGACCTTGATTGATGGCCCTCTTGTCATTGGTCAGTGCCTGGCTGTTTGCATTTAGTTTTATTTAATAAGTAATTACAAATTCAGGAAGGCATCATCCAAAAACTAAAAGGCTCTCCATCCAGCCATATGCTTCCCTCCGCCCCACCCACCATCCTGCCTCCTTTCCCCATCGGAGGCAAGCGAGCGTCCTCTTGAATGTCAAGTGAATTTCTTCGCTTTGCCCTGCATATACTTTCACATATTAAACATCAACAGGTTTACGCATGTTCTACATTAGCCCTTAACTTAATTTTAGTATCACGCTTTAAGTAACATTTGGGGAAGAGCTTTCTTATAAGCCTGATATCGTTTAGCATTTTCCAGGTTGTCAGAGCTGCTCTCGTTCACTCGTTTGGGGTCACCGTGATAATCTGACTATGCTACCATGTATTCTCTGTGTCCCGGCGTTAGGCGTTGCAGTTTGCTCCCAGATCTTTGCTATCAAGAACAACGCTGCTGTGTTACTGCTGTGAGTGTGTCCTGCTGCTCGTGCCCAAACTTCCTTCTGGGTGTGCGCTGGGAAATAAATTGCGAGTTGGAGACGGCACGAATCGTCTGCTACTGAACACAGCGCGGAGCTCTTCTAGACACTTTCCCAAGGTCATTGCATTCCTAGTTGGCAGTGTCAGACACTTGAATTTTTACCTAAATAAATGCACAAAATGACCTCTCATTGTCGTCCTGGTTTTCTTTTTCCTGGCCGCTAATGTGGTTGAACAGCCCTTTATGTACACATCGGCCGTACACGTAACAGGCGTTTGCCTGCGTGTTCTTTCCATTTTTCCACCGGGCTGTGTGTACGTGTTGTCATTAACTTGAGGGAGTTCTTTACATGTTGTAATGTTAATCCTTCATTGTTTATATATTCTGAATACCTCTTCAAGTTTAAAAGTTGCTTTCAGTGTTTTTAATGTCACTAGATGATCAGTCAACTTGGAGTAGCTACAAGGGGAAACAAGGTGCCAACTTTACTTCTTCTGTGCACATAATAAATAACCATTTTTTGGAGGATTTCTTCCGGACTGATCTGTCACCACTAATGCATCATGTGGTTCTCTATTCCCTGTTCTTTTTGTCTATCCCTGTACCCAACTCATAGTGCTCCTATTTTTCCTTTTGCTCCTATTTCTTCTTTTGCTCCTATTTTTCAGAAACAGTCTAGCTGCTTTTGGTTCATCACCTCTTCCTCTAACATTTGAAATCATCCTGTAAAGTACCAGTTTTCAATCATCTTGTGCCTCCAGGAGAAATCAAAATCTGGGGGCTTTCTAAGATTTTTCAAATTTTCCTGGGAAGTTCATATATGTTTAGAGTGAAATATGATCCTATAAATCCTACCTTTCTCCCTTCTAACTCTCCCATATCCTCCCAATTGCTCCCCCAGAACCACTTTTTGTTTTTATAACCCACCAAGTCCCACCTGTTCTGTTCCTATGTGCATGGCTGTGGAGCTATCCATTGGCACAGGAAACCTTCCAGGGGCCAGAACCTCAGACACTGATTCTTCCTTCCCCAGCTACCTCTTAATAATGTCTTACACATTTTCCCTGAAGAGATCTCTCATTAGATTCCTCCGGGTGCATTATATGTGATCATTTGTATTTTATACACTTGTTTTTCTCTTTCGTTTGCTTTACAGTTATACAGAGAAATGCAAGTAGCATTGTTCTTATACCAAGCCACCTTATTATAGTCTCTTATTACTTGCAATGATTTGTAGATAATTTGGGTTTTCGTTGTAGGTTGTCACTAACTGCAAACGGTGACTCTTCTTACCACCTCAGTTCCCACTCTTATGCCTCTGATATCCTTTCCTTGCCTTATTGAGCTGTCCAGGGCCGTCAGTATAGTGTTAAAGAGAAGTACTAACAGAGAGCATGTATCCCTTCTCTGCTTTCTTCCTGCTCCAGCACACACCCTGGGTGGTCCCTTAAGTTCCGTGACTTACTCCAAACTTACTCCTGACACATATTTACTGGATCTGCTGATCTTATCATTTATTAAACACCTGAAACCCCACACACCCTCTCATCTCTCACCCCATGCCTTCCCCATCATTCTATAACTAGATTATGCCACCGTGTCTATGATGGAACCAAATGGGAGAATAAGAATACTTTTTGACCCTGTTTTTCCCACCAAATGGCCTCTCTGCCAAGTGCATTGATTCTGGTTCGCTAATTTTGTTCATATTCAACCTCTTTCCCAGCCCTTCGACCCGCCCCTTCGGCTCTCACCCATCCTATCCTCCGTCATGTGTCCCTATGTGATCAACTACAACCAGTCTTGCCTTCTACATTCTCTTCCATACCCAGCCGAAACAGCCTCCCTAAACCTCAGATCTGTGGTACTCAAAATAATCTGGCGGTTCTCCAACACTGAGAAGAAAATCCTGAGTCTGTTTCACAGGGGCAAACAGCTAGGCCCCTTTTGACCTGGTCCCTATAGCCCTTCAGCTCTGTGTCCTCTTCTCCCTCCCTGACTCCTTCCTCTGGCCATCTTGGGCTTTGTGAGGCTCGTTCTCTCTCTTTGGAAAGCTTTTGTGAGTACTGTCTGTGACTCCGCTCTTGTGGCACTTGCCAGTTCCACTGCCTTCACTCCTGTCTAGACAGGCCTGCTCATCTTCAGCGCTCATTCTCCACATTGCCTCATCCGGGAAGTTTTCACTGTGCTGTGTTCAGTTTTGCCTGTTTTCTTCCACTCTCTGGGAGCAAGAGGAGGCTTCGCTATGCTCCTGAGTGTAGCCCCAGAGGCCAGGGGAGGGGAGGGGGACATGGTGCAAAGTAAGGGTGGGGTAAATGTAAATCATCCTGTCGCTCAGATTTTTGATCTGCATTTGTTGGAAGTCCTGTTTGGGGGACTAGTGAGATGGCTCAGTAGTTAGGAGCACTGGCTGCTCTTTCAGAGGCCTGGAGTTCAACAATCTTCACCCACTGGTACCTCATGACTCCAGTCCCAAGGAATCCAACACCCTCTTCTGGGCTCCTCGGGCACTGGGGCATACATACACATACATGCAAACAAAACAAGCCTACACATAAAAGTAAAATAAAATCAAAGCCTGCTTTTCAAAGCCTTTCTTCATGTCTTCCTAACCTCTGCCCACATGGTGTGTTCTAGAGCTTTGGTTACAGCTTTCCCAGGCATGTATCCCACAAGACTTTGGCCTTTTGTCTAAACTTCTCCACCATCTTCTCAAAGGTTGGGGTTGTGTCTCATCTACCTTAGTACTCTAACCACTCTACACCAGAGCCTGGCCCAGCCACTAATGCCAACTAGATACCTAGAGAAATGTGAATTCCCTCCTGGAACCAGCAACCAGCAGAGAACATGTTCTGGGTTCTTCCAGGAGCAGTTAGTGTTCACCATGACAGATGATTGTGCCACGTCTCTACCTGCACCTCATTTGGCCTCCACCATCCCAGCAGCGCTTCAGTGTTACAGCAGAAAAGGTCTCTGAACAATGTCATTCCTCTTACAGAAGTCACCACTGGTGAGCCCTCTTCATCTCTCCATCCTGTACTGCCAGGATCATCCGTGTGCTTTCTTGTCTTTATTTGAGGCATTTTTTTTTAAAGTAGGCAGCCATGCTACAGAATTTAGTCTAGAGTTTCCTTTCTTGAGCATTACGCCACTCCTGCACAGCTGTTTTGAGTATCACACTCTGTCATTTAAATATTAATATTATGGAAACAGAAGAGAAAAAAATGCCTTTCATCAGATATGCAATGCTGGAGGAAATTAAGATTAATAAATGGTGACAAGCTCTGGAGAGGGAATAACAGTTAAATTGCCTCGGACTATTTTCAGTTGTTTGAGCAATGAGTATATCTTGTTGAGTGCCCTGTGACTGTGATGGTTCTAAAGACCTGATTTCTGAAGACGGATCTGAAGTGATAATTCAAACCCTGCTTTTCCCCTCAGAGCGCTTTTGCCCTGCATGTGCACATGTGGGGAAATCTTTGAAAAAGAGAAGCTGAGAAGTGTCTACAAATTAGGCCTTCTTAATCGAGTCTCAAATAACTACTATCTAGAGGGAAAGCAAGTTTCAAGCCTAAAACAAATGTTTTTATGTAGTCCTGGGGATTGAATCCAGGGACTCATGCAAGCCTTCTACCACTGAGCTACATCCTCTTCAGTCTAGACCCAAATTATTTTAAAAAAAAATTTATAATTTCATGCATATGTACTGCATTTATATTATAACTCATCCTGAACCCCCTCCAACTCCTTTCATGTCACCTCCCCACTCCTTTTCGCATCCATGTCCTCTTCTTTAAATATAATTGTCTTTGTTAGCTTTACTATTGCTGTAATAAAACACCATGACCAAAGCAGCCTGCGGAGGAAAGGGTTTATTTGAATTACACTTCCATGTCACTTTTCATCATCAAAGAAAGTCGGGACAAGAACTCAAAATGGACAGGGACCTGGAAGGAGGAGATAAGGCAGAGGCCCTGGAGGGGTGCTACTTGCTGGCTTGCTTCTCATGGTTGCCCAGCCTTTCTGATAGAACCCAGGACCCTCGGAGCAGGGATGACCCCACCCTGCAATGGCCTAGTTTCTCCCCCATCAATTACTAGTAAAGAAAATGCCTTACAGATGAGTCTTATGTGGAGGCCTCTTCTCAACTGTCTCCTTTCAGAGAACTCTAGCTTGTGTCAAGTTGACATAAAACTAGTCAGCATAATATTATACTTACCTGTGTTTGTTTATTCTATATTCTGTTGAGTCCATTCAGTTTTCTTCATGTGTGTATATGTTTAGGGCTGCCCAGTTGGGATCAGCTAACCTATCAGGGGGCTCTTAATTACCTATAAATAATTGCCTGTAATCATTCCCTGTAGCTCATTTAGGGCTAGGACCTCATTAGATTTCCCCTATCCATGTCGGAATGTCAACTGGTGTCACTGTGCAGTTCTTATTTAGGTGACTGTATCTTTGTAATTTCATGGATGCAGTGCCCCTGTCCTGCACAGATGTTCTCTCACAGCAGATATCCTGGTCCTTTGCCTCTTACATTCTCTCTGCCCCTTCTTCCTTGGTGTTCCCTGAGCCTTAGGTGTAAGGGTAAGGGTTGGTTGTAGGTGTATCAGTTGGGGTTGGACACCCTACACTCAGTTTTTCTTTGCATTTTGGCCAGTTATGGATCTCTGTGAGAGTCTCCATCTGCTGCAGAAAAGAGGGTTCTCTGATGAGGTATGAGAGCTACATTTATTTGTTGATCTAAGGGGAGGTGTTGAGAATACATTTGGAAATCATAATGGCTTATGAAAGTGGCAGCAAGCCTCCTTAACCTTTTAAGTAATAAAATTGTATGTGTGTGTGTGTGTATTTTTTTTTTTACTTCATCTAGGTAAATGACACTGGCATACCCCTGGTCCTAGCTGAACTTGCTCAGTCAACCTCAGAGGGAGGGATCCCATTATATCCTGTCGAGGGCATGATTCTCACAGCCTCACCTCAGCTAAGTTGTCAGTGAAAATATTAGGCAATGCGCTCCCCAAAGAGCTCCCTGGACCAGCAGTGTCAGCAGCACCTGGGAACATGCTAGATGGGGATTCTCAAGGTGCAGACCTAGTCAATGCACTCAGACACTGGACGTGACACCTCAGTAGCTCTGAGGCAGCAAGCCTTCCAGAAAATTCTGATGCATCTTCAAGTTTTAAAACCACTGACTCTCAACCTTGGTGTCACATATCTATCACCTGGAGAAATTCTTTTTAAAGACTGAAGCAAGTGTTCCATTTCCCTGAAATTCTGAATCAACAGGCATAGGGGAGGCGCTGATGTGTGTTCAAAGTTTCCAGATGATTCTAAGCACAGTCTGATTCAGTCTTTCTTTTCTTCTGTCCTTCCTTCCTTTCATGATTCATTGGCATATACTTCTTGTAAAAACTAATGCATTTCATCATGCATTTTCACACCGATGTGCAATGTATTTTTATCACCTTCACTATTTTCTCGTTTCCTGTCTCCCATCCTCAAGTCCATTCCAAATAGATACCTTCTACTTCCATAACCCTTTTTTTAAAATCTAGTTGTACAATATAAAAGACAATATGCAATGCTTTTCTTTCTGAATCTGGTTTATGACATTTATTCGTTCTGGCTGAGTAACATCCCACTGTTTATATACCACACTTTATCAATTCATCTGCTGATTGGCATCTAGGCTGATCCCACAACTTGATCATAAAAAGTGAATATGGGTGTGCCATTGTCTCTCTGATACACTTGGATTCCTTTAATTACATACCCAGGAATAATACAGTGGAATTATATGGTAACCCTATTTTTAGTTGTTTTGGTATGATTTCCATAATTGTTGGTCTGGTTTATATCACTACCACCAGTAAATAAGGCTTCGTTTTTTTCCCATGTCTTCATCAGCATTTGTTGTTTGTTTTGTTTATTTAGTTTTAATTATTTATTCACTTTACATCCGATCACAGCTTCCTCCCTCCTCTCCTCTCAGTCTCCTCCTCCTTATCCCTCAGATAAAGAGATCACCCACCCTAGGTCATTAAGTCTCATTGGGACTGATCATGTCCTCAGCCCTCTTCTCCTTTGGCCTGGCGAGGCCATCCCACCTGGGGAGGGTGGTGGGGAACAGAAAGCAGTCTGATGCAACTTGATGAGCTGGGCTACATGAAAAAGGGAGCTCCCCTTTTCTAAGGAAAAGGAGGGGGGAGGGAGGGAAGCTATTCCAGGCTCTAGGCCTTAGTTAGTTGCCTCTGTTGGTCTTCTTGTAGAGCTCCTGGCATCCTCCAGGTCCTTCTATCCTTCCTCCCACTTTTCCACAAGTCTCCCTACAATTCGCCCAACGTTTGGCTGTGAATCTCAGCATCTGTTTCTATTTGCTGCTGGGTAAAGCCTCTCAGAGGGAAGCTATGTTAGGATCCTATCTTGCTCCATCTCTTCAGCCACTTTCACTGTCTATTCTATTTCTACTTCTGAGTGAGATTTAAGCATTCTTCTTTGGGTCCTCCTTGTTACTTATCTTCTTTGGGTGTGTGAATTGTAGTATGTCTATCCTATATGTCTAAAATCTGCTTATGAGTAAGCACATGCCATGTGTGTCTTCTGGGTCCAGGTTACCTCACTGAGGTTGATCTTCCATCCATTTACCTGAAATTTTCTTTTCTTTTTTTTTTTTTTTCAATCGGTGAGTAGTATTCCATTGTGTAAATGTACCACAATTTCTGTATTTGTTACGGGACATCTAAGTTGTTTCCAGATTCTGGCTATTATGAATAAAGCTGCTATGAACATATTTGAGCAAATGTCCTTGATGTATGGTAGAGCATCTTTTGGGTATATGCCCAGAAGTAGTACAGCTGGGTCTTGAGGTATCGCTATTCCTAATTTTCTGAGAAAGCATCAGATTGATTTCCACAGTGGTTATACAAGGTTGTACTCCCATCAGCAATGGAGGAGGGTTCTCCTTTCTCCACCTCACCAGCATGTGCTGTTACTTGAGGTTATTATCTTAGCTATTCGGATAAGTATAAAATGGAATCTCAGAGTCATTTTGATTTGCATTTTCCTGATGACTGAGGATGTTGAACATTTTTTTAAAGTGTTTCTTGGCCATTTGAGAATGTTGAGAATTCTCTATCTCTGTACTCCATTTTTAAACTGTATAATTTTGTTTGTTGGTGTTTGATTTCTTGTGTTCTTTCTATATTTTGGATATTAGCTCTGTGTCAGAACTAGGCACTTGGTTTCCAGTCTGTTCTGGTCCGTCCTCCACCCACGTCACCCCTCACACACCATTCAGGAACTTGCTCAGACTTCTCAAACTTTACAACACATCCAAATTGCTGCAGAGCTTGTTAAAATGATTTGCTGAGCATTGACATGGACCTCGTTGAAAAGTCTGCAGCAGCCTAGAATTTGCCTTTATAACAAGTTCCCAGGTGATATCACAGCTGCTGAGGCTCCTAAGCCACATTGCTCTAGCCATGCTGTCTCCATGAGCAGGGGAAGCTATCATAGCAATGAATTTGGCCTTTCAGGACCTCCAGCTCCTGTTTTGTGGAGGTCCCTACTTGGTGACAGACGCACTATAGGGTCACAGTTGAAAGTATGGCTTTGGGGTACTGATTACAGCCTCATAAACCCTCTGTGCCTCCATGTCTTGTACTTGGAAAGTGGGATAATACAAGACCTCCCTGATGGAGAGTCTAAATTAGGTAAAACGATATAGCAGCATAAATAAAAGAGACTAGCAAAATGGAATAAAAGTACTCACAATAAGTTACAAACGTAGTTATAATGACTTGTAACTTAGCCATAATTGCAGAGAAAAAAGCTATTATTTATAGTTTCCTCCCTCCCTTAGACATTAATGTCTAGGGTCTGTGCAGATAGACGGATGAAAGGAAATATTCTTCATACTCAAAATCACTTGTGCCTTCTCCTCACAAAAAAAAAAAAAAAAAAAAAAAAAACAGAAGAGTTTTCATGTGAGTCTAATAAAGGATGCACCCTTGGTATGCCCAACAACTGCAGCATCTCCTGGAGGTGAATGAGAACAACCCTAAAGAGGTTGAAAGGACCATGGTACAGCCCTCACATCTGGTACAATTATATCAGGCTGCATTAAACTATTTCGGGATTTGCCACCACCCTCAAGACAGAAAGCAAATTGTTTATCATGGATTAATGGCTTCTGTCCCTTTTCAGCTTTTTATTCCATAATGAACCAGCTAGGTTTTTGTTTTGTTTTGTTTTGTTTTCCAAAATCACACTTTCCTATAAAATCACAGTGCTTCCACCCTGTTCTGGTTTCTACCTGGGTGCCTTTTCCTTCTACCTAAATCCATACTCAAGAAAACCGTGTTAATTTTTCAGATTCACTCAACCACGTCTGCATTTGAACCTCCTTGGCCTTCTGGCTCCACAGCCCCATGCAGAAGTTTGTCATCCGTTCCCTGTTTTACCTTTGTGCCACGTAACCCACGATTGTGCTGAGGAGTACCAGGTTCCACTGCCCAGCAACAGCCTCTCTCCATCCCGGGACTGTGAACCACACCGAAGCTGGACCCACACACAGACCAGAGTGCCTAACCGCTCACAGCAGAGGTTCCATGGCTGAGCGAGCAACGTAAACAATAAAGGACAGAGAAGGGAGAACCCCCCAGTGGGTCGTGACTCTCTGAACTGAAGCCAATTCCTGCAGAACCAGGAAGAACCAGGACAGGTGGGAAGCAGGGCAGGGTACAGGAGAGGAAAGATGTCCACGTGCATGGGCCTTAGAGCTGGTGGCTGTAGAGCAGCAAGAAAGGCTAAGTGACAGTCCTCAAAACATTCTGATCTCAGAACTTCTTTACCTCCTTCAAAATGAATGATGCCCCCAAAAGCGCTTTCATGCAGATGACCTACACCTTTCCGTATTTACTATGTGAAATTGAAATGGAAAAAAAAAATTTTAATTGTTTGCCTCACTACGTTTAAAATAGCATGGAGCATGGAGAATGGCTTGGTTATTAAAATGTTTGCTGCGCAAGCACTTGGACCAGAATTTGGATCCCCAACGTTCACGTTGTTTCAAAAGTTAAGGTGAACAGCAATTGAGGAAGATACACAACACTGACCTCCAACCTCCATATGCATGTGCTCAGATATACACATACAGAAACATGTATGTGTATATATATATATATATATGTACACAGATAATGATATAATAAAAATAAATATAATGAAAAATATTTGAAATAATTACCTTCAAAAACACTTTTGTTGAGAGACATCACATTGCTTTGTACCTCTACAAGGGTTTTTAATACCCAAGTTTACAGGAAACGGCCATATCTGTATCTTCTCGCAGTCTGTCTGCTGTGGTATGACTGAGTCATTGTGTCACCTCTGGAAATCCTGAATATCCACTGATAAATGACAGTGAAAGGAGGAACAAAGTTCTCGCATGTTTATGAGAACAGCCTTGGCCTCGTGGACGCTGTGAAAATGTGTCAGAGATTTCCCCAGGGGTGGATCACAGTTTGAGAACTGCCTTGTTAGAATATAGGTCACCTGTGGTCAAAGAGACAGAAATCACAGTGTCCTGAATAAGATAAAAGTATATTTCTCTCTTTATGATTTCCAGAAATAAGCGGCATCTCTCAGCCTCGCCTTCATGACATCCTTCCTGGGGGTCCTATCATCCTGGTGCATATGGTCCAAAATGGCGGCATGATCCAAAGCCATCTCTTCATCCCAAGCAACAGAAAGGAGACGAGCTGTTGCCCTTTAGAGAGTGCCTTTACATGGGTGTGCCATCTTCTCAGATCACATGGCTCAACCATGGGTAAAGACCTATTACTGTACTGCAAAGGAGTCTTGGGGGAGGGGTCTCTTCATCTAGACAAGTGGGAGAGAGTAGGTATGACAAGCTCTTTGCTGCACTGTCCTTTCACTGTAAGTTCTGCTGAGCACATGCCTGAGCGGTGAGCTTGGGCAAGCCAGAGCTTACATCACCAGTTCCCAAGAGGCCAGAGCAGCCAGCCCTGGCAAAGAGTAATGCTCACACATCGCGAAGTGTTTTCCTGTGCATAGAAAGCAAGAAAAGTAGCAGTTCACAGAAGGCGCCATAGACAGGAACTGAAAGCAATCACAATGGAAGCATATGATTTCAAAGGAAAAGTGCCAGACACCAACTAAAACAAGGCTCTGCTTAGGATGCAGGCCAAAACTCCTCATATAGATGCATAATCCCAAGCTTACTGTCACCAGGGCCTTAGTCTCAGCTATATCTTACGCCACTTTCCTCATTCTAGCCACACTCAACTCTTCAGCTTGAAAGATAACATCTTAGTACCTTCTTGTTCCAGAGTCTTTGCATATGCTGGTCTGTCTCCTAGAATGCCCTTCCTTCCCCACCACACACAGTCTGACCTACACATTCTCACCTTTTGGGTCTGTGAAATAAATGAAGAGCAGCCTAGGGAGAACAAAATCCATTTATTCTGAGCCTGTTAGAGCAAGGCAGCCACTCGCCATCGCTCAGTTCTGGTAGACAGAGGCAGGCGGGGAGGAGGAAGGCTTTGGAGCAGGGTCCCTCTCAACTGGAGCCTGCCAATGTGGAGAGGCTAGCTGAAGGGAGCAGAGCCTTCCAAATTCCAGCTGAGAATGGATCCCTCCAGCTTCCAGATGAGGTCAGATCTACCCGATTTGTTCCTGGAACTTCCGGAACCTTTTTCCCCTGGGCTTGCAAATGTGGGCTTGCCCGACAGACTGCGAACAGCACACGGATGGGAACCATTTTCTTCTTCATTTCTTTCTTTCCAGCACCAGGTAACATTCTGAGCATACAATAAGAGGCTCAATAAAAACAAAGAGTATTACACGGGTGGATGGAAGGACGGAGCTGTGAACGGATGACAGGTAAGGTAGATATCGGATATCTGCAAGCTGGGTGCAATGTTCTGCTGCTTTTCAACTAATAAATTTCCCGAACCCTTGGCAAAGAGCGGCTGAGGGCTTAGCTCTGTATTGTTTCTGCCCGCTGAGCCAGTGCAGCATTCCAGGAAAGCCACTCGCCAGGGAAAATAAAGTTCTGACCTCGCAAGAGACAACAAAGGTGTGAGCTGTTCCAAGTTTAGTCAATTCTCTACTCACAGGTCCAACCTGTCTGGGATTTGACATCCGTCTCAGGGTGTCACCCTGAGGTACATTTCTTCCTAAACATGAATCACTGACAGTGTCTTACAAAATATTCCACTGGGCTCTGGTGCTTCCCATTTAGGAAGAAGATTGCTTGTGCTGAGTTCTAGTATAAAGCTGCCAGCTGTAACATATCTTGCTGGTCTGACCCAATAATGACCCAGAGTACTCTCTGTCTAGGCTGTTTTCTTTTATTTTCTATCCTCAGAAGATTGTCAGAATTCTGCCTGGCTAAGCAATAAATCCATCTTTTCAGGGATCAATTGTGGTGACTGGCTGCAAAACCTGGAAATCCAATTAACTGCAAAATAACTAAGATAAAAAAAAAAAAATCCACCAAAGTTGGGGCATAAGTCAGCAAGGAGATGTTCTGGACGTTAAAATAAACAAAAGAGAAAATTCAACTTCATTTGTCTTCTTTTCCTTTTTTTTTTTTTTTTAAATCTTGTTATCGATAAATTTAGCCTTGGTTCCAATTTTGTCTTAGCCACAATTTGCCTCAGATACAGATCTGTTGGGGTGGCTAGCACCGCGCTAATTATACCCCAGCAGGCTCTCTTCAGAAAGACGCCAATTCGGCTAGGATCACCTTACGACCATATGTACAACTTTAGGCCCTCTCCCCCTCTATCCTTTTACACCACATGTGTTCTTAAAGGGGCATAAATCTGCTCAGACGTTATGTGGGAAAGAAGAGTTATTTTGGCTTACTGGGACATTTTGAAAAGGACAGGGTTTCCATCAACTGCGTCAGTTGGCTGAGCGAGCGGCCTTATGCCTCCCTGCTACTGAGATCTGCCAATCCGGAAGCATCACGAATGGAGCCAACGGGCTTTGGACAACCTTCCTCATGTAGGACTGTTATCTGTAACCTCATGGCAGTGAGCGTACACCCGGATGCACCCCGGCACCTTGCCGGCGTCCTAGGAAGGACCCGAGCAGCCAGGCAGCCTGAAGGGGCTGCAGGGGAGAGAATAAGCCAGAGGAGGTACTGGAGGAAGTGCCCACTTGAAAGCCCACGTTTCTTTCCTGTGGACACATTTCTTTCCTGTGGGTGTACTAGCGATGATAACAAAGCGGGTGGGGAGGCTGGTTCCTTTAGGATAGGTTCCGGCAGCATAGCAATAGGCAGGACTCACTGGAGTTGGGCTCCTTCTCTGATCTCAGCCTCCTGATACAGACAATGAGTAACAGAAATAAATGCTTCCTTCGGATTCCAGTGCCTCCAAGAACAAGCTGAGCAAGCAAACGGTGCTTTTTTATTATCATTTAAAAGACTGGTGAGGTTGGGGGAAAAAAAATGGTTCAGTTGGTAAAAGAGCTTGTCACCCAAGCCTGACAACCTGAATTCAGAACCCCCCAGAACTCTTAAAAACTCAGATGTGGTATCACTCATTTGTAATCCCAACACTCCTTAGGCAAGATGGAAAGTAGAGACAGACAGTCTCCAGGGACTTGCTCCTGAAAGTTGTCCTCTGACCCCCATATGCACTCTATAATACAGGTACACACACACACACACACACACACACACACGAGCCAAAGAATGTTCCTGTTTTGACAGACAACAAACTAGCTATCCTTTCTTTCTTCCTGTGGTCCTGCCCTGGTCACTACTGAATTTTCCAACCCTGGTCCTGACTATCACACAGACAGCAGTGGCTGATCAGGTGAGGCCACCAAGGGAAATAAGAAACCCAGAAGGTTACTGTTTCTTGACATTCATATCGGGAAAGAAAGATTATTGCACTTGTTTTTAAACTACTTTATCTGCAGTGTTTAGGCCTCTACCTCCCTCCCACCAACCCTTGAACCCCTAGGAAAGAAAGAGAAGGTTAGTGGGGAGAGGGGGCACACTTCTTTACTTCTCCCAGATGTTTAGGGCCAGTGGGTTCTTGGGGGGCAGGGCCTACACCAGTCTCCATCGACAACAAACGCAGCAAGTCTCCTCCATCAAACTCCTCCAAGCTGCTACATCATGAAGCATCTCTCCCATGTCTCTCCAAACCACCACACCATCCATCTCTGGGCCCAAGCTATCATACCTTCTCTTTCTGGGCCCTCCTATTTACATCCCTCAGAGTCCTAGGCGACCACGATCCTCGCCCCCGTGCTGCATGAGGCAGGCTGTTACCAGCTGGCAAATACCATGCCCCACAGGAGGCAATTATCAGCTGTGCACAAACTAGAACCCAAAGTAAAATCCCACACTTGGGATTAAAACAAAAACACATTTACATAACATAAGTTATGAGTTTTTAAAGAAGCCAAAACTTCCATTACAGAAAATGATGCAAGTTTACTTAAAACATAATTCTTTGCATCCTATCTCAAAATATTCATTGACTTAAAAAAAATTATATCAACAAATATGAGGAGCCTCTCTGGGCTTTCAAAATGTGCCCGTATGAAATGATCAGTTCAAATCACAAACCATCCACTTTTCTATTTATCCCAAGGGCTGTGCACAACATTATGAGGACAGCGGTGCCCAGTGCAGCTGAAGCCTGCCCTCTGGTAGTCTGCAGAACACTGTGCTTGCACCCACAGGTCATGGATACAATGGGCTAATGCCATGGGGAGCAATAGGTTATTAAGCATAGGGTAGACACGCATCTTGTTAACCCTATGGTTGTGTCTTTTCATTTTCCTCCAGCAGCACTGGCATCCAGAAGGCAGCCGATGCCTGAGGCTCTTATCTCTCCAATCCTTCTTTCTTCTCCAAGGCAGGTAGTTACAAGTACCAAATAAGTTTCTATTCTCACTGTGGGGTTTTTTTTTTTTTTTTTTTGTTTTTTTTGGTTTAAAACTGTTTATTGATCAATAAAAAAGTCGGAAATCACAAAGTCATTGCCTGGGGAAGCTGTACTAGTAATTTTGCAGCAGGCTAGATAGTAAGGAAAGATTACAAATGTTAGCAGGCAGGAGACCCGGCTATTGCAGAAAACAAGTCAATCCTGACAAAAATCCATCTGGCATCGCTGACCTTGGAGAGCCTGCACAAGGTCAATGGCATAGTGAGGATGCCACAGCGGTTCTGGTCCCAGTTTGTTTACTAGCTCTAGGGAGAAGTGGACAGATATCAGATGCAGTCCCATATGTTTAAAAGTAATAAACACTGTAAGCAACAGATTTGACTCCTGAAAGGAATTCAAAGGAGGATATACACAGGATTTAGAATAGCATTTGGAAATAGATTTTTGTAGGTGGCTTTTAAAATAGGACTATCACTGGGACACACTGTCGCCACTGCAACTGTTTATATTAATAACTGACTCACGCATCTTTGCACACCCAGAGACATAGGTGTGTACTGACAACATGCATTCATTCTTTCAGCCATCCTTTCTTCCATCTGCTCCCCAGGACCACTGGGGGTATGAGCATCCAGAGGCCTGGCACTGCCTTTGTCTTTATTTCTAACAGTGACCTTAACCTCATGGAAGAGCATTCATTCCAATATACCAGATCCTCCACCCATTCGCTTAGCTTTGTCTTCCTTAAATTTCTCTATATCCATCAGCCAGGCCTACCTAAAATAGCGGGGATAAATATTTCCAGGCCCTCTCCTGTCCACGGATACCCTTATCCAACTCTTTTTTCCACTGTAGCTTTGTTAGGCAATATGTTCTGGATCTAAACAATCTTCCAACCATATGTCATGGGTATAAAGATCACCAAAGATGGATCTAAAGAGATGACTCACATGGTTAAGATCACTGGCTGCTCTAACAGAGGATCCAGTTTTGATTCTCAGCGCCCACATGGAAACTCACAACCATCTGTAAATCCAGTATCATGGGATCCAATGCTCTCTTTTGGTCTCCACAGGCACCAGGCACATACATGGTACACAGACATACATGCAGGCAAAACACCCACACACATATAACAAAATTATATAGACATATATATGATACCATATATTGAGGTCATTTCCATTTTGGTATTAGCTGTGTATGAGACTACGAGATATATAGATATAGATATATAGATATATATATGCATTTGATATTTATATCAGATGTATGTATATATACACACCATGTCACACACACATATATACGTATGTGCATGTGTGTGTATATATATATATATATATATACTCCCATATATATGTGTGTGTGGCATGGTGTGTATATATACTCATATACATCCTCAAATATATGTGGTGTATACATATATCCCACACATACATATAGCATATACATATACATATATATATACAAATATACATAGCTAGTCCCAAAAATGACACAGAAATAACATCAAGATATCTCAATCACACCAATAAATCTCATAAGGAGACTGACCCTGAGGAACATGCACTTTGCCAAGAGGCACAAGAAAGGTCTGAAGCAATGAAAAGGGAGGAGGTCCTCCCCAATCAGTGGACTTGGAAAGGGGCAGGGAGGAGACGAGGGAGGGAGGGTGGGATTGGGAGGGAATAAGGGAGTGGGATACAGCTGGGATACAGAGTTAACAAAATGTAACTAACAATAAAAATTAAAAAAAAAAAGAAAAGTCTGAAGCAAATGCAGGCGAACAGCGCAAAGACAACGAGTGCTTGTGCAGAGGCCATTGAGGCCCTTCTGAAGCCTAAGGCCCTTAAGCCCAAGATGCCAAAGGGTCTAACTGTTGAACTCTGCTGATGGCTTTCACTGCCCTGTCCACCCTAACCTTGGGAAGCAGGTTCTTAGCTACATGTCCAGGGGTCACACATTCAGACAACCATTATCCAAGGCTGAGGCTCCAACTCAGGCCCAGACTCCTGCTCCAGCTCAGGCTCCCAAAGGTACCCAGGACCCTGTGAAGGTGAAGACAGATGGACTGGTGTGACACACCTACACACTGTTTTAAGATGACTGCTGTCTTGCGCTGTTCCTACAAATAAAGTTGAGGTTGGGGGTGGGGGAGACATAAAGTAGCTGAATATAATGTAAAAGAAACATTATGTAAAACCACACATTGTCTGTGGAAAACTCATTTTTTTTTTTTTTTTTTTTTTTTTTTGCTTTAAAGAAGCACATAGGCAGCTAGGCATGGTGGCACATGCCTGCAATCCCAGCAACATGGGAGGCAGAGGCAGGCAGATCTCTGAGTTTGAAGATAGCCTTGTCTACAAAGCGAGTCCAGCACAGCCAAGGCGACACAGAGCAACCTTTTCTCAAAAGCAAACAAACAAACAAACAAAAATCTGAAGGAGGAGGAGGAGAGAGAGACAGAGAGAAACAGAGATAGAGGGAAGGAAGGAAGGAAGGAAGGAAGGAAGGAAGGAAGGAAGGAGAAAGAAAGGAAGGAAGGAAGGAAGGAAGGAAGGAAGGAAGGAAGGAGAAAGAAAGAAAGGAAGGAAGGAAGGAAGGAAGGAAGGAAGGAAGGAAGGAAGGAAGGAAGGAAGGAAAGAAAGAAAGAAAGAAAGAAAGAAAGAAAGAAAGAAAGAAAGAAAGAAAGAAGGAAAGAAAGAACAGGAAAGACAGACAGACATAGACTGAAAGTAACAGGATGAGAATAGATATTCCACATAATGGTAACCAGAAGAAAAGTAGGGGTAACTATACTTACCTCAAAGCAAAACAAAGTTCAAACCAAAACTGTCACAAGAGACAACAAAATTCTGTAATGATACATCTTCTACCTTGAATATGTATCAGTTGTCATTCACACCAACATAGGGAATAAAAACACAAAGCATGCATTGATGGAACTGAATGAAGGATGAGCAGCAAAATAATAATAACAGGAAGATACTTCAGCACCCCATTTCAATAATGGTTATAACATCCTTTGGAGAACAAGAAAGAAAGAACGCAGAGGACCTCAACAGCCCTGTAGACAGTGAACTTACCACATTCCGCCAAACAGCAGCAGAATACTCATTCCCCTGACTTCCTCACCAAACACACTTCGGAACAGACCATGTATTAGGTCACAAAACAAGTGTTACACAAGATGGAGATCATTCCGAGTATCTTTACTGACCACAACAGAGTGAAACTGGAAACCAAGAGCCATAGGAAAACCGGAAATTTTATAAACAAGCGTGAATTAAACAACACATTCAAGAACAACCATGTGGCTCAAAGGAGAGATAAAAAATGAAATCAGAAAATACATGGAGACCAATGAAAATGAAAACACATCATTAAAAACCAGGGGTATAACAAGAGCAGTAATAAAAAGTTTATTGCAATAACTGCCTATACACACAAGCAACGTGCTTGCGCTCTCTCTCTCTCTCTCTCTCTCTCTCTCTCACTTGCACATAGACTCAAGCAACCAAGTAACAACGCACTTCAGGAAAAAGAGAGAGAAGAGCAAACTAAGCCTAAAGTCAGCAGAAAAAAAATTATAGGCAGAAACTGACCAAAAAATAGAAAAAGAACTGTGAACTTAAAGGTTTTATGGAAAGATAAACAAAACTGACAAATATTTAACTAAACTAAGGAAAAGAAAAGCAAATAAAGTCCTCCCAAAAAAAACATTACACCTGAAGTAAATAGGCTCATAAAAGAATAACACTATAACCAATTAAATGGCATCAAACTGGATAGCCTAAAAGAAACTCAAGAGAAAAAATAAAAAATAAAACTGTTACAAACTCATTCTATAAGGTCAGCATGACCCTGTTACAAAAGGCTGACAAAGACCACAGCTGACTTCTGAGTAGATGGCAGATAGAGGCTGCCTGTATGTGAGCTGGTAAAATAGAAGAGCCAGAATAAGAAAAAAAAAAAAAAAAAAAAAAAAAAAAAAAGGAGACTCTATTCCAAAGAGAGAAACAGAGGAAAAGCATCCACAGAAAGAAATCCAAGAAATGAAAGAATGCTAGAGAAAGAGGGTGGGAGAGGAAACGAATTGCTTCTAAGGGGAAAACCAGACAATCTTATTCTCAGGACCAGCCCACGAACCTAATGAATGCCAAATCCAGTTTGGGCTTTTATGAGACACTGTCTCCTCCAGCACTATATGTCAAGCTGTATGACTTGGAGGACAGGTGAGTGCCATCCTGAGAGGCAACCCCTTGCCTAAAACTGAAGCAGCTTAGAAGCCAAAAATCAAGAAACATCCACAAATCAGGGAGCCAGCTCAGCTGTGACACTCCCTCATGAGGTTAGTCCCAAAGAGGCAGTAGTAGAGAACAAGAACTGAAGAAGGAACCAGAATATAAATGCCTTCCATCTTTGTAGATTGGTATGATTAACATTGTTTCTAAAAAAATGGTTAAATTACAGAAAGAGCTGGCCAATCCAATGGTAATCCCCATCAAAATCCCAATGACATTCTTCAGAGAACCCTAAGAAGAATCCTAAAATTCATGTAGAAGCACAAAAGACTCTAGAGAGCCAAAGCAGTTCATAGCAGAGAGCAACTGTAGAATTATCATAATACCCAAATTTATAATAATCTCAAATTATATTACAGAATTATAATAACAAAAACAGCGTGGTACTAGTATGAAAACAGACCTGCAGGCCAATGAAACAGAATGGAGGAGCCAGAAATAAACCCACACAGCAACCAAATTTTTGACAAAGCTGTCAAAAACAGACATTGAAGAAAAGATGGCCTCTAAAACAAATTTAGATGAATGAAATGAGATCTGTATCTCTCACCCTGAAAAAAAAAAAAAAAAAAGGTTAAAACAGACCAAAGATTTTAATGCTAGAGTTGAAACTTTGAAAATGTTAAAGGAAAACGTATGGAAACCAATTCAATATTCAGGCATAATCAAAGCTCCCACAGCACCAGAAATTCCTGAAAATTGACAAATGCCATTAATGAAACTAAAATACTTCTGCACAGTGAAAGAAACTACCAGAATGAAGACAGCTTATAGAATGAAGAAAATCTTTTCAAAGTATACACCAGAAGGTGTGTGATATCCAATATTTACACACACATACACACACAAAAAAAAAAAAAACTACAAAGTTGAGGCATGCACAAAAAAAAATCTGATCAATAAATGGGCTAAAAAAAACTGAGTAAATAGTTCTTGAAAGGAGGAATACAAATGACAATACATACTTGGAAAAGTATGTGATGTTCTTAGCTTTTGTGGGATGCATATAAAGACTGTTAAGAGATTCCATCCCTCCCCAGTCAGAATCACTATCATCAAGAAAGCCAACAGCAAGAAGTGCCGCTAGAGAAAGGATGATCCCTACTCACTGCCGGTAAGAATATAAACCTGCATGGTTAATACGAAAACTGGTCTGGAGGACCCTCGAAAGACTGAAAATATAGCTAGCAAAGGGCCCAGTTACACCACTTTGGAATGTATGTCTAAAGACTCTACAGCAACATACTACAGAGATATTTGCACTGTGTCTATTGCTGGACTAGTCGCAATAGCCAGGAAATAGAATCGTCTGGGTGTCCATCAACAGATGGTGGATAAAGAAAGTGTGCTAATACACACAGTGGAATGTATGCAGCCACAGAAATCACTATGGTAAGTGTGTAAGTCATACTCAGAAAAACAAATACTGAATGTTTTTTTGCATACGTGCTATCCGAAATTTTATTTGCATGTGTATTTATGGATGTGGGGATCCCAACACTGGAAAGGAGATATTAAGAGAAGAAGAAATAGAGGTGATAATTGGATATAAGTAGCAAGAGAGCACAAAATGTGTGATTGAGAAAAGAAAGGGAACCACCTATATCAAGGGAGAGAGACTAGGAAAGGGCAATGGCAGAGGTGAAATTTTTAAGAGCGTAATGACACAGATGTATAAAGTTGTCATGATGACGCCTACTGCTTTGTCATCAAACCTAAAAAAAAAATTCTTTAAAAATTTTAAAGGGTATCCATTAAAATTCCTAATAAATATAGATGCAAAAAAAAAAATCTCCAACAAAATGCTAATAAACCAAAGCCAATAGCACACTACTAGGAGCATACACTGTTACCAAGTGGGATTTATCCCTGGAAAGCAGACGCCGTTTATCATACAAATGAAAAATCACATGAATCTTTCAACAGATACGAGACAAGTACAAAATTCAACATAAATACTTCCATTTTAAAAACTTAACAAACCAGAAACTGAAAGTGCCTCACAACAAACATTGATGTATGAGCTGGGCCACTGACCAGCAGAGGCAGAGGCAGGCAGATCACTGTGAGTTCAAGGCCAGCCTGATCTACAGAATGGGTTCCAGGACAGCCAAGGCTACGCACAGAGAAACCATCCCAAAAAAAAAAAAAAAAAATATATATATATATATATATATATATATATATATATATATATATATTTTAAAAGTTGGTATATGAAGACAACCACTGCCAACAACAATGTTCATGGGCTGGGGTGGGGGGACTAAAAGCATTTTTCCTAAGATCAGGAGCAAGGCAAGGAAGTCCACTATTTCAACTATTATTCAACGTAGTAAGAGAAGTCTAGACTCAACAATTGGGCCAGAAAGGGAAATAAAAGAGCATCCAAACTGGAAAAGAAGAAATAAAATGCACATATTGAAAGACATGAGCTTAAATACAAAAAGACTCCAATATATATTATATATATTATATATATTATATCATGAAGCAGCAACCACCGCCGGTGTACGCTTATAATCCCAGTACTTAAAACACTGGGATTTTCCCAAAGGGTCACAAAGTCAAAGCCAACCTGTACTACAGGCGAAGACTCTTCTAAGAAAGAAAAGAAGAATGAGAAAGAGAAGGTACTGGAAGACATTAATTAGAACTAAAAATAGTATTCAATGAAGCTCCAGATATAGAAATTATACGAACTTTGTACTAACAATCATCTATCTGAAGAGGAAACCAAGAAAATACCATTACAATATCGTCAAAAGAAACACGATAATTAAGTAGAAATCTAACGCGGAGGTAAAATGCTTGTATACTACAAAACTACAAAGCATGAATTATGAAAGAAGATACAGGAAAGTTCCTACCACACACACTGGCAGCAGCTACGGTGGGGAATGTGGAGAAGGGTTGTCAATGCACCCTCCTCATAGGAAACCTTGTGATTTTATATGGGTTCTCCTGACATATGCAAGCTCTCTTCTCACATGCCTTAACTCGGCCAATTCTACAAAAGACGACATAAAAATTAACAACAACAACAAAAAAAAAACTGACCTCTAACCAGCACACCCTTTGGTAAAGGAATAGACCTTTAAAATACGGGTATATCCAGCAGAATGTCATTCTGCACTAAAAAGGGGTGATATATTGACTCGTGGCACAGAACTCTGTACACAGGGCTAAAGAGACGCCTCGGTGAGGAAAGCGCTTGCCACACAGACAGCAGGGCTGTGGAGTTTGTATCCCTAGGACCCATGTAAGCGCCAGACAGGCATGGTGCCCATCTCTAATCCCAGTTCTCAAGACACAGAGACAGGGATCCCCAAGCAAGCTGAGCAACTGAACTGCCAAGCTCTAGATAGGACTCAGAGACCCTGCCTCAGTAAATAGGGAGGGAAACATCAGACATCAACTTCTGGTCTCCACACACACGTCCATGTAAGAGAGAAGAGGTATGTGGGCAGGATAAGAAAGATCTAAATATTACTGAGAAAGAAGGCAATCATCAAAAGCCACCTAATATATGACTGCGTACTCCATGACATTCCAGAAAAGGCAGAAGAAGGCAGGCAGTGAAAAGGGTCAGGGGTTGTGAGGTGGGGGAGGAAAAAGGGATAAACAGAACAGTGTCTGCTCTGCAGGATGCTGTAGGTGTGGGTGACCTGTCACTGTAAATCTGCTGTGGATTTGACCAAGAGTGAACCCTAGTGTAAAGCATGAGCTGGGAGATGACAATAATGTGTCAACGTAGGTTTATCTATTTCAAGAAATGTGCCATGGGAGGGATGTTGCTGACGAAAAGGGTACTTGGGGGCAGGGGAGGGGAAGTCTAGGATTCCTCTGAGTTTTCGTCACAGTTTTTCTGTGAAACCAAAACTGCTTTATATTGGGGAAAAAAAAAAAAAGTTGGTTTTGTTTTGTTTCAAACTCCCATTAAAAACAATGACATCATTCCCATTCCGATGCCTTCGAATACAGCTACTGTTGAATCCTGGTCAAAGAACAAAGAGCCTCATAAGACACTGGGACCGAGGGAAACACTAACACCAGGTTCCTATGTGCTTCTAGCTATGTGGCAGCGAGCCCTGGGGCCAACAGTGATGTGAATCCTCCTCTGAAAAGTGACGGTCACCTTGCTCTCCCGGGTTTATTCCACAGACTCCCCGCGACTCCAGTCAGAGAACTGGATTGCAGAGAGATCTGTAAGGACTGGGCAGTTTTTTGCCAATCGACAGTGTTGTCCCGTGAGGAAGCATTTTCTCAAACGATAGCCCCTGCGGGACTGACCTGTTTTTCAGCTTGAGACCTCCCTTTCTCTTTACAGATCCCAAGCAGCTGGTGCTCAGAACAGGACAGCGATCTGCCTGCGGTCACAGGACCTGTGGGAGACAGTCTGAGAGCGATCTCGGGAATCTGTCGATGCATCTGTCCTGAACCCCTCCCACGAGACACATCTGGATCTAGCAAGCAACACAAGCGGGGACCATTCGCAACGCCCGAGAACTCTCCAAAAAAAAAAAAAACCTTCCAACTCCTCTCAGCAAGGATTTCTACTTACTGATTTACAGCAGGGAACTTTTTTCTTCCCCCTCATTAAAGTAGCAGTGGGGTTGAGGAATGGAAAGCTGATTTGAGGTCTCCACCTTTATAATCAAGCCCTAGTCTTGAGCTGAGACCTCCTCCTCCTCCTCCTGGAGGCATCTCTGTTGCCCGCGGCAGGAAGATGACTTTGGTTTGGGTCATGAATTCAGTTTGTGTCTTTTTTTGGTGTGTGAGCTTTTTATCTCAAGTCTCGAGCATCCCCTACAAATAAAATTTTAATATAATTGGTTTCAGAGCATCCAGGAGCCTTTTAATTACCCTCTGAAAGATGCTTAGACAACAGCTTGCTATTGGGTTAAACAGTGTTGGCATCTGTACGGTAAACACTCACAGGTTTGTTACAGTTTGCCAATCAACATTTGTTTTCAAATGTTTCCCATAAAGAACCTTCTCTGGGGCCACCTCTCCAACCCGGTGGACGAAGCGAGCGCCGTGCCCACTGCAACGCCCTTTTCTCCCTTCCTGATTGATTCCCCAGCAGTGTTGGAACCCGGAAATCTCAGACAGCGCCACACAACTGTGGGGCACCTTGTGCTAATTCGAGAGCCAATTAAGTGATGATTTCAGAGCCAGCTCCCCAGGCAGGCCCTCTCATCTCTTCCACAATCTCATGACCGGTCATTTTGCTGCTCATCAGCTCCTTTTCCAGAGAACTAGCAAGGAAAACAATAGAAGCTGAGCTTCAAGCCCATCCATTTGCTACCTGTTCGGTACCTACTGTGGCTGCAGGTTTACTGAGGAAGTGGGCTAAAATTATTAAGTAACATGAAGTTTGAAGGCTGCCTCGGAAGCTCATTTGTTCAAGCTCATCTTTCCTCCTGAAATAATCTATACGATACAATGCGTTGGTCTTGGGATTAGGCCGAGACTGTCACCTTGATCTTGCTGGCCAGAGGAAAAATGATCATGGCAAATAATGAAGGAAAGGCAGGTGACATTGGGTCTCCTATGTAAGACTCAGTATCACGTGCAAGAAGTAAAAATAGAAGTACCATAGGACACAGCTATCCCATTCCTGGCATGTACCCAAAGGACTCTGTAACCTACCACAGAGATATTTACACATCCTTGTTTATTGCTGCTTATTCATAATAGCAAGAAAATGGAGCCAGCCTAAATGCCCACCAACAGATGAGTGGATAATAAAAACGTGGCATATACACACACAATGGAATTTTAATCAGCTGTTGAGAGAAATGAAATTATAAGGCTGGGGAGATGGCTCAGTAGTCAAACACTCACACCGGTTTTGCAGTGGACCCAAATTCAGGGCCCAGCACCCATGTTGGGCAGCTTATAACCACCTGTAGCTCCAGAGGGTCTTCTGGACTCTGAGGGCACCAGCATACATACACACACACACACATACACACACACAGAGAGACACATACATACTCACACAGACACACACACATTTAAATTACTAATTTTTTTTTAAATAAATGTTAAAGAAAACTGATAAAGTTGTAAAGAATTATATAGTCAGTGAGGAGATCAAGACTCTGAAAGAAAAAAAAAATCACATGTTCTCTCTTCTGTTCGGATCCTAACTTTAATGTTTGTGTGTGTGTTGACTAGGGTTTGGGAGAGTGGGTATAGATTGTGAAACTAGATAGGAGACTACCAGAGGGAAACAAGGCATGTTGAGAAAGGGTGGCTGTAGTGAAAGTACAAAAGTAGAAAGGAGGCTACTGGGCATGGGAAAGCACAAGAGAAGGAGAGAGAAAGTGAGCGAAAGGCGTTGGTGGGGGAAAGGTAAAAATATTTTAAATATTATAATAAAACCTAATTCTTCATAAGCTAATAAATCCCCAAAATAAAAAATTCATCCTAAATTTAGCTAGGTCAAGTGTGCTCTGCTCTTGGCCCTCCTCATCTACACAGCAAGATCCAGTCGAAGGGAGGAAGGGAGGAAGGGAGGAAGGGAGGAAGGGAGGAAGGGAGGAAGGGAGGAAGGGAGGAAGGGAGGAAGGAAAGAAGGAAAACTCCCTGTCATCTTACAGTACCTTGCAGGCTTCTAATTAAATTATAAGATATGGCATCTTATGTCTAATGAAATCTCAAATAGCTCCTTTGTTTATCTATCCTGATTGCAAAAGCTTCACTATAGAGAAAGCCATACTTACAGAAATAATCTTAATAATGCTCTTAGGAAAGCTGATTTTCAGTTATGGAGAATTTACACAAGCCACTGAGCAAACACTGTAGCAAGCTAACCCAGGTAGTTAAATAAATAATTAATACTGACGATAAAAGAGAGTCACGGAAAATGGAAGCTCATCATTGAAAATGGAAGATAAGCAAGAAAAAGAAGTTTGAGCTTTTCAAAATAGATATTTACCTACAAATAGTTTTAGGTATATATGTTGCATTTAAAGAAAAAGGCTAGCTTTGTCTTCCTCTAGACAAAAGATTCTTGTCTCATGCTTTAATATTCGTTGGTTTATTCAGACCATTATTTTAATATTTCATCAGAAAATCCTTTTCCCCTTAAGCGTGTAGTTTTTCTATTATGTCCTAGTGTATACCAAGGCTGAAAGCTTTTATGGACAAAATACAGCTCTAATCTTTGAAAAACATGAGAAGATATATAATTTACTGAAATTCACTTTATTATCAAATTTGCAAGAATATATATAAGGCATAAAATGAGGTCTTCCTCCACATTATGCTACAGGCTAAATCTTCGAACTTGTCTTACCCAAAACTCAAGGACAAATCAACCTCAGAACTGAAAGAGACTAAACTAGAAGTCAGCTGGCTTCTAGCTCTGCCCCATCACCCTCTAACCCTGAGACTCAGGCCAGCTGCTTCTCTCTGCGGCAAACGGTCTCCACATTCTTCCAACTCTTAACTTGTAGTCCATGGGATAAAAGGGGTTGTACTAGCAGGGAGAAAAATCCAAATGAGCTTTAAAAAAAAAAAACGCAAGCGCAAAGTTCAGTTGAGGATATGTGTGGCACAACATGGCAGGTCACTGGCCAGATAACCCTAATTAGCTAGAGGTGAGGGAGGAGGGTGCACTCAGTCAGGGTTCTGGCACACAGTGCTGCTATTTCATGAATTTCACAGCTCCACCTAGACATAGCTAAACTCTGAAACCTCTTTTGTACGAGGTAGAAGATTTGTGAGCCAGAATGCCAATCTAATAACCTACCCAACAGGGGTAGATTATTTATAGTGTCTGAAGCACTCTTGTAGCTATTTAGAGCATTGGTTCCTGTTATTAAGGTAACTGGAGCCCTGAACCAGTCAACAAAATGCTAGTCAGTGAATACAAAATTAGTTAGAGCTGAGCTGGTGCTGAGAGAGCAAGGACTCACATGGAAACTTCCAAGGTCACACTAAAAGTGATTTGCTTTTTTTTTTTTTTTTTTTACTTTTAAATTGTATTCTATTTTTAATCAGAGGTGTGTGTGTGTGTGTGTGTGTGTGTGTGTGTGTGTACACTCAGAGACCGTAAGAAAGCATCGGATCCCCTGAAGCTGGAGTTACAGGTGGTTATAAGCTTCCCAATATAGGAATCTAACTCTGATCTTCTACCAGAGCAGCACTTGCTCTTAACCACTGAGCCATCTCTCCAGACCAAGAAAGTGTTCTTAGCCAGGGTTTTCAGATATCAGCCTGGCCTTCAAGAGATCTACGACCTTATAAAAGTTTGCATGTAAAACTCCATAAGAACATGGCCATCTGCATTTTTCTTTTCTTTCTTTTTTTCTTTCCTTTTTTTTTTTAATTTATTATCTCATACAATACGTGACAACCACAGTTTCCTTCCTCCACTCCTCCAGTTGTCTCTACACCTCCCCTCTCTCCCAGATCTATTCCTCCTCCATTTCTCTTCAGAAAAGAACAGGCTTCCCAGGGATATCAACCCAGCATGGCATAACGAGTTACAATAAGATCAGGCACAAACCCTAGTATCAAGGCTGGGTGAGGCAACCCAGTAGGAGAAAAAGGGTCCCAAGAGCAGGCGAAAGAGTCAGAGACACATCCACTCTCACTGTTAGGAGTCCCACAAAAACACCAAGCAAACAACCATAACATACATGCAGAGAACCTAGCACAGACCCATGCAAGTCCATGAGCCCCTATGAGCCCTGCTTACTTGAGTCTGTGGGCCATGTTCTCTTAGTGTCCTCAAACCCTCTGGCTCCTACAATTCTTCCTGAAGAGTGTCTTCAGCTTCTTGAGGAGTCTATTATCTCCAAACCACTCCAGAAACACTAAGGAAACACTAGGGAATCAACACAAGCCAGCAAAGGGAGACCTCAAAGTACAGCTGAAGGTCAAATAAGGAGCCACGGCAGAGTCACAAGGTGAAAATCAGAAGAGACAGCAGCAGCCTGATCCAGTCCACACAGAATGCTGCTTCACTGGTTTCAAAGATTCGTCCCTCTAAGAGACATGCCCATAGGTCAGCCACAGTGACTCAAGGGCCTCCAAAAGAGGCCTTGCCCATAGGTAAGAGTGCAAAGCCTCCTAGCTCAGCAGTGCAAAGCTCATGTAACTCTTCCTGAAAGGTACCTATCCTTCTGCAGGACTGCATGTTCAAGAAATAAACATCCAGACCAGCTCCAACTAACCCTGATGTCAATGTATCTCACAAACAGCCCTCCTAATTGAGCACTGTCCTTCCATTTTGTCTTTTCTTGATTTTCCTACAGGCAGGGGAAGAGGAGTGTTGGCCTGAGGAAATCAATGAAAACACATAATAATTACCTCATGAATGGTCGGTCCACTGGGCTAAGGCTTAATCCATTCAGATTAAATTACATTTAAATTCCGTTTTAATCAAAAAAAAGCTACATTTCAAATAGTCAATAGGCACATGCAGCTACTAGTTACTGTACTTGACAACATATTTATAGGGCACTTCCATCCTCGAAGGAAGTTCTTATCTATGTAATCCACCACTAAAACTCCATGACACCAACAGTTTATAATAGGAACTCAGAAAGAGAGAGACTCCAAAGTGGGCAGAAATCACCATGAAAAAATGGGCCTCCGCTGAGCCTCCATGAATGAAAGTGAAGCCCAGAAAGATCATTTCATTCAGCCATCATAGCAAGAGTAAAGGTCAGACTCTGACAAAGAAAATGGGTACAGGCTTGGATGGAGCCTGGTGCATGGATATTCATGGCGAATGTAGGATGCAGAAATGAAGGGATGAACACGAGGATGGAGGGATGAATGAGTGGTAGTACAAAAGAGAATTATGAAGTATGGACAAAGACTGCATAAGGATTTCAGTATCTAGCACAATAAAGTAGGTACGACAATGACAAACAGCTATAAACACTTGCCATCTCTTATTTAATGCTTACTGTGTTTCACACTCTGTATCAAGAAATTCATATAAATTATTAACTGTAAATTATTAAATGTACTCCTCATAGCACACAGAGGTAATTATTTTTAACTCTGTGATAAGAATGACAAAACCTGAGGCTTGGGATGTAGCTCACTGTGGAGCACTTGGCTAGCATGCAAAAGGTCTGACCACGAGGACTAACAGAAGCTGCTCTTTGTGGAATTTAGGTAACAGTCCCAAGGTCACAGAGCATGGCCATGGAAAATTGGATCTAAAACCAGACTCACAATGTCATCACCCTCTTTTTCATCTCTCCAGCCTTTCCTCCAGATAATTCTGTTTTTGAAATGGTGTTTGCCTCTGTCCATTCATTGTAGATTTGCAATTTCTAAGGCATTTCTTCCATTTCTCTACATTTTTCCAATGTTTCTAGCAGAGAGTCCTAAACAGTTAAGAATGCATGGTGCAGTCAAAACCAAAACAAGGCAGGAAAGGGCAAGAGAATGATAGGAAATGACCCAGTGATGTGATTAAAAGGCAAAGAGGGAGAAAAGGTTGTTTTTTTCCAAGGCCTGACTAGATTTCAACTAGCCTGAAGTCTCCCTGGCTTCAGAGCCTCACCTGTCTTTAAAGGGTGCAGGGCAGGGCTCCTGACCCTGTGAGCTCCTGGCACCTCTCGTTCCTCCAAGATGATTGTCTGCCATCGTCTGCAGGTTTGGATGGTAGAGTTTGCGCATACGGAATCCTCCTACTTGTAATCATGACTGTAATTTCAGCTGGCTGCTCACGGTCTATCTGTGACCACGGACTGGAACAGAGGCCTTCACGGGAGATACTCATTCATGCTCCTCTGCTTTTTCTATGAAAATAAGCTCTAAAAAAAAAAAAAAAAAGCCTAACAATTCCTCTAAAATATTATAAATAAAAAATGGCTGCCGTGTTTAAGAGCAAGATTTAAAGAAATACAAACACCTCCTCACCACCTTTACTGGTAGTCACTTACTGACTAGTCTAATCCTGACACTTGCTCAACAGCTAAACTAGAACCCAATCCATGTCTCCTGTGAGATTAAAGTCCTGTGTGGGGCTGACACTTGGCTCTTTCTTTAGGGCATTAGAGATTGTTAATACCAACAAATATTCCACATGGTTTTCTTTCAGCTTTTCACAATTTCAGCTGCCTCCACACCACTTATCAGGAGGAAGGCGCCCCTGCTGCAGTCAGCATTTAATTAACAGTCTCACTGTCTAATCGCTCTGCTATTTTACATGACAGACACTGACCTTCTACCCCATGCCACTGCCAGCAGCCAAGAGCAGGACGTGACCAGAGTCCAGACACGTGATATCTATGGTGTGGAGACACACACATACTTAGAGTGCACACACATATATACACATACATACACACAAAATTCACATACATACACACAAAATACACATATATACACACACAAAATACACATACACACAATACACACACATGCAGGCAGTACATATACATGCACACACAATACTCATGCATACACTCACACAAAATGCACATGCATACACACAATACACACATGCATGCAATGTATACACATACACACAATACACACATATACAATATATACAAGCTTATAAATATATGCAATATATACTCATACATACATATATACAATACACACATACAATAGTCACTTATACAATACACATGAACAAACACATATATGACATTCAGACATACAAAACATACATGCATAAAGATACAACACACATAAATAACACACACATACACATAATACACATATATATACAATACATATATACAATACATACAAAACACATACACACACTCAAACTTTGCTCTTTTAGAAGGAAAAGTATGATCCAACACCTAGAAAGACCTTCTCCAAAGAACCACTCCATCTTTCCGTAACAGTCACGTGTTTGCCTGTTGTTTATTGCTTGTTTATTTAGTAAGAGCTGAAGATTTCATTTACCAGCCTTGTCTATTTCCCAATAGTTAAATAAAGCAGCATTTTTGAAGGTTGGGAGGTTTTCTAGAGTACCTTATTTTTGTAGGCTGTCAGATAAAAGAGTAAAACATCCCATAGCAATGTGCAAAAATAGAGTCCAAATGTGAACATCATGGGAATCTGTTTTTCCCAAATTCTATGAGGAATGTTGCTTTTATCCCAGAAGCAGAACACCGAGGATGATGCCAAATGCCGGTTGTATCTGTGGGAGTGTTTGGAGTTGGAAATCGTCATTTTGCAACCACTGGGGCAAAGACTGGTTCAAGCGAGAGGCAGCCCTGGTGGCTGAGGGGATGTTGATGAGGAACAGATCGTGCACGTGGTCTGCAAGAGTTTTCTTAAAGGTGGATGATCAAAACTAGCATCACAACGAGAGACAGAAGACGCTGCCTCCAGATGTGCCTCCAAGGTTAGGCCTGGAATGCATAACCTGCATCTAACCACGCAGAAACATCAGACAAACCCAAAATGAAGAGCATTCTTTAAGGAAGAAGTTGTCTTAACTTCTAAAAAACAAAACATGTCAACATCTTCAAAGACAAAAAAAAAAAGTACAGAAATGTTCCAGATTCATGAAAACTAAAAAAAAAACACAACACAGCAAGGTCTGACACTAGCTGGACCCATCTCTAGAGAGAGAAAAGTATAAAGGATGTTATTGGGTCAAATGAAAGAAAAAAAAGAGAAAGAGATGGAATTAGATCAAAGCATTGTATCACTCTTCAACTTAATAAAATTGTTAAGTGTATTATGGTTAAAAGGCATCCTTATTCTTAGGAAAGGTACATTGAGGTATCTGAAGATAAGGTCATGGCATATTAAAACACTCATTGAAACTGTTCAGAAGAAAAATATGTACATATGTATGTATTAGAGAGAGTGTGAGTACATGCTGTTGTTAAAACAATCAGCTAAGTGTTTACCAGAGGTGGTGAAGAGAGGGAATAAGAGGGTTTCCCTGTTCCGTTCTTGCCCACCTTTTCTATGAGTTTAAAGTTATTCCTTGGTTGATGCATCAGTCTCTGCTGGACCCCTGGGCCTAGATTTTTTGGCTTTGTTGGTCTCCTTGTGGCGCTCCTCCAGGTCCTTCTATATCCCCCTTCTTCCATAAGACTCCCTGCATTCTGCCCAAAGTTTGACTGTGGGTCTGTGCATCTGCTTCAGTCCCCTACTGAATGGAGCCTTTCAGAGGACATCTATGGTCAGCTCCCATCCTATTCCCCCTCTTTCACCACTTCTGGTGTCTATCCTGTTTGCCTTATGAATGAGATTTAAGCATTCTCCCGAGGGTCTTCCCTTACTGTTTAGCTTCTTTAGATCTCTAGATTTTAGTATGTTTATCCTATATTATATAGCTAATATCCACTTATAAATGAGTATATATCATGAGTGTCTTTCTGGTTCTTGGTTACCTCGCTCAGGGTGATCTTTTTTTTTTTTTTTCAATGCAGTTTATTCAGGAACCTTGAACAATCATCTGACCCTGGGGAAAGCCAGCCCACAGCTTAAATAGCCTCTGGGTAGCTAACCCAGGCGTGCCACGTGGGCAATGCAGATAGGTTCACATACATGGAAGCAAGCCAGATCCTCAGCCTTAGCCAAATGTGGAATTGTTCGTGACAGAGAGCACTCACCATCGGGAAGGTGGAAGGCAGAAACCAGCTCCATCTTTAAGGCACAGCATTCCGCAGCTCTCTACAGTTCCCCCTTTTTGTTTTAGACACATCAGGCAAGAGTAGAGATCTGATCTCTGATATTAGAAATAAATTGGGACTTTGTACCGATGTTCATTTAGGTGTCATCCACCCAAAGAGCATCAGACCCGTCCGATACCTTTTTCTCAGAGGCGGGACCTGGGGTATCAACCCGCATGCAATCAGACATGCTCTTCTCTGGGTTCAAAGCAGCTGACCCTGAATGCAGTGCTTAGCCTCGCATCCTGAGCGTAACATTTTAGCTTTTTATGGTACCCAACCATGCTTGGGGCGAATGTCCTGCTTCAATGGCTGTAAAGGCCTGAATGATCATGGCTGCACAGGGTGATCTTTTCTAGTTCCATCCATTTGCCTGCAAATTTCATGATTTCCTTCTTTTTTTTTTTAATAGCTGAGTAGTATTCCATTGTGCAAATGTACCAAAATTTCTATATCCATTCTTCAGTTGAGGGACATCTAGGTTGCTTCCAGAATCTGGATATTATGAATAAAGCTGCTATGAACATAGCTGAGCAAATGTCTTTGTTGTAGAGTGGAGCATCTTTTGGATATATGCCTAGGAGTGGTATAGCCAGGTCTTGAGGCAGCACTATTCCCAATTTTCTGAGTGGTTTCCAAAGTGGTTGTACAAGTTGGCACTCCTACCAGCAGTGGAGGAGGGTTCCCCTTTCTCCACATCCTCTCCAGAATGTGATGTCCCTTGAGTTTTTGATCTTGGCCATTCTGATGGGTGTAAGATGGAATTTCAAAGTTCAGAAATGAAGTCAGTTTCCTGCTCTTCGATGACTTCCCCCTGGCAAGGAAACTTTGCCAGCACACAAAGGAAGAAGGGAGTTCTTATGAGACTTGATAGGCTAGGGTCAAATAGTAGGGGAGGAGGACCTCCCCCTTTCAGTGGACTAGGGTAAGGGGATGGGGGGCAAGAAGGAGGGAGAGTAGGACTGAGAGGAGATGAGGGAGGGGGTTACAATTGGAATATAAAGTGAATAAATTGTAAATATATATATATTTAAAAAGTTATTTCTAAAAAAAAGTTTTATAGCAACAACATACCTACAAAGACAGAGATGAAGAGAAAGACAGAATGACAGACAGACAAAGGTGGGGGAGGAAGGTGGAAGAAGAGAAGGAAGAGAGAGAGAGAGCCTCTTCAAGGGCAAGAAGGACCAATTTGATCCTGGTTCTTTGCCAAAGGCTGTCTTGTTTCACTGGCCTGGTACCCTTGTTACCCCTACCCCGCACTCCTGCAAGTGGAATAGCCACCATGTCCATCATCCAGGCACAGATCCAGTGTTTTGAGTTGGCCCACCCCAACATCTACCTCCATCTGTTGAAGTATGTGATGGGGCCAGTCCTGCAGATCCAAAGCTGCAGGATCTCCATGACATTGGGGCAAGCATATCCAAGTGGAGTCCCAGTGAGGGCCCACTATTGGTAGTGTAGCAGGAGCCAGGGGCCTCAAGCCAGACCAATGGCTCATTGCAATGAACATTTGCAAATAAAGATGTTTGGACAAAAGTGTATGCTGTGTGACACATTGGGACGCACTGTAACGTCCACTGTGAGATGGGTTTTTTGTTGTTGTTTCTTTTATCTGTTTGTTTTGTTTTGAGGAGGAGGTTGCAAGGGCAGAGGAAGATGAATGGGATTGGTGTGAATGATGTGAAATTCACAAAGATTCAATTAAAAAAAAATTAAAGAACAGTTCTTCAAAAGACACCATCAAAAAATTATAAAACAGCTTGGTGTGGTGGGTTATGTCTGTAATCCCAGCACTTGAAAAGCAGAAGCAGGATTTTCCCCACAGTTTAAGCCTAGCCTGGTCTACCCAGGAAGTTGTAAGCCATGTCTCAGTAGTAAAATCTATTTCTAATCCCTAGGAAAAAAAATTTAAAGAAAGAAGGAAATATGACAACTAAAACATCATAGAAATATTTGCAAATAATAATTCTAATAAAGAGCTTTTACCTAAAACACACTAAGAACTCTTATAACAAAGAATATCAAATGGCAGAGAAACACTTACAGAAACGCTCAACGTCCTTAGTCATCAGGGAACTGAACATCAAAATGACTGTGAGATTTCACCTTACACCCATCAGAATGGCTAAGATGAATAACTCAAGTGGCAATACATGCTGGAGAGGATGTGGAAAAGGGGAACCCTCCTCCATTGCTGGTGGGAATGCAAACTTGTACAACCAATTTGGAAATCAATCTGGAAATTTCTCAAATAGGAATAGTGCTACCTCAAGATCTAGCTATACCATTCCTAGGCTTATATCCAAAATATGCTCAAGTATACAACAAGGACATTTGCTCAACCATGTTCATAGCAGCTTTATTTGTAATAGCCAGAATTTGGAAACAATTCAGAGGTCTCTCAGTTGAGGAATGGATGCAGAAATTGTGGTACATTTACTCAATGGAATACTACTCAGCAATTAAAAACAAGGAAATCAAAAAATTTGCAGGCAAATGGATGGAACTAGAAAAGATCATCCTGAGTGCGGTATCCCAGAAGAAGAAAGACACACATCGTATATACTAATATATTATATTAGTCATATAATATAGAAGAAACATACTAAAATCTATTCTCCTAAAGAAGCTAAGCAAGGAGGAGGACCCTAGGGAAGATGTTCAATCCTCACTCAGAAAGCAAATGGGATAGATATTGGAAGTGGGGGAAACCAGGGAATAGGACAGGAGCCTACCACAGAAGACCTCTGAAAGACTCTACCCAGCAGGATATCAAAGCAGAAGCTGAGACTCATAGCCAAACTTGGGGCAGAGTGCAGAGAATCTTATGAAAGAAGGGGGAGATAGAAAGACCTGGAAGGGACAGAAACTTCACAGGAGAACAACAGAACCGAAAAATCTGGGACCAGGGGTGTTTGCAAAGATGCATGCTCCAACCAAGCACCAGGTGTGGAGATAACTTAGAACCCCTGCACAGATGTAGCCCATGGCCACTCAGTCTCCAAATGGGTTCTAGTAAGGGAACTCTAGTAAGAGAAACAGGGGCTGTCTCTGACATGAACTCAGTGGCTAGCTCTTTGATCACCTCCCCCTGAGTGGGGAGCAGCCTTACCAGGCCACAGAGGAAGACAATGCAGCCAGTCCTGATGACACCTGATAGGCTAGGGTCAGATGGAAGGGGAGGAAGACCTCCCCTATCAGTGGACTGAGGGAGAGGCATGAGAGGAGAAGAGGAAGGGAGGGTAGGATTGGGAGGGGATGAGAGAGGTGGCTACAGCTGGGACACAAAGTGAATAAATTGTAATAATCAAAATTAAAAATAAAAAAACAATTAAAAAAAAAGAAAGACAAGGCTCAGGGCCAGCGGTATGGCTCAGTGGGTAAAGGAGCTTGCAACCATAGCCGATGACCTAAGTTTGATCCCCAGAACCCACATGGTGGAAGGAGAGAACCAGCTCCCACAAGTTGTACACACATGCAAGAGCGCATACACATGTACATACACACAAATACATGTAATAAATTTTTAATAAAGACTAATAACTCAATTTTAAAATGAGCTAGGGATCTGAGTAGATCTTTCTCCAGAGAAGTTATGCAAATGCTGGGGCTTGAGATATGGCCCAGTGGGTAAAAATAGTTGTCCTGCCAATCTAGTGACCTAAGTGTGATCCCCGGAACCCATGTAAAAAAAGTGAGATACAGTGGAGTGTTCCTGAACTCATGCTCAAACCAAATCAAATCCATTACACTATTTGGCTAGATCTTTTCTTTGAGGGGGCCAGAATCTCACTGTGTAGCCCTGGCTAGTCTGAAACTCAGCATGTAGATCAGGGTGGCTTTGAACTCACAGAGACCCATTTATCTCTGGCTTCCTGGTGCTAGGATTAAAGGCATGTACCACCACAACCAGCACAAATATTTTTTTTAAGTTCTATAGATGGTATGTGAATTATAACTCACTTTTTAAATTAATGAGTCCTTGGTGAGTTTCTGCTACGGACAGATTTCTAATCCCTCTTGTGCCTGCACTATGCATACCTGACACTGTTCATAGCAATCTACAGCCGTGCTCTCCAAGCAAGGGCCCTGAATGAAGAGACCTTGGGAATTCATTAGCGAATTTCCTGGCCCTCTCCTCCTGACTCATAAGCTTTTGGGGTAAAGTCCAATAACATCAACAAGCTGTTCAGGTGGCCTGGATGCCCACAGAGGAATTAGATTCATGGTCCACTTCTCTGGACAAGGAGAAATAGAAGCTCTATCTCCCTCGGACAAGTTTGACTCTATAAATCCCTGCTCTAGTTCCATGTGCTGGAAATTTAATGGTCCCTGATCTTTGTTTTGAACTCACCTGTTCTTTTCATTCTTTCTCTACACTCTGTATGTTGCTATCCACTCTTTATGACTTTCCTTCTCCATGTGGCCAGCATGAGAAAGTGACACGCCAATATTTGGCTTTTGGGTGGGAATGCTGGTAGACCCTACTTTTGAATCTTGGGACCTTGAACATATGAACATCTCAATCTCCAGAGTATTACGTATTTGAGTCCAGATTGCTATGTCCTTTGGGCATGCAGTTTCCTTTAAACGCTGGAGAAAAGGGACACAGGTCAGGCCAGAATAGGGGGAGTTTGGACCTTCTGCCTGAATAACTTGGTAACAGCATCAAAATTCATCTTCACTTCCTAGCTAACTGCATTAGACTCACCACATCTCTAGGGTTATATGATGTCCCCACACCCACACACCGACCATACACAAATTCCTCCTGAGTGAGCCGATCCTATCCACCCTCACCTGCACCTATGCTCTCATGGTACAGCTAGGCTCACGGTCACTATGTGCTTGTTGGAATTTGCTGAGAAGGCTATGAGCCCAGGGAGTCAACCTAGGGTCTCAGAATCCGTGGTAGAAACCAATGGCCTTTTGTAAGCAGCTCTAGCCCTATTCTCCCACCGGCAAATAAGACACTTACAGTTACAATGGGTCACTCATGTGGGTCAGACCTGGAAAAATAGGATGTGACTTCTACAAACCCTGTTAAATGTGTAAGCATGTGAGTGTGTAGAACATATCCAGAGACGTGAGGAGAAATCTCTCTCTCTCTCTCTCTCTCTCTCTCTCTCTCTCTCTCTCTCTCTCTCTCTCTCTCCCTCGCTCCCTTCCTGCAGCAAAGAACAGAAGTAGGGGGAAACTTAACTGAAAACCCAGAGCTAAGTTATCAGGAAGCAAATTAAAGCTGTTGGGTATTTTTGTTGAAACATCTCTACCTCTGAAATCTAATTTCTCGCAACTTTCCATACAGGATCCCGTGTTGTATTATTTATAAGAAAATAATATTCTGCCCTCCCTTGACAGCATTTCCAGCCTGCAGAAACCACAGCAGCCATGGAGTAACAGAATAATTTTGGTAATGTTTCCATAGCTACCTTGCTTCGAAGTGAGGTTTATTCTGTTGTAAAGTCTACTGACCTATTCACACCATATTTGAGGTATTTTCAATCTAATCCCTCACCTGCCTATTATTGTCTAATGTGCTTGTGACTTCTGTGTTTAAGAGGCCCTAGATGCATAAATAAGATAAGCCTTCCAGTTACATGTAACAATACGATTTTTTTTTTCTTCTCCCTATTCCTTTCCCATGTGCATTCATTCTATCTTTCCCTGGCAATGCAGGCAAACCTGTCAGGGGCTGGGTTTTTGTTTTTTTTTTTTTTTTTTTTTTGGTTTTTTTTGTTTTTTTGGTTTTTTTTTTTTTTTGTAGTAAAGGCTGTTTAAGGTACGCTGGTGCCCTCTTGTGGTTATTCGGGCACTGTGGTTTCCTTCCCAGAAGGCTCTTTTGCTTTTGCAAAAGATAAATATGAAAGGCTACCACAAAACTCCATCATTCACTGCCTTGGGTGTCCTTGTGTGTCTTTATGCCCCTGTGGCCGTGAAGTCTAGGACTGGTGACCACCTCTGAGCAGCAGCGTTACAGGCCCCAGCTCTTTCCTCCAAAGCAGGCTTCACTAATAAGGATTGCTGCTCTGAGTGAGTCTTTGGAAAAATGACTTGGAGCACACCTCAGGAAGAGGAAGAGGATGGACCAAAATCCCTCAGAAAAATTTGAAATAGAGAAAATTCGTGAAGCAAAGCTCCTTCTCAGCCAAGTATGGCCTATAAAAACAGCATCCGGAACAGCCACTAACTGCCACTTGTCTTTTCAGAAGCCAAAAATGTCAGGTCAGTGCCAGGCCAGACATCAAAGAAAAGCGATCAATAAATTTTTACTTAATTGAACGTGACTAATATTTATTCAATAAATAACTTGAACTGGGGTTAATGACAGCATTTGGGAGGCAGAAGCAAAAGAATCATGAGTTCACAGAGATACACAGAGAAACTCTTGTCTCAAAAAAAAAGCCAAAAGGAAAGGGTCAACAGAATACAGTAGCTTTGTCCAAGAGAACTTCCTATAACGGTGAAATGGTCTGTATCCAAGTCATAACACACACTAGTCGCTCAGCCATGGTGGTGTCTCACTTTTGGTTTTTATTGCCATGATGAAACACTATGACCAAAAGCAAGCTGGGAAGAAAAGAGGGTAATTCGGCATACACTTCCACATCCATAGTCCAACACTGAAGAAAGCCAGGACAGGCGCTGGAACAGGACAGGAACCTGAAGGCAAGAACTGAGGCAGGAGGCCATAGAGAAACGCTGCTTCCCGGCTTGTTCCTCGTAGCTTGCTCAGCCTTTCTTACAGAACCAGGACCAACTGACCAGCTGCTCGGCTGACCGCTCAACCCACAGTGGGTAGGGCCCTCCCCCATCAAGAACTAATTAAGAAAATGCTCTACAAGCTTGCCTAAAGCCCAATCGTATGGAGGCATTTTCTCAGTTGGGGTTCCCTCCTCTCAGGTGACTCTAGCCAGCATCAAGTTGATATATAACTAACCAGCACCATTGACCCCTTGTCAACCTGACACACGCTACATTTTAACTCATAAGTTTTCCCTTTTTGATCATTTCCAAGATCTCAGACAAATATAAAACATATTACAAACTTCAAATTCCCACAGTCTTTACCAATTCAAATACTTTAAAAGTTCAGTCTCTGCGAAAATACAGTCTCTTATAAAAAGCAAAATCTCTTTTTAAAATTTAAAGCCTATCAACTGTGGGCACACATAAAATAAAAAAATAAGTTAAATGCTGTTGGCATGCTTTTTTTAAACTCTTTTATTTACATTTCTTATATCTCTTTCTTCCTTCTCTACCCCAATCCCTTCCAACACCACAACACCAGGTAGGAGAAAGAAAGGGTTAGTAGGAAAAAGCATAGTTTTCTTTAGCTACTTCATGCTCATTAGGGTCGCCAGGTCCCATGGGGAAAGTCTAATCTTTGCTTCAGGATATCTCCAATTTCTTATCATACTACATCAACAGCAACCAGGAGCAGCAGAGGTGGAAACCAGCAGCTGCCTTCTTTCTCAGAGCCTACTAACACTCTCTGGGCTCTGGCATTTATGCCCTCTCCAGAGTCCTCAGAATTAAACTGTCTGCAGCTGGCAAAGAGTTCTCTCTCTCTCTCTCTCTCTCTCTCTCTCTCTCTCTCTCTCTCTCTCAGAGCCTACATGGGGCAAACACTTTGCTCCTTGTGGACCATCTGAATCAATGCCATATCCTACACCTGGATCAAAACAAAAACATTTTTATATCCACAACATTTACCCCTTCTATTTAAAAAAGGGGGAGAGCTTTTTTTTTTTAATATGAGAAAAAGTTGGAGATATCCTGAAACAAAGATTGGACTTACCCAAGGAACCCAATGACCCTAACCAGCCAGACATAGCTAAAGAAAACTTTGCCCCGTGTCCCCACTAATCTTTTTTCTCTCCTACCTAATACTGGGGTGTTGGAAAGGGCTTGGGGTGGAGAAGGAAGAAAGAGACTTAAGATGTGTAAATAAAAGAGCTAAAACATACACCAACAAAATACTTCCTCACTTCAAGAGGGAAGACCCAGAACACAGTCACAGCCTGAACAAAGCAAAACCACACTCCAATGGTGTAAACAACTCAGTGTTCAATATCTGGGGTTCCCTTACCATCTTCTGGGTTCCTTCAAATCACTGGGGTCCTTTCTCCAGCTCTGCCCTCTGCAGCACACACAGCTTGTCTCCTAAGCTCAGGACAGCTCCGCTCTGCGCTTGCTGCCATCCTTGGTGGTCAGTCCATGGTTCTGGCTTCTCCAAAACACTGGGGTCTTCCCTACTGCAACTGGGCTGCACTTGCCCCGTTAGTCCTCCTGAGGTCTCTCTATGGTGCAAGGCCTCAACTTTTCTCCATGACTCCTCCAATCCTGAGGCTTCCACCGCTACTCTGGCTGCGCCGCCGCCAAGGGCCTCTCCTGGCCTCTCACGGTGCCAAGCCTCAGCTGCTCTCCATGACCCCTTTATGCCTTCAACCCCTGGGTACTACCTGGGTGACTCTTACACATGACCAAGTTTGGCTGCCAGTACGAGGTTCAACCTGTCTACCTCTGAACACAGCTTCTGTGTGCTGGCTCTGAAGAGTTCCTGGAAGGTTTCACCTCAGTGGTGCTGGCTTCTCCTTAATCACAGCTGATTCTTCAGCCCCCAGCTGACCAGCACCCATTGTCCCAGCAAAATAAAGGTTTTACTTTACTACTTCTGGTCTCTTGTTAACCACAGCTGAGTCTCCACCTCCAGCTGGCCAGAATCACAGATATTTTTCCACACAAATGGCCCAGTAGAATCTTTGCTTCCCTCTGAAACTTCACATGCCAGGCCTTCATCGTCTGCACTGCTTTCATCACAGTTATCTTCCTGACTCCTACAAAGCATCCGAGTGAGCACGCAACACTCAATGGAAAGGGTTCATTTGCCTCAAACTTCCATAGTCCGTCAGTGAAGGAAGTCAGGTCAGGTACTCAAATAGGGCAGGAACCTGGAGGCAGCAGCTGATACAGAGACCATGGAAGAGTGCTGCTTACTGGCTTGTTCAGTCTTCTTATAGAACCCAGGACCACCAGCCCAGGGATGGCACCACCCACAATGAGCTCAGCCCTCTCAAATCAATCGCTGATTAAGAAAAGGCATACAGGCTCGCCTACAGGTTATGAAGGCATTTTATCAACTGGGGCTCCCTTCTCTCAGATGGCTCTGGCCTGTGTCGAGTTGATTAGCAAGCATGGTAGATTACTGAGCAGTGGAATGTGGCAAGTGAAACTAAGGTCCTAGATTTCTAAGTTTATTTCGTTTTTAATTAACTTTAATTGACTACGTGTGGCAGGTGGACAGCCCAGGCCTGGAGCGACGGACAACCCAAATATAAGCAGGATCGTTAGTAACGCCATCACGTTTTTGTCTTCCTATTCAGGCTCTACACCCGAGTCCTCTTGTCTCCCGCATACACTGCATCACGCTATTAAAATTCTAGTGAAGCCAAATGCCAGAATCTTGGAGCAGAGTTCACACCCTAAAAATATGCCACCCAGCATCCAAAAAAAAATAATAAATAATAATTTCAAAAGAGCTTCTGAGTTCCTTTTCACACCTGTCAAACACCTCTGGGCTGCCTCAGGGCCATGGCACTCACATGAGAAATTCTCTTTCTTCTCCCATCATTTCCCTCCTGCGCCACAGCCTCCCCTATGCCTCTCACCAAAGCATCCTGGAGAACTTTCACATCACTAGACCCTGAGTCTCTTGTTGTTCCTCCTTCTCCTTCCCCTTTCACCGCCCCATCTTTCTCATGCCCTCAGTTTCCAGTTTCTGAGCCTCCTCGTGTAGAGAAGAACAAGAAGCAAAATGCGCAAAGCCCAGTCTCTAGATGGCAGAGAGCGACTGCTGAGGTTTTTATAGAATCACCCACCTCTCACCCCAAAATATAAAAGGACCCCCGCTGGGGCTCCCATTGTTCATATCTCCTCCCTCAGCCTCTGCCTCTCCTCCATCTTTTTCTATAATAGTTTCATGGTAAGAACCTCAGGTCAGTATTGTACCACCTGGGATCTCATCCCAAACGCAAATCTGTAAGCCCCACTTAGATAATGGAATCACAATCTCTCTGGGCAAAAGGCCCAGGAAAGTGTTGCAATTCACCCTCCTAGATGGAAGCTTGTGAAATGAAATTTTAGGGATCACTTTTTAGGGATCACTGATCTTACCGAGCCGCTGCTCTCTTGCGCTTCTTCGGGCACTGTGCTGGGAACTTGACCCTCTTCCAGGAGGTCAGGAAGTTGGGACTGAACAGCGGGAAATTGTCTAAGCAAAGACAAGTCAACATCACACTTAATTCTAAGAACCTCGGCTGGGCAGCATTTCACAAACTCCATATGAATGATGGCTTATAAGAAAAATCAGAAATTTGGACACGAGGCTGTCTTCACCAGAGAGACGCCGGGTGCTCTGGGCTGACAATGAGAAGAAAAGTGTGCTTGAGTACACGAAGACACAAGATTCCCCTTTTGTCGCAGAAGGAAGTGAGACCCTCAAACAGTCAGTGTTGGCTCTGTCTTACTCGTACTACAACTTTGAAGTGCCAGAGTCACAGGCTAAATTACGGCCACATCCTACTGGCAGTCAGTCTACCACATAATAAACATGCCAGAGGAGAACCATTTCTAGCTCACACGCCAAACCACCTCTGAGAAAGAAGTCCTTAGATCGGGGTATTGTATGCCTCCTGGGCCCCCAACCATCCACAACGGGACCTCAGGTGAGGAACAATTTTGGTGTAGAGACAAAGCCATACCCACACCATTTTTGGCTTCCAAACCCCAAGATCTCAGGTCTGTACTCCATTATTTAATCCAGCTCGGTGTTAGTGCTAGTCTGATCCCCCTCTCTCTTAGCAGAAATACTACTTACCCGAAGAACAATTAGAGTGAGATTTCAAAACAGTAAGACGTCCAATATCCTAGGGAAAAAAAAAAAACTGTACCTCTTGGTCTCTTTGCTTTGTAGCAGACTGACTACAAACTACTCATTCTAGTAAAAGACAGACAAGAGCACACTTTCCACTCATTACACTCAACATGGAAATTGCATCTGTGATTCACCATACAGTATGGTCATTCTAGGGATGCAAGGCAGTCTTGCCCAGAAAAAGTTCATCCTGATTACTGTAAGTATTGAAAAATCTCGGGTAGAAGTGAGTCCCTTTCTGCCTTCCAGCCAGCCCATCCTAAAATCACTTACAGTATATAGTGTTTACATTACTATTCAGATCTGGTACCTCCTGTCTTGTAATTTCTTTTATCATTCATGAGCGTGTGCAAGTATGCTCCTTAAATCCTCAAATATACAGAAGCCGTTGCTCATCTCATTATAGGCGACCCTCTGTGTTTGAATACTTAGGAGTTACAGTACCACAAGGTCAGTTTCTATGTGTGTTAGATTAAGTTTATTAGTTCTGCCGTTAAAACGTGCTACATTATTTACCAAAGCACTATGTACTTACTTCATCAACGAAATATGATGAAAATCCATAGTGTTTGCGGTGATCATGTTCTTACAGTTCTGTAAACGTGTTATTTGAGGCTGTGTCATTAGATGTATATAAGTTTAGAAACAGTTTCTTCCCAGTGAATTTTTCTATTATTACACTGTCCCTGGATTGATATGTTTTTGTTAAGATCCGCTTTGGTTAGTATGCTTTCTAGCATGTTTTTATTTTTTTCAATTACTTTTTATTTTTGAGTTTATAATATAATTGCATCATTTTTCCCTTCCCTTTCCTTCCTCCAAACCCTCCAATATACCCCTCCTGCTCTCTTTCCAATCAAAATTAATAACCTCCTTTTTCATTAATTGTTGTTACACACACACACACACATACACACACACACACACTGTATATATATATATATATATATTTTTTTTTTTTTCCTAAATATAGCCTGCTCAGTCTATATAAATGTTTCTTGTAGGTATGTTTTCATGGCTGGCCATTTTGGATAACCAACCATTTTGTGCACTTCCCTGGGGAAGACTATTTCTCCCTCTCTCTTTATTCCTTAGCTCCTTGTGTAGAGTTAGGCCTCATGAGCTTTCCCCTGTCTATGAAGCATGTCTATTGCTGCTATTTTTCAGCCCATGTTTAGGCAGTCATATTAGTGAAACTTTATAGGTGTGGCTTCTAAGATTCCTAGGAAACACAGTCTCACAGCAAACTCCCTGATCCTCTGCCTCTGACAATCTTTCCATCCCCTCTTCCAAAATGTTCCATGGGCCTGAGTACAAGAACTACATTTATCTTTGAGTATAAGAACAAAAAATTTAGACCATAGCTATGGATTATGCTATTTTAGCAAAGTGACAGTTGTGAGTTCTCCTCCATGACCCTTGACTTCACTAGCCCTGCATGGTTGGCTAGGTTTCCAGCACCAGACATGTTGTGTTTGGTTTGTTGTTGTGTTGTTGTTGTTCTCAAGACAGAGTCTCTCTTTGTAGCCTTGGCTGTCCTGAACTCACTTTGTAGACCAGGCTGGCCTCAAACCCACTAACATCAATCTGCCTGCCTCTGCCTCCAGAGTGCTGGATTAGAGGGGCTGTGCCACCATGCCCGATCTGAAAGAGTCTTAAGTGCATTAAGAGAACTAACTGTTGTTTACTGCCAAGATATGCAACACACTACTGCACTCTTAAGGTTATCGTGTTGTGCAGGTTATTGTTGTGGTTTATAGGCATCATGCTGGATAGGACGGTTGGTTCCCTCTCTCCTTTGGAGGCTTGCATAGTACCTTCCAGTACCCATGAAAGCTAGTACTCAGGGAAGAGACAGTCAAGTCATTGCCAGCTAAGGAATCCCTAGGCCCTGTGTCTGAAGTGCAAGGTGTCTTCAGCAATGGAGACTTTCCTCCACCTCTGGGGAGCCACCAAGGACAGTAGCAACAGTGGGTAGCACCTGGGGAGTCTCTTGAACAACCCTGACCAGCAATTCAAGAGAGGGCTTCTCACACCTACTGTTGCGGTTGCTGTTAGGTGGTCTTCAGCTCTTGGAGAGACCACCGTCAGCCTAGATTGGGAAAATGGCATTCAAACTATATACGTATGTTTATACACTGACTCATGTGGGTTTTGGATAGTTAATAGTTTGATTTCTTAGTGCCCCTTAGACATCCTTACTGTTAATTTACCCTCCTCTTTGCTACTTCTGTATTTATCTCTCTCCCACCTTCATAATTAGAGTCTCCCAATTTTTCCCATTTCCCCCTTGAGATCACTTTCTACCATTCCCATATACAATTATATCTATCTATCTATAACATATATATTAGATGATAACATATAGAGAGAGATTTATTTAGATATATTATATATGCTTATATATAATATATACTTATATAAAATATGTAGAGATATTTATCTATATAATATATATTTTATATATAATTATATATCTATATAATAAACATATAGATGTTTGTATATAGATAATATATTATGTATTTCTATAAAGAGATAGATAATATATATTATAGGTAGCTATTATTTATCTATACATATATTTCTATATAGATAATTATCTATATATTATAGATAGATAGATAGATAGATAGATAGATAGATAGATAGATAGATAATTATCTCTGTGTCGGTTGATGAACACTTGGGCTGTTTGCTTTTTAGTGTTTTTAAGCTCTTATTCCCACATCATTTTTTTTCTGGTTTCCCTTGTAGCAGTTAAGAGTATCAATATCACTCTAATTACTATTAAATCACTGTGTAGAGTTTGCTCTCAGTGGTTGCTTATTATGATACTGTGTGTGTGTGTGTGTGTGTGTGTGTGTGTGTAGCTTTGGCTTTTCTGGACTCACTTTGTAGAACAGGCTGGCCTTGAACTCACAGAGATCCACTTGCCTCTGCCCCTACTGAGTGCTGGAATTAGAGGTGTGCAGCACCATGCTTGGCTTGGCTTTAGCATTTTGCATTGTTGTATGTCTAAGAACAAATTTTCCTTTTGTTTACTCTGCTCAACCTATGCTTCCTAAATCAAAGTCTCCTGTCTTTTATCAACACCAGAAAGTTCTCAGCCATTACACCTTCAAATATTATTTTCTGCAACTTATTTTTTCCATTTTAGCCTTTAGATATCTTTTTCCTCCTATCTATCTATCTATCTATCTATCTATCCATCTATCCATCTATCTATCCATCTATCTATCTAACACTATCACTCTTTGTATGTATCTTAAGTTCTTGTTCTTGTCTTCTATGTCTTCTCTGTGCTGGTGGTCAGTTCATTGATTTTCTCTTCTCTGCTATCTAATCCATTAGGTTCCAAGCTTCATTAGCTACACTTGTGATTTCTACAAAATATGTTTGGTTCTGTTTTCTGGTCCTGTCTTCCTAATGGTGTGTGGCTCTCCTCCTGCCTGGAGGGCTATCTCCCACCAGCCCATGAAGTCAGGAGGGGCACAAGATGAGGCACAAGGCTGAAAAGGCCAGTGAGCACTGTACGGAGATCACACACCCCACACCTCGGGAACCACTTCAGAGAGCTAGTTCAACTTTAATTCCAGAAAAGAAAGGCTATATACCCCCTGGGGAGTGGGTGGGGGCTCCAAGGATAGGTGTACATAATTGGTTGAAACTAGGCACTTCAAGGATCCTTGATTTGCATTAACCAGCAAGCTCTTATCATAAGAACGGGAACACAGTACCTAATTATCCTATAGGCACAGGGAGAGGAGAGCTAGCAGGGAGCTGTGTCAGAGGCCATACATCAAATGTGCCTAGGGGCATCTGTCTGGAGACACTCTCCAGATGAAGTCAGGCAGAGAGCAGGAGGCCCTGCTGGAGAGAGGGAGTCCTGCGCCTTAATGCTGAGCTCAGAATGGCTATCCGGATAGCGAAGACTGCAACCTCAAGCAGCGGGGTCCTTCCAACACTGGTGTTTCATAAAGGTCTCATATTCTTCCTGGTTTCTTACACAGTTGTTAGAAATTAATTTCACAGACACTCTGGGAGTCTAGTGTTAATCAGTAAATGTGGATAAGATACAATGTCTATTGTATGTTTCTTCCAGTGAGGAAGAAACACAGTATGTAAAATAGAAACACAACATAGAGAGAATAGATAATTGGTTGGTACGGTATGGAAAACTTCAGAGGTGAGGCTGACTAAGCATGGTAGTCAGGCTAAGTTTTCAAATGTTTATGGAGACTGGACTGAGTCTTAGGAAGTCATGGTCAGGTGTGCAGGTCATGGGCAGACAGGTGGAACACGGGCAATGGGGGGAAATGCACGTATAGAAATTATCAAGAATCACTCTGTTTTTGTGGCTGAAGCTTAATGTTCTGGGCTAGTCTAGGTGAAGCAGTGGGCAGAGTGGTGCCCAGTTAGCTCTAGGCAAGGGCCCAGCTGGTACCGGGCACACAGCGGGGACCAAGCTTAAGAGAAGAATTACAGAGGAGCATGTGTCCCATTGACATGGAAAAAGGTAACAATGACTGGAAAATGCTTGTCTTGGATGAAGTTTCTGCTGAGCCTAGTCATGTAAAATAGGGGGAATCTCTGGGCTTCAGCAAGTGACACAAATGCCAACAGACTGAGGAGTGCCTGGCCAGACTTAAAGCATCAGGAAACAGAGAGAGCCAAACATCAGTTCTAGTCCGAACCATAAAGAAAATACTGAATCCTGATTCCTGGTTGTTAACTTTTCCAAGTTTCTGGCTTTTGGGACATTCAGTAGTTCAAGATCCAACCCCCGCCCATTTCCATCTTAAAACTGATATTAATGCAAGGTGAGAGGAGAGGATGCTGTAGGGCCACTACCGCCCAGCTGAGGTGGGGGGAGGGGGCTAGAATCCACAAGAGTTGGCTGTCATTGGATCCTGAAGAATCCATTGGCTTTTCCAAAGACTCTCAGCAGGAGCAGAATACACTAGAGTATGGCCTAGGCTTTGGAGTGCTTTCCAAAGTCTAAGCCTGTGCCACAGCTTGTCTTGATTGTCAACTTGACTAAATTAAGGGATGTCTAGCATTGGTGAAATGTACCTGTGCATCGGTAGGGGCTTTCCAGAGAGGACTGACGTACAATGAACAGGATAGGAAGACCATTCTAAATATTCATGGCCGCTACCAATAGACCGGCTGCCCTGACAGAAAAGGAAGTAGGCACCATGCCCGTGCCCGCATCTGTCACTGCTGCCATGCACTGGCAGACTCCAGCTTTTTTTATGCTTTCAACGTGAGCTCCATACAAGTGACTTTCCAGAGAACTTCCAGGCTTTCAGTGCCAGACTGGGGCTGCTGAGATGCCTCGCTTCCTTGATAAAGAACCTAGTCCTCTGCCCTCCGGGGTGCAGATGGCCTCTGTTGAATTGCCCAGGCTTCTGTGTGTAAGCCAATCCAATGAAATCCCTTTCCACAGGGTCTATTGGTTCTGTTTCTCCAAAGAGCAATGCCCAATACAATGTGCTGAGGGAACTGAAGGTGATAACAACTAGGCTCCGGGCCCATTGCTCTGGTATTGGGTGGTGGTGGTGATAGTGTTTGTTTGTTTGTTTGTTTGTTTGTTTGTTTGTTTCAAGACAAGGTTTCACTGTGTATACCAGGCTGGCCTCAAACTCAGAGCTCCACCTGCCTCTGCCTCCCAGGTGCTGTGTATCACCACCACCCAAACACGTTCCCATGGCTTGAGAGATAAAACTATAGGCATGGACTTCCATGCCTGGAGCTCAGAGGTAATCTTAATACCGCGGCCTTGCTGGAACTACGTTCTGGGAGCTTTTACATGCCTTAGGCGCTCTAGCCTGACACGATCCAGGGAGGGGGTTGCTTTTCCTAGTCCCGCTCACCAGCTGAGGAAACAAGATCACAGAGAGGTTAAGTAACTTCCCCCGAAGCCGACACAGGAAATGACTGACAGGATTACATACTAGGCAATCACTTTGCCACTGACCTACATACAACCCTAGCTCCGCTTTTACTTTGTATTTAAAGACCGGGAAGCCTCACCAAGTTGCCCACGCTGTCCTTAAACTCATTCTGTAGCCCAGGTAAGTCTTGAATTTGCCATCTTTCCGCCTCCTCCATGCAAGTAGCTGAGATTACAGGCCTGCACTACCAGGCGCAGCTCTCGATCAGTACTTAACATCTGCACTCCGCTGGTTCCCAGCAGTTCAAAAATGCTACCAGAGGCACCGATCTCCAGAAGGCATGTCTCCCTGTCTACGGAACCCCATCCAACACCCTCCCCCCATCTTATGCTATATGAAGCCAAAAGGAGCCCGCCCAATCCTGCTCAGGGATTCTCTGGAACATGACTTAGGAAGCCAGTCCTCCCACTGCTACTGAGTATGTTCAAACCTATAACAATATAGTCATCCATTCACCTCAGGAGATAGAAAACTACACGGATGGAAGTACTGGATTCCAGGGCTTAGTTGCATACATACAACACTCCATATGGGAGGCCCGATTGGCTAAGCTTGGTGATGCGGTAAAAACGCCACTTCCTCAGAGGATGCAGTGCCTGTTTATCTCCTCTTCACCAGGATGTCAACCTCAGACTGCTTCTCTCTACTCTCTCCACCTCTAGGCCCTACTTCGTCATCCTTTCTCCCTTTTCTCCCTTGCTCTCTTCCATTTCTCTTCCACTTCTGTATTTTTTTTTCCTCCTGAGCTGACATGTAGTGGTAAAGGGGAGAGGGAGGCACCAAATTTGGAACCCAGCTCCCCAGATTGAGATGTCAACTCTGTAAGCCTCATTTCCTCTCCTCTAAGATGGAGATAATGAGACGCTTTGTCTTCTGAGTTCATAAATATTTACCGACTAGCTATAGCATACTGGGCACAGTGCTAGGCAGTGGGGATCCATCAGTGAACACTAATAATTACATGCCAGCCGTTTGTGAGGGTGCTGTCCCTGCACGGGGTATGAGCATCTGCCCCTTCCAGGAGGGGGCTGAGAGCAGTGCAAGAAAACAGAGGACACAAAAGAAGCCTGTAAACTGCACAACCACACCTGAGTGTGGAGCAAGCACACTGGTTATACTTTCCTCTGGTTGTCTTTTCTCTGGTTCCCTCATTCCATCTCCTTCCCTTCTTTGTTTTCATATGCTGTTTGTTTGGGTTTGTCTTGGTTTGTTTTTGTGCCCTGAATTCTGAATTTCATTTAAAATATTTACACAAACAGAATATTTTCCAGTAAATATTAGAGGGGGTAGAATAGACTTGGAAAACACGGAATAGAGGAAAGTTTATGAATTTTGTTTTTAAATAAATATTTAGGGCCTGCAGGATGGCTCAGTGGGTAAAGGCAACCAGTCTTGGCAACCTGAGTTTGAACCTATATGGTAAAGGGAGAGAATGAACTCTGACCTCCACACAAGAGTCGCATTAATACCTACACATGGGCAAGTAAACACAAACACACACAGGTCTTTAAATAAACATTTATTTGACATCTGTTGAGAATCCATAGCTAACAAATGCTGCTCTAGGCACTGAAGATAATATGAATAATGAAAAAAAGATGCAGCCCTGCCTTCCGGGAACCCACCTCTGAAGAGGAGACAGTTTCCAGCACAGTAGTACAATATAATGTGGGAAAGCTTTGGTGTGAGGGGACTATGCAAGGAACAGCAGATAGGAGTGCCAACTTGAGGAGTCAGAGCAAGCTTTGAAGAAGGGACAAGGTCTGGGCAAAGTCCAGGGGACAAATAGGAGTCACCCCCAAACCCCACACATACACATCTCCCACCCCACTGAAGCGGAGGAGAATCCATATCACCTGTTGTGATTTGAATGTGAAAGGTCTCTGCTTAGTCCCCAGCTGGGAAATGGTTTTGGAAGGTTGTATGTAGAAGGCATCTCTTCTGTCTACATGGAAACATCACCTGTTGATAAAAAGCTGAGGCAGGATATAGAAGGTGGGACATGTGCCAAGCAGAAAGGATTCTGAGATAGAGACAGGTTCCAGGAAGTCACCCGCAAGGTGTGAGGAGGACCAATGCATGGTACCTGAGCAGAGGTAACCATCCCAAGTGGCAGAAGGTAGATTAGTATAAGTGGGTTAGTAAGTTATGAGCTAGTCAGAGAAGAGCCTAGCAATATGTCCTAGGTATTTGTAAAAAATATTTTGAGTATCATGAGTCATTATTCCAGGAGCTTGGGGCAGAGGGAAAAACAACAACAGCCTCACTGGAGGAAATGGGTCACTCGGTGCAGGCCTAGAGATTTGGTAGCCTAGCTCCACTTCCTGTCTGCTCTCTGCTTCTTGGCTTTCTGTGTGCTGTGAGCAGCCAGCTCCTGACCCTGCTACTGTGCCTTCTCCACTATGGTGGACTATACATTTTCTTAAGCCTCTTTTTGTCAGCTATATGGTCACAGAGATGAGAAACAAAATTTTTAAAGTTCCTCAAAGCAACAGCATAAGACCATCCATGATGCAGTAAAAGACTTTCAAGGAATATAGAGACATTATTTCAAATAGCCCAAATATTGGTGCTCTGGAGGAGGGGAGATTCAGCAGGGAGAAAGAATACGAGGTGTACAATATGGCAATGGTGTGATGAGATTACACTAAGCAAGGAACAGGAGGTCTTTCTTTTATTACTTTTTAAATTTTTTTTTATTATTTATTATAGTTTATTCACTTTGTATCCCGGCTGTGGCCCCCTCCCTCATCTCTTCCCAATTCCTCCCTCCCTCTTCTCCTCCTACGTTCCTCTCTCAGTCCACTGATAAGGGAGGTCCTCCTCCCGGGTGAGGAGGTCTTAAAGCATCAGAGAGAAACTGAAGCTCATAATAGATGCTGACAAGAAATAAATAGCCACTCACCCACTGGGGGTGGGCGTAGACCCAGCAATATGAATAAAAGTCTTTAAAATGTGTGTCTCCTTAACCTCATAACCAGACCTTTAAGAAATTCAGCCTAAGTGGAGATTTTTTTCATACAAGGATTTTTCCACAAGGCATTATTTTCAAGTGGCAAAAAGCTGGAAACAAGCCAAATTCCAACAGTGAGGTCATGGCTAAATGTACTGTGACAGTGTAACAGAGCAGAGAGTCAATTACAAACATGCCTTCAAATGGCATTTAATGATGGGGAAATGTCCATGATATAATGTGAAGTGTAAAGGATTGACTATGAGTACATTTACAGTAGGATTCACATTTTACTACAAATGTGTCCTGTGTATACGCCTATGTGTATGGATGCACTGAAGAAAGACTAGAAAGAAAAGCCACCAAAAGCTCAACAGTAGCAGAATTATAAGCAGTTGTTTTATTTCTTAAGCTCCTCTCCATATTCTAAATTTATAATGAACAGTCTGTTCCAAAATTGTAGTAAACATTGTAAAAGAAAACGTTTGACAGGCTGTTGGTAGGGGGTCAAAGTTGGGTTGTTGTTGTTGTTATTATTATTATTATTTATGGTTTTCAAAATATTTCCCCAAAGTTTATGCTCTGACTAAGTGTTGCTTTTAAGAAAGAAAGAAAGAAAGAAAGAAAGAAAGAAAGAAAGAAAGAAAGAAAGAAAGAAAGATGTTTTACTAGGAACCCAAAATGTCTCTGGAGCAAACTGTTATTTTAAGGGATTAGTGGTTGAGTCACCTGCTGGGAACAGGTATCAGCCAGACAGAGAGTGGCAAGGCTCCCTCTTCTGCTCCCAAGAGCAGAAGATCTCCTGTTGTCCTTTCACCTTTGCTCCTCCATGCATCTACCTTTTCGAATGGGAATCCGTGTGGCTGCTGACCTTATTCCGTAATCTTCCGTTTAACTCTAGAGGGTGCCTTCCCCGTACCCTAGCATTAGAGGGTTTGGGAAAGCATGGGTAAGGCCAGCTCTTTAAGCTTACCAAACACTCCTGGAGTGCTGGTAGAGAATAGTCCAAGAGGAGGAATCTTCGGGGCCAGTGAAATGCACAACGGATACAGGTGCTTGACACTGAGCCTGACAGCAAGAGAAGTTCAAATCCCAGGACCACAAGGAGAAGAACAGGACTGACTACGGCAAACAAAATGCCTTCTGACCTTCACATGAACACCTCCATGCGTGTGTATGCTTGACAGAAAGAGGAAGGGGGGAAGGGGGGAAGGAAAGAGAGTGAAAGGATCTTTAGGAAGATCCTAAAGATCTTCCTAAAATAAAGACTCAGATCCCCTTGCGTCCTCTTTCGTCTCCTCACTATTCTCTGGGGTTGTTTTGCATCAAACTGATTGACAACAATTACTCAGCAAGCACATCCCTGGCAGATGAGTATTCGGAGCCTTTTCTTCTGCTGGGTGGCAGTCTATGAAGTCTGAGAAGCATTCTCTTGTTGGGAGAGACAGAGCAGTACAGGGACAGTGTTTATCATTTGCAAATATCACACTAGCTTTCCCCCACGGCAGGCCCACACCTCCCGGCAATCCCTGTTCCAAATGTAGACAGAACACACACATTCACTTGTCTTTAGCCTTTTGTGTCCCACAAGCTCCAGCTTGTTCTGAGCTTTAGCCTTCCTGACACATCTTGTGGTGTCCCAGGCCCCAGCCAGCCATTTAGTTCCCGCCAAACCCCATCTCTGTGGGATTGTTTTTCCTCGCTGTGTGACAAGGTTAAGTACATCTTGTTTGCTTCCTGGATTCTGCACCACAGTAGGTACAGCTGAAAGCCCGCACACACTCTCTCTCTAACCCAGTTCCTGACACCTTCCCTCAGGAAATCCCACTTTTCCGTATTTCTACGATGCCTCCTTCATAACTGACTCCATTGTTTTTTATTAGATAAATTTCTCCCCAACTCCTCACATTTTGGGGGTGGAATCTTTCAATTAGGTAGGTGTTTCCAGTCGAACTGGTCTTCCCAGATTGACTGCAAAGTCCTGGTAACCGCCGCCAGGCAAGGGCTGGTATCAAACGCCCCAATCTAGAAATCAGAAGCTTGCTACCTAACAGCTTCAGTTTTTCATTCCTCATTGTTATTTACAAACGGCAGCCTTGAAGATGGAGTGTGCTCTTCTCTTACTTTCCCACACCTTTCGTCTGGGCCTCCTGAGCCAAGATTTTCTTCACAGTTCCGCTGCCTCTAACTCTCTCTCTCCCTCCCCCTCTCCCTCCCTCCCTCCCTCTTTCATATGCAGACCTATAAGGTGATATATCCTGGTAGCCTAGAGCCACATCTGGCTTGCCTGCTTGGTCTTGCCATTCACCCCTGCTCCCTGCTACTGGTTTTCTCCAGAAGGGAGTTGGTCACCGGCCTCAGACAAGTGACTCACCTCTGCCTCACGGGGTGGGACAAGCGTTCCTGGCTCAGGGCTGACAGCAGCTGGCCAAGTCCCAGGAAAGTGGCTTAGTGTAGAGTGCTGATGGCAGATGACTGTCACCCTACCAGGCTCCTGGGAGAGAGCCCTCTCGCCGCCTAGCTACCCTCTGGTGTAAAGACTCAGTTTTCCTCTCTGGACTCTTAAGTTGGTTAGGATGTGTTCACCTACTCTTCTCTCCAGCACGACTGATCTCTGCTACTTGGTTTCCTCCCTAAGCAAGAAGAAACATGCTTGAGTGTCCTGGCCTCCCAACTGTGTGTGACAGCAGCTATAGGAGAAGAAAGCCGGCTACCGCCAGCCCTTCTAAGCTTCGTCCTTCCCATGGAAAAATTGCAGTAACCCTCCCCTCTCATTTCATTGCCGGCTTCTAGAGTCACGTGACCGTTAATGACCCAATCCATGACAAGGGGAACAGGCATTCCGTTGGACTAAACAGTCAGCTCTGGAAATCAGCCATTATCTTCTCTTGGAAGAGTAGGCTGTGAGCAAGAGATGGGATGATGAATGCCCACATCAAAGTGGCATATTTAAGAAAGAACAAGACAGCAGAATGGATGAGCTGGGGAAACAATCCATTGTCTGAGGCGAGGGTAAAGCAAATGTCATTTTATTTGCATTTTCTGGCACTTAACTCTAATGTTCTCTAGTAAAGAAGGACAGAGGAATAGAGAGAAGCCAGGAGGCAGACTCCAGGTATTCTTTAGTATGTCTTCTGGCGAGGGCACACACACTTTTGAACTTTTGAATAAATTCTACCCCAGTCAATTGCTGTAACTCTATACAGCTGACTTCTCGGTGGAGTGGGCCCTATACATTGTATCCCACCCTTACCACAGCCACCTAAAAAGCCTATCAGTGCTCTCTGGTCATCCCTGAGGACACTTACCTGTAGAATGATGCCTTCTATACCCACAAATAAAAATGTTTATCAGGCTAACGTGTCTGATAAAGAAAGTACTTTCCAACTTTAATAGCAGAAGCATGCAATTATTAATAGGTTGGTTGGCTTGGCTAAACACTGGAAGGAATGCATGAAACAAAATTATATGGAGTTGAGGGAGACTTAAGGTGAATGTTGGAAACCAAGATGTTATGACCCAGCCAAACTGTTAAGAAGCAGTGAAATAAACTAAATGGTAAAATAAGCAGTAAATTAAACAAATTTTGGTCTTCCAAATCTGGGGTGTATGCAGAAATAATTTATATAAGGAGTCTTGAAAAAAAAAAAAGCAGAAAAAAATGTGCATGTGCATCCAATCCAACAGACCTTCTCTCTAAAAATAAGAGGTGGAAAATGTGGCTTCCCCAGGAGAAGGATGTGACCCTTCAGTAATATTTAAGATTTAAACTCCCAGGTGCAGAAGTTGAAGAGCATAGAAGAAGAGATAGTTAAAATTGCCATGCAGTGCAACAAATAAAACAGATGCGTTTGGAATGACTCTTTGCCCCACCCCTTCCCACAAACACACACCACACAGCATTTAGAACAACTTTCCTAGTGTTTAAAATACCATAATTTTTAAAGAGTGTATTTGGTGAAGTATTATTAACCATTTAACAAACATTTCCTAAGTATCTACTTTGTACTGGGGAATGCCTGTTTAAGTCTCGTATATAAGTACGAATCAGTAAATATTCAAGAACCATCTGAGGCAAGAATGTGCTTTCCTACCCAGTGCTCTTTAAATATATTCATACCAGTGTCTTGTGATTAGTTCCGTCTGTTTCTTTGTTTGTTTAAAAAAATGGATATCAGACTGTTTCTAAATTTTTAAAATTTCAGAAAAATTACAGCTTTTACAGACCTAAGTAATCATACAGAGTTTCTGCAAAATAATCAAATAAATGCAACTAGGAAACGAAAATGGCCATTTTTATTCAAATATCCTTAATTATTATTAAAGAGAAAAATATCATAAAATCTCATAACTGTCAATTTTACTTACAAAATGATTGTGATAATCTTCATTGTCTATTGATTGATACGACAAACCTGTGTTTTATTAACATATTACATGTCTTAAGAATCTCTTTGCAAACAATGTAAACCTGTTTCCATGTGCTATCTGATCTCTGCTTAGAAATAAGCTTTGCTAAACTTTACTCTGCTTGGAAGCCCTTAATAAATTGGATTTCTTAATCTTAAAGTTTAATCCGTTTGAATTATTTGCAGTAATAACTGTGTGGAGTAAGTGATTTGGGGGGCATAAATTGAGCAATGTTAGTTCTATGTAAAACTGTTCCATTGTTGATCTCATTGTCCAGTCATGTGAATAATACTGACAGAAATTACACATACTGAGCAGAACTGTTTGGTTTTTGTTTTTGTTTTTTGTTTTTGCAATACACAATGGCCATTTCTCTTTGAACACAGAGAACCTACAAAAAAAGTCATTCTTTGGATGACTGTGGGTGCAGTTGTACACTCTTTTGCTATGTTGATCTAAGAAAATTAACATGGATTATTTAATCATGGGATTTAGGGAGATCCACTCAGAATAAAATTATACTTTGGGTTGCTTTGGCTACCTATTTAACCATTGCTCTGGGAGTGCACAGTTGTTGTCTGGGAATACAATCTAGCCAGAATCCAAATGTCTGGAGGAAGAGTCTACCATTGGTTCCACTGGAGAAGAGGAAAATGCAATCTGATTGGGGGATGTTTGGATTACTCATGGAGGTAAGGGAATCCAGGGAAATGTTGGACATAAAGGTCTATGAACTTCCTGTCACATACTGCCTTGGCTATGTGTGACCAAGATTTCAGCCCAGATCCCAGGACATACATATGCATTGGTCATCAATCCTTCCAACCTGCCCATTCCCAATGATCCTAAAGCAGAGGTTCTCAACTTCCCTGATGCTGTGACCCTTTATAGTTCTTCATGTTGTGGTGACCACCAACCATAAAAGAACTTTCATTGCTATTTTATACTGTAACTTTGTTACTGTTGTGATTTATGATATAAATATCTTATATGTGGGATACCTGATATGTGACTCCCCAAAGGAGTGTGTTGGTGCTAGTTTTTCAAATGCTACTTTATTTGAGGGTTTCCTAAAGCTTATACCTCTCTTCCAGCCCCCAAAGCCCAGGTAAAAAGAAAAAGAAGGTGTAAGCCCAGAAAAAGAAGGTTGTAAGGGAAAGGGGATGTAGCCCTCTTTACTTCTTCCTGCTGGGCAAGGTCATAGGATTCTTTTGGGGACAATACAAATATCCATCGCCAGGAAATCCAGAAGTCCAGGTGACCAGCAAACCAGCAAGCCAGCCAGCACAGCAAGCAATCTTCCTCTGACTCCTCCAACCACCGCCATTTTTTTTCCTCTGAGTCTTCAGAATTCAACTAATTCCAGCTGGCAAAGACCATGCTCAGCGTGAGACAATTAACAGGTGTGGGTGACCTAAAATCCTCCCAGTTGGAATTATAACAAAACCTGTTTACATATCATAAACCAAAACGTCCATAACTGGAGTGACAAGCACAGGTTGAGAACTGCCCTAGACCCAATTGAATGATACAACACAAAGAACTTTCCTCTCCTCTTTCCTCCTTAATTAATAGCCTTCCCTCTTTACACAGCAGCGGTTCTCAACCTTCCTAATGCTGTGACCCTTTAATACCATGCTTCATGCTGTGGTGACCGTCAAATTATGTTTATTGCTACTTCATAACTGTAATTTTGCCACTTTTATGAATTGTAATCTAAATAACTGTGTTTTCTGATTGTCTTAGGCAAGCCTTGTGAAAGGGTCTTTGTTCCCCCCGAAAGGTATTCCAACCCACAGGTCGAGAACCACTGCTCCACAACCTCTTTCAAATTATTTTTATCGTCCCATTCCTCTGATCCTTTCTAATTCGTTTGAAAGGGTGACCTTTCTTACCCAGGCTCTGACTGGTTATTGAGTACAGATTCTGGCTTTGGATTTAAATGCTAGAACATCTCTCTTAATCTTGGGTAAATTACCTTCTGAATTGCCCTACTGGCAAAATGAGAAAATAATAATAATAATAATAATAATAATAATAATAATAATAATGTCATCAGCCTGTGCTACAAGGAGGATTCATCCTCCAGCAACCCTGGCTCATACCCCAACCCCAACATCATGTTCCTCTGGCCCAGTGTTCAGACCGAAACTCCCAGTTTTTTGCTCATCTCTGATATTTGCTAATGGTTATATTTTCCTGAATAGGGTTTTCAGTACAAAGATAAAGATAAATGGGTAATAGATCTCATAGTGAGGAAGTCTTGTCAAGGCATAAAAACAATGAAAGAAACAAAAATGAATTACTATACAAATACCTGCCCTAATAATATTCCTATTCTAGCTGTTTTCATTTCTTCTCGGAGATAAACTTTGTTACCGCCCGCTCCTGACACTCGCATTAACTTTAACAAGGATCGTGTTAAGCTTAAGCAGCAAGGTGATCCAAACTGACACCGGTACCTTTAGTGGGGAAAATTGGCTTTTTTCCCAAAGCTCCAGCAGATTTCTGCTTACCTGGCATTGCCTAAAATTGTCACAAACACGACCATCCTTCATTGCTATACAGCTGCTAGGGGATGGTTAACTTCCAGCATCTCAAATGGAAGTGGCAAAAGGAAAGTCAAAACAGATGTTGCCAGCCCACCTGTAGACCTGCTACCAAGTCTCCATTTGTGAGCATCTTTGCAAGACTGGTCGCCACTGTTGCCGTGGAGTCAAGGCAACAATGGCTTTCACTGAAAAAGCCGCTGCCTGCCCTGACTTGCAGGGAGCCAAACAGCACTGACATCTAAGGACTCAAAAACAACTGCGAGGAAGAATGTGGTAGTTAAGGGTAATTGTCAATTTAGCGAAACGCAGAATCCAAAGGGAGACGGGTCTCTATGTATGTCTTGATTAGCTTCACGGAGATGGGAAGACCCCTGGACTATAGCTAACACCATTGTTTAAGGCTGTGATTCTGGAGTTCATGAGAAGGGCAGTATGAATGGAGCATGGGCAGAGATTTATGCTCTCTCCTTCCTGGTTATGGATATCATGTGACCAGCTGCTTCAGTTGATTTCCCCACCATAATAAACTCCACCCTCTTGAATTATGAACCGGAAGAAATGCTTTCCTCCCTTAAGTTGCTTTTGTCAGGGTATTTTTATCACAGCAACAGAATCAGCTAAGTCAGAGAGGACTTGTGCCTTGCAGGTCAAGGGAGAGCCACCACGGCCGTGGCCTTGTGAAGGGCCTCTCTCCAGCGCCCATACCTTTTATATATCTTTGTCCAGATGCTGCTGGTTGCCTTTCCAGCTGTCAAGCCCCTTTCTTCATAGCTAACCAAAACCACAGTTTAATTCTGGCAGCCACATTCCCAGAACCCTGGATGCAGTCAAGTTTGGACAAAGCTATTATGCAGAAATTCCCTGGACCAGTGATTAATCTAGAGGTGGGCACCGTAATCCAGCATGATTACGGTGAGTAAGATGCATGAGGAAGAAGGGGAGAAGAAGGGTGTCAAGGGGGAAAAAGGGGGCTGCTGGATAAAGACAGCCCTGTGAGAAAAAAATGCTTTTGTTCCTGATGCACTTTCCTACCTTGAACGCTGTTAGGCGTGGATGTTGTGATTGGAGTCATGGTTTTTTTACTTGAGTCAAGGTGATAGCCTAAGGGCAAAAAGCAATTTTCCCAGGTGATTGGCGCCTCTGATGCCATGGCAGAGTGGAAATAGAAGAAGCTTAAGTCCCTTGGTGATTATGCTGAATGAGTCAAAGTGTCACACCTGGAACTGCCCACCTCTGGATTGTGAGGTAATCAGTTGTCACTATTATTTAAACACCATGGGTGGAGTTGTTTGGTGCTTGCTCCGGAAAGCATTTCTAACTGGTAGTCTAACTGGTAGTCCATAAAAAGCAGGCCAGAGGTCAGGGGTAGTGGCACTTACCTATCACTCCGGAGGAAAAATGTGAGAAAAGGGAGGATCCAATTTGGTTCAAGAGAAGCCTTGGCTACCGAATGACTTTGAAGACAGCATGGACTGCATGTGACCCTGTTTCAAAGGTGAAGGAGGAGGAGTTGGAAGAAGAGAAAAGAAAAGAAAAAAGGAAAAGGATGGGAGATAGCTCGGCTGTTAAAAACACTTGCCTTGCAACCACACGGACCTAAGTTTGATTCTCAGAACCCAGGAAATACGTCAGGCATGGCAGCTCATTCTTGTAATCCCAATTCTAGGAGATGGAGACCTGAGGATCCCCAGGGCTTGATGGCCAACCAGAATTACTTGATTAGCTCCTGGTCAATGAGAGACTCTGTGACAAAGCAGGGGGGCAGCACTCCTGAAGTTCTCAGCCTGAACACACGTGTGTGTGTGTGTGTGTGTGTGTGTGTGTGTGTGTGTGTGTGTGCGCATGCACACTCACGTAGATACAGACTCACAGAAACATACGCACATTCTTTTTAATATTGGAGCAGAGCAATGTTAGCTGTGGCTTATTCTTGAATAAAAACCTGGGAAGCAGATGTCAATAAAATGAATGAACCAGCAAAGCATACGTATTAATAGGAACGTGACCCCTTCCAGGGAGAGAGAACTGGAGACAAGGTTTTTACAAAGTAATTTGAGAAGTGGCATTTTATACAATACAGTCTTCCTTTTTAGGAAGATGAATTGTTTCTGTTATTTAAATCTCTTGTGTCCTTAGATTACTATTTTTAAAGAATTATTTATTTTACATGTATGAGTATTTTTGTCTGCATATATGTTTGTATGTACACTATGGGCGTATCTGGTGTCTGCAGGGGCCAGAGAAGGTGATAGGTCCACTGGAACTGGAGTTGCAGGGAATTGTGAGCCAAAGCCATGTGGTGCTGGGAACAAAGCTAGGTCTTCTTCAAGAACAGCAAGTGCTCTTAGCCCTGTACCATCTCTCCAGCCCCATTTACTATTCATACAACAGCCTGAGCTCTGTTTGGTCCTTGTGAGATTTGCTCCGCACTGTGTTACACTTGGGGCTATTGTCTCTTTCAAGATGGCAGGGTTCCCCAAGACTCTGTTTTTTCATTCCACAGTATCCTAAAATGAACTGCAACCACCCTGCCCCCAACTCCAATTTCAAACTGCCCTTCTCCACCCTGGACAAACAGCAAACACATTTAACCTCCGAGGTTCATGGGCCTTTGCTTGGAGTGGTTTTTGGAGGTCATCCAACCCTGATGAACAAGAAAAGGTAACATTTGGAGTCTAGCAAGCTTGAGGTTAAAACGTGTCATGTCAGCAATTGCTAAACAACAGTACATCAGATTAGGTCAGGAATTTGTGAAATGCTTGTGCCAAGTGAAATGTCAAAGCACAAAGTGTGTGAAAGGGGAAAAAAAGCCTCTGTGTCAGTCAAAATGTCATTCTGTCCTGCAGCAAATAATTTATTCCTCTCTGTCTTTATCGTTCTTCTCGTTGCACATGTACTTATGTTGCCTCTAAATAATTGAAATTAATAGTGGCATTATCGGTGGCTTAGGGTAAAAACTAAAGAGCTAATTTAAAATCACTCAGTCAACTTGAATTCATTTTGAAAATGGAAATTGTTAACCCGACCTTAAAAATAAGCCATTACCTGATTATCCAAAGCATTTCTACCATTACAATTATTTGTTCTGTTAATTTTTGTAATATGTATAGAGAAGGCACCGAAAAAAAGATAGAAAAAGAATGAACACAAATGCTACACCCAAAGAACTTAGACATATGATGGAAAGATTAAACATAGGCTTGGTGGATCCACGTATCCCTCAATAAATGACTTTCCAATGGCTCACTGAGTTAATTAAGCAAAATTCTGTATGTTCATCCCCATTTTCCCACTGGCTTTAATTTCAAAGGTGGCAGAGCTTTCCAGAGCATGGTTCCTCTCCATGCCTGAAAGAAGCTTTTTGTTGTATAAGCATGGCCTTAAAAAATGGGGGAACAGGTCCTGCTCTTGACTTGACAACTAGCTGGTTAATAAACTAAAAGCCTTCTTTGCAGATCACATCAGGGCCAGGATGAGCTAGCTGGGCCCTAAAGCCCCTCTTGGGGCTGCCCCAGCAGCTGCATGAACCCTAAAAATTGGTGCTTCCTTAAATGTTGCATCCCCAGCATCTCACTAGCTCTATCCTGGCCCTGGCCAGTCAATTATTGGTACCAGTAAAATTGGAAAGAGAGACTTGTAAAGTATGAACCCCTATATGAATCTGCCCCTACACTAGGTTCCTAGCCTAGTTCTAATACCAGTATTAGAACTTTTACAATAAAAATTTTCTCATTCGCTAAGATAAAGAAAGGTCTCATTAACGAACTCCATCCGAGGTTCAAAATGGGGCTGATGGTGTGAAAGAACCATGTGGGGCTGGGCAGCTCTGGTTTGGGCTTCAGTTTTTCATTTGAAGCTTCACTTCATCAATACAAAGACGTCACACTAAGGAAAACTGAACAAGAGAACCACAAATAATCTAGAATCCGACTTACTAGAAAAAAAAATTATACTTTCAAGTAGTGACATCATTTTCATGAGTCGAAAGGACACTCCTCACAGTGTCAGAGTACTTAGGACAGAGTGTAAACCAGAATATTCCTCTCTTTGTGTCCATTGTCCATCACTCAACAAATACAAACTGTGCACCAACCATGTTTTCAGCAAACCCTGTGGGAGCCTTCGAGAGAATTCCAGGGATAGGGATACGGCTTGATGTGTAAGATGGGTGTAGCAAAAGAATGCACAAGCTGGGTCCATAGCACCAGGTTATAGCAGTGTAGCAGTGAGCGTCTGTAATCCTGCAACAAAAACAAACCAACAAATGTAAGGCAGAGGACAGGCAAGGTGGCTCTGTGCGTAAAGACGCTTGCTGGCAAGCCCAGCAACCTGAGTGCCGTCCTCGGGACCCACAGTGTGGAAGGAGAGGACCAACTGCTCTTGAAGTTGGCCTCTGATCTCCGCATACCTGCACACAAGCTTGTGTGTGCACTCGTGGGCACACCAATGATAACAGTAATAATGATAATAAACAAAAGATAAATATACTTAACTTAAACGTTTTTAAATGAAGTGAATGATGGAGGTAGACACCCAACATTGACCTCTGGCTGAGGATGTATGGCATGCGTGTATGTGCACATAAATACACACAGGGGGAGGTAAGGACGTCTGTCCACACAGACACACATAGATACATAGATATATGGATGATATATAAATATATATGTGATATATAAATATATATATATATATATATATATATATATCACACCAAAAAACAGAAAAGCATTCTAAACTGGATACTTTACGTCACACGCACAGCAACCAGCTGACACAGGAACCGCTCTCTCACACCTGGAGAAATGGAACTTGTCTCTCTGCTTCCGCTCTGGACTCCCTAAAGCAGGTTCTTCAGCCAGCAGTCAGACTGACTCTTCTGAAACCTAAAGTCAGAACATGATGAATCTCTGCTCAAAACCCGCCATTGATTTCCTACATGTCGGAAAAAACATTCTCACACCCATCTCTCTGAATGCTGAGGCTATGTGATCACACTCACACCTCCTTTACAATATTTTCCCTCTTCTTTTCTTTCTCCATTCAAACTCTCCCAAATACCCCTCCCCACTCTCCTTCAAATCTATGGCCTCTTTTTCCACTAATTGTTATTGCGTGCCTATAGAATAATCTCTTCTGTCTGTATACTGCTACCTGTATGTATATCTTCAGGGTTGATTTTTAGGCACTGAACAACCAGCTGGTGTGTTTTTCCTTGGGGAAGGCCACCTCTCCTGTTCCCAGGTTTCTCGGGTGACTATGGATCTTTGTGTAGGGTCGAGGCCTCAGGGCTTTTCTCGGTCCAGTTTGATAAGTTCATTGATGTCATCCTTGTTCAGCTCACGTGTGGACAATGACGCTGGTGAGACTTTCCGAGTGTAGTTTCTGATGGTACTAGGTGACACAATCTCACAGAGAACTCTCTGATCCTCTGGCTCTTGCAACCTTTCTCACTGCCCTTTCTTTGGCAGTGTTCCCTGAGCCTTAGGTTTGGGTAGGCCATTTTGTAGGTGTATTGAGACTGGCCTCCACAACTCCACACTTTAATTGGTTGTGGAAATGGTCTGTAATGGTCTCCATCTGTTGCAAAGAGAAGCTTCCCTGATGAGAGATGAAGACCACACTTACCTGTGGGTTTAAGGACAGATGTTTATAGATTGTTCTTACAGAGTATGCTAGCTTAGTAATTAGTGGTTGAAGATTCTCTTTCATTAACCAAGACTTCACTAGCACTGAATAGTTAGCCAGGTTTTCAGTATCAAGCATGGTCTTCCTCTTGTTGAGTGGGTCTTAAGTCCAATAAAAGAGCAGTTGGTTACCGCCAAGGTATGTCTGCCACTATTGCATCCATAGGGCTATCATGCATGCTGGTTATTGATGTGGTTCATAGGCTTCATGGATGGGTGGGGCTGTTAGTTACCTCCCTCCTTTGGAAGCATCTTCTAGTACCATAAAGCTAATTCTCAGGGAGGTTTTGTTCAGCTCAGTTTCTTCTCAGGGGTCTCTGGGCCTTGTTTCTGAAAAACCATGGTGTCTTCAGTATTTTTGTTTAACCACCTGAAAATTTTCTCATTTTGCTCTAGTAGAATTGAAGTTCAATAGTGTTTTTATCTTGTTTTACATATTATTGTTGTCCAGCACCTACAACATTGCCTAGAGGATGCATATTTGTAGAATTAAGTAGCAGAACATGTGGGTCGTGTATTAATTCTGGTCCCCATAGAAGACTGTTTATTTGATGTCACAGGATTCTTGAGAATCTTGCCCTCCCTTTGCTTTCTGATTGGCCAGAGGAGTACATAAGAGAAACTGGGAGCTTCAGGCAGAAACAAGATTTTTTTTTTACATTGTTTTATGGTTATTATTTTAATGATGCGTGCAATGGGGGCAGACGTGTGTAAGTAGACGGGGCCAAAGAGATCAAAGGAGAATGTTAGGTATCCTGGATGTGGAGTTCCATGGAGTTGTGGGCCACCCATCATAGGTGCTGAGAACTGACCTCAGATTTCCAGCAAGAGCAGTACCTGCTCGTAGTGGCTGAACCAGCATTCCAACCCCAACATGACTTTTAACATGAGAAAACGGAGGACTCGAACTATGTTTATTGAGTCTGTGGCGCATCTGTTCCTCTGGGATGAGCATGACTTATGTTGTCTCCAGTCAGCATTCATGATTACCCACACAACATCAGACCTATTTGTCATCCCTCCTAGAGGGAGGGGGCAGGATCATTAGGCTCATGGGGCTCGTGAGCTTTTAGGAGATGCTCACAAGATCCTCTGCTCCCCAAAGTTACTTAAGAAGTGAACAATTTACTAGCGTGAGACACTTCAATGGTATGGCTGCTCACAGACTCTTCAGTTCAACAGCTTTCACATGTCTTATGTACCTAGGTAGGACTCGTCAACAGTGTAACTGTCTATAGGTTTGGCAGGGGACTTTTGGGCAATGTGCCTTCCTTCTTGTCACCTATCTCCCTGTAAGTATTCTCAATGAGCTCATTGGTTTACCAAATGTGACTTGGGTGAAATACTTTCTTCAGTCTGTCAGTGCCCTCGATCTGAAGTAAATAGGTGTTTTTGTCTCCTCGGGAGAAGTTGGAGATGAGGCTGTGGATAAGCATGGGAGGGGTAGACTTGAGGGAACTGAAAATTAATACTTCATTTAGAGGGATAAAAGTTTAATGCCTGGTATGTATCTGGGTAAAGATGTCCAGTGGGCTGCTGGATATGCGTATCTATAGTTCAGAGAAAAAGGGCCAGGCAGGACATATAAATTTGTCAATGTATATCAGAAACTTAAAATCATGGAACTAAATATGACCCCCTGGAGACGAGTGTACACAAAGAAAGGTCTAACCCCTGAGCAGGCCAGCATTTAGGAATGAGAAAACATCAGTGATGTGCTACACAAAGGAGAGGTGAGAAAAAGAATGAAATGGAATGAAAATAGGAGGCTGGGAGAACATCTTCAATAGGAGAGATATTACAGTGTCTCTGAGGACATGGAAACAACCCTCTGAGAAAGAGGGGAAGGTGGTGATGCAGAGAAGAACCACTGCAAGAACGGAGCTCCGGAGCAGACAGAAGGCTGGGAGCAGAGCAGTGGCTGAGCTCAAACAGAAGCACAAAACACAAAACAGTCCACCCTCCACAGCGTGCACACCAGTGCCGGAAGGGGAGTAGATCGTAGATCGTGGAGTAGTACTTTTGGGGAATTCTCTTCCGGTTGTTTTATTTTCTTCAGCAACAGACTGGACAAAAAGTCTTAGTGGGAATCCTAGAGAATCAGGTGTTCTAATGATGACTTGGGGTAAAGGTGAGAAGGTGAGATTTTTGAAAGGGGATATAGGGTGTTCAGGAGGAGGGGAATGCCATGAGCTCTTATTGAAATAACTAGGTTGGAGACTCAGTCAGAGAAGTGGTAAGTGAGGTTGGAATGAAAATAAAATTACTTAAATGGCTAGAAAGGGTTAGGATTCGATGGTCTTTTCTGATGTAGTACAGTTGTGATTAATGGCTTTAATTTAATGTTCAATGAGTGCCTTCTGAATATCACAAGAACTTCTAAAATAACTTCAGGAATTGGGCTAGAGAGATAGCTCAGCAGTTAAGAGCACTTGCTGCTCTTCCAGAGGACTCAAGTTTGGTTCCAAGAACCTACTTCAGATAGTTCACAACCACCTACAACTCCAGATCCAGGAAGATGCAATGCCTCTTCTCTCTCTCTCTCTCTCTCTCTCTCTCTCTCTCTCTCTTTCTCTCTCTCTCTCTCTCTCTGTGTGTGTGTGTGTGTCTCCCTCCATCTGTCTTCCTTCCCTCCCTTCCCCCTCCTTTCTCACACATAATTAAAAATAAAATCTTAACAATCTTTAACAATCTTTAACAATTAACCTCAACAATTGGAGATTGGTGGTTTCAGTGACAGCAATGGATGCAGGATTCAAACTCAAGTCTTCTGATCCCAAAGCTAGGCTCTTTCCCTGGGCCTGTAACATTCTTCTCTGCTGAATCACCTGCAAGTTTTCACCCACAGTTTTCAGACACTGTCTGGTTCACCCTGAAGTCTTAAGTTTCAATTTTCATTGTTGGAGCCTGACACAGAAGTCTCATTCTGTGGCCAGAGGCTACAGCTCCCTGAGGGAATAAGCTTCTTCTTCCTCTTCTAGGCTAGTGTCCCTTTCAAGGCTTAGATATGAATAGTATATGGCAAATCCAACAGCCTTTGTCTCTTGGGTGTTTTGGCTCTAGGGAATAACTTTCCTGGCCTGCAGTAGCAGCTAGCTTTGCCTTGCTATATTCCTCGGGAAATCCTATAGGCCAGACACCATTCGCCATGTTGTAACTCTTCTTCCATTTAGGCATAAAAAACAAGACCCTGTCACTGTTTTTTTTTTTTTTTTTTTTCCAGAATGCCCTACTCTAACACCAGAGCTTTCAATCTCCAAGAGATGATTCATACAAGTGACACAAGGAGAAAATAAAGACAGAAACTGTTCCATAGGACTAGCGAAGCAAGAAAAAAATGTTGGGCACCAAGGCTGACAACCTGAGTTTAATCCTGAGGATCTACATGGTAGAATGGGATTTCTGGATGGTCTTTTCTCTTTCTTATGCACGTATGTGTACACACATATTTTTTTTTAATTTCCATCCCCAAAAAAAGCCATGCATTTCTCTCTAGACCTAAAAGAATTTGCATGCTTTCTGCTTTGTAGTGACCCTACCCGAGGAATCCTCAATGCTCCAGGTAAGGAAAGAACAACTACACTGACAACTATCCTAGGCCATATCTGTCCGGCAGAATGTCCTGCCATATGTTCTATACCTGTGCCTCCTGATTCAGTATCCTTTAGCCAGGATGAATATTAAGCACCTAAAACGTGGCTAACACTACTAAAGAACAGAATTTCCAAATGTATTGACTTTCATTTTAGGCTGTATGTGGCTAGTGGGTATCACATAAGACTGTGTAGACGTAGGTTGTAAAACAGGCGCCTACGTCACTCATTTGTTTGAATAGAGTTACCAAATATGTCCACAAAACATTATCATAAAGACCCTTTCCTCTTTGTGTGTGTGTGTGTGTGCGTGCGTGCGTGCGCGCACGTGTAGAACCAGGAGACTGACAATGAGTGTCTTCCTCAATCACTTCTCCACCTATTTGTTTGAGACAGAATCTCTCACAGAACCTGGAGCTCATCAGTTCAGCTAGATCAGCTGGTCAGAGAGCCCCAGGGATCCTTCTGTCTGCTCCACCTTGGCCCTGTGCTGGGGGCCAAGGCCAGGGACTCACAGCACACCACGGGGGTAGAGTTTAGAAACTCTACACTCAGGTCCTCAAGCCGGTACAGTAAGCCTTTTACCAAGCATCTCCCGGCCCTGGCAGCCCCTCCTAGGGAAGGAAGAGAGTCATCACCAAGCGCTTGGAATGTTACTCCGTTGGTGGAATGCTTGCCTAGCATACAGGAAATCCTTGGTTTCATTTTTCAGAGTCACAGTTATAAAAAAATCAGACATAAAGTTACATGCACTTGGGAGGTGAAGGCAGGAAGAACAGGAGTTCAAGGTCAACCTTGACTACGTAGCTAGTTCAAGCCAGCCTGGATCACATGAAACCCTGTCCCAAAAGAGAAGGAAGGGGTCTCTACTGTCTTCAAATAAAAGGCAACATTCATGGAGTCACGTCCTATAATGAAACATACTCTCATAAACTATGAAGATTAGACCAACACATATTTACCATCTTATAGTTTCTGAAATCAGGAGTCTAAATACAGTATAGCTCACCTGAATTCTCTACTTACAGACTCAAAAGGCCCAAGCCAAAGTATTGAGTACATTGTGTTTTCCAGAGTCTCTGAGATAGAATTCACTTCCTAGTTTGCTGAGATTGCTGACAGAATCCAGTTCCTTGCTATTGTAGCCTCTTTCTGATCCTTGCACATGGCCCCTCAGCCTCAGACCTCACAACAATGCATGTGCCCTTCTCATTCTCTGATGTCCTCCTCAGCTAGGAAAACACTCTGCTTTAAGGGCTCAATTAATTACATTGGACCCACTCAGAGAATCCATTTTAAGGTCAATTGATTAGTAACCTTAATTACATTTCCAAAGTCTCCTTTGCCCATTAGCATAATATAATTACAGGAGTTAGTCAAGAGCCAAAATTCTGCCTATCATAACCCATAGTCAAGAAGAAATAAGGACATAACCAATAAGTTCTGTGTCTTGACAAGAAAATGAAATGACTGTATTGAAAGAGGTAACTTTTAGAGCGTTGTTTTCCTTGTTTCAGAGTCCTGAGTCAAGTTTCTGACTGTAAGAAATGATCCCTGTAAGGAAGCTCAGGTTTCAGGCTAATGTCAGTCATTACAAACGCTCCCCTCACGAGGCTTTTCTACCACCTTGGAAAGCCTTTCCCATCAACGGAGAACCGACCAGCAAAAATCTGGCACCATTTCATGTTAGTTAGATATTAAGTCCTGATAAGGGCAAGCCGTCCCGAAGGCTATTAATTAATGAACAAACCTTGTGTGCAAGCTGAACTACTCAGCTACAGTTAACAAATTCCAAGAAGAAAATGAAGTGGATGGAAAAATACTTCCGTCTAATGAGGTGAAAAGAAAAACCGAGTTTTCAAGTCCCAAACAAAGAGCTGCCTGTGTCTGCGGCTGTAAGCGTCCCCCTATGAGAAAGGAGGAGGATTAACTTTGAGCCATGAGTTCCAAGAAAGAGGGGGGAGAGTACTGGTTCTTACCTGAAAGAGAGCAAATGATGCACTTTCCAAGAATCAGCGTACGGGTGGTCTGGGAATTTGTCAGCTCACAGGGTCATGATGTTGAGAACCCTGTTTAAAACCAACAACAACCACCAGCGGATCTGGAAAGTCACCGCTGCACTCAAGACCACCCTAGGCTGTCTGCTTTTTTCCTTCGCCCGCTCTACCTATTATAGCAGAAACTTCTTAACATGAGCCTACAGGACAAGCCCCTTTGCATAGCTTGGGAGCCAGCTGTCTTTTGACAGAGACATGAAAGTAGTAGAGAAAGAAAAACTACTCAGCTTGCTTTGGGGGGAAAAACTATCTTGTTTTAAGAAAATATCTTGAAAAGTTAGGTGGAGCAGAGGTTAAGTTCTGAGACAGAGTAGCTAAACTCTGCTTTGAACAAAAAAAAAAAAAACGGGAAGAGAAATGACTCCGCGGTTAAGAGCATCTGCTGTTCTTCCAGAGGACCCAGTGCAGTTCCCAGCATCCATATCAGACAGCTCCTAAACACTCCAGCTCCAGGTAATCCAATGCCCTTCCTGGCTTCTGGGGGCACCTGCACACACAGAGACACACACAGAGATAGACATCTGTTAAAATAAAATTTAAAGAAACAAGCTAAACATGCTAGTACATGGATGTAATTTCCAGTACCTGGGAGATTCAGGCAGCAAGACCACAGTTCAGGGCCATTCTCCACTACACAGCAAATTCAAAGATAGTCTGAGCTAGTGAGTCCATGCCAAAGGAAAGAAAGAGAGAAAGAGAGAGAGGGGAAGGAAGGAAGGAAGGAAGGAAGGAAGGAAGGAAGGAAGGAAGGAAGGAAGGAAGGAAGGAAAGGAAGGAAAGGAAGGAAGGAAGGAAGGAAAGGAAGGAAGGAAGGAAGGAAGGAAGGAAGGAAGGAAGGAAGGAAGGAAGGAAGGAAGGAAGGAAGGAAGGAAGGGGCAGGGAGGGAATGTCAGCAGTCAACTATCTACAATATGCTACTAACTGTTATGAGTAGCAATTTAGGAAGACACCAAGTTCCATGATTAGGTCCACAAGAGATAGAAGAGAACTCACGAGAAGTTGGAGGTTAGAGCAGAGGTAACCAGGAAGATTGTCATCCCGAAGGACAGTGCATAAACCTGGAAACAGCACCATACTCTAACATTTGCTATGAGGCCAGGTGACCCTTGTTGACTTCTGCTGGATGTTCCACTGACTGACCCAGCATTGATGCTTTTCATAAGATCTTTGTCACAGCTAATTTGACTTAATTTGTCACACTTTTTTTTCCCTCAGAATGGGTTTGTATTTTTTTTTCCCATTGTGGACGAGTTCTAAGCTTCAGGGATGGGCTTCCTGCCCAGCACAACACTGAGTGAGGTTTCAAAAGTCCACAACATTCTCGTTTAGCTCTGTCTCTACCTCTCCAACTGTGGGTCAGGATATAAGCTCTTACATCGTACATACCCGTCACCTTGGTCATGGTGTTTCTTCACAGCAATGGAAAAGCAACTAAGATAGATGTAAACTTTCAGAGCTGGGGGCCCATCGGAGGAAGTAAATCATTAGAGCATGTCCTTGGGGGATATATCTTATACTCCCCCACCCCTCTCTGCCTCCTGGTGTCCAAAACGTCTGCAAGTTTTCTCACCACAAGCTCTTGCTTCCGTGGTGTTCTGCCTCACTACAAGCCCACAGCAAGAGAGCAAGCTGACCATGGAGCGAATCTTGTGAAACCAATACAAACATAAAGCCTTTGAAATTTGAGGGCCGCCAGGATGGCTCAGCAAGTAAGGATGATTGTTGCCAGACTTGACACTGCAGTTCAGTCCTCGGAAACTACCTGGGAGAAGCACAGAACTCAGCCCTTCAAGTCATCTTCTGACCTCCGCATACACAATGCAAGTTCTCCTTTAAGTCGGCTCTCTCAGGGGGTTGCCATAACAACGAGATGCCTAACAGAAATCAAGCTCCTTTGTTTAAAAATGTTAGGCTCTCATTTATCTCTTCTAAGTCTGAGGAATCTCACCTGAGGTCCCATGCTTCCAGAATGACACAAAGAATGAGTGTGTCCCAAACATGAGGCAATCTGTGACTAACTTATCAGGCCTTTTGCATAATTGCAGTTCACAGAAGGCCTGAGGCGTGTGTACTTCTCTTCAATTTAGGCATAATGATTCTAGCTTCCTTATTTTGAGGTTGGCTTCTGGTAAAACACACAAACAACTTTATAGCTTTGTCACTGACCAGAGGCTTCTTCGCTGCTGACTGGATCATAATGTGGGCAGCTCCTCTCTCCAGACACTACCCAGTACCCTGTCCCTTATGCCAGCAGCCCAGACTCCCTAAACTACTTAATAGCTCTCTACCCATGGCATTCTTTGCCTCCTCCCTAAGCGCCAGCCCCTCTGGTAGCCTTTTTCTCTTATCAGTCTCCCTCTGACACTCCTCCTAGTCTTATAGCCCTTCTGCTGGTCCCCTAAAGCTTTCAAACATTTGTAAACTGCCTTCCTTTTGTGCCATAAAATTTTTCCAAAGGTTCCTTTCTGCTCAGCCTTAATTAAACAGCACCTCAATGGTTTCCCTGAAGCCCAAGGGGAGGGAGTGTTTATTCTTCATGAATCCTCAGGCGTGAGGGAATATCTAGGGCATATTCTCATTCCCAATGTCCGAAGTCGTCTCTTTCATTCATTCATTAGGATTTCTACTCTTACAGCTGTCATTTTTAACCCGGGCTTCCACCAGCCTCTGTCTCGCCTCCTTTAGTCATTCCATGCTGAATGTGATCATTACCCAGACCACGTTGATTCTGCCAATTTAAACTCTAAGAGTCTACCAACAATTGTTATTGGCTTTTTTTTTTTCTTTTCAGTTATCTTTTTTTTCTTTAAGGAAAGCAAAGCTTTGCTTGGTGATGAAGTACTGGGATCCAGCTGCTTGGGAGGTTGACACAGGAGGATTACAGTTCAAGATAAAAGGTATAGTAAGTTCTTGGCCAGCCTGAGTAACTTAATGAGGCCTTAACGTTTAAAAAAAAAATCTTTCAATTTTTTTCAAGAGATGGGAATGCTACTCGGTTGGCAGAACTCTTGCCTAGAATGCACAAGTTTAATCTCCACTAACAAAAAGAAAAGAAGGAAGAGGAGAATGGGGGGTGGGGGGAGAAGAAAGGGAAAAAACAGAGACTAAAGAGATAAAGTACTTGTCATGCAAGCATGAGTAACTAACCTTAATCCCAATGCCCATGCAAGTTTGGGTGTGGTTACAGCAGGGCAGCACGTACACATAATCTCAGGGCTGAGAAAGTGAAGGCGGGAGGGTCACTTGACCTCACTCCACCTAGCCAAATCAGTGAGTCTTAGATACCTACTCAGTGAGAGACCTAACCTCAAAGAAACAAGGTGGGCAGCTCCCAAGGAACAACACCCAAGACTGACTTCTGGCTTGCACACACACACATACATACAGAGAGAGAAAGAGACAAGAGAGAGAGAAGCAAACACACACGTGCACAAAAGAAAGCAAACAAACTACTCCGACCTCACTCAGAGGGCTAATCTGTAAGTATTGTATTTGATTTGACTCCACCTCTCATTCCCTCACTGCCTCACCTACTTAGGCTTTACTCATTAAGTCAGTATGTTAACAACAACTTCTATCAATCCATTTAAAGATAACAACACCTGAGAATATGAAAATTTATCTATAAGTGAGACACTAAAAATAATAAATGGTGTTCTGCAAAAATATAAAAAGAAACACTAATAAAATAGCACTATTAATACTATTGACATTATCCATATAATCTTAAATTTTTTCTGCCAGGCCTTTTCTGAGAACTGGGAACAACGTTACCTCAAGATCCAGCTATACCACTCCTGGGCATATACCCAAGAGATGCCCCACCATTCAGTAAGGACATTTGCTCAACTATGTTTATAGCAGCTTTATTTGTAATAGCCAGAATCTAGAAACAACCTAGATGTCCCTCAAAGGAGGAATGGGTACAGAAATTGTGGCACATTTACACAATTGAATACTACTCAGCTATTAAAAACAAGGGAATCGTGAAATTTGCAGACAAATAGATGGACCCTAGGGAGGATGCTTAAATCTCATTCAGAAGGGCAAACAGGATAGACACCAGAATGGTGGAAGAGAGGGAATGGATGGGAGCCTACTATAGAGGCTCTTCTGAAAGGTTCCACCCAGCAGGGGATTGAAGCAGATACTGAGACCCACAGCCAAATTTTGAGCAGAACACAGGGAGTCTTATGGAAGAAGCGGGGGATAGAAGGACCCAGAGGGGGAAGGAGCTCCACAAGGAGACCAACAAGCTAAAAAAAAATCTCAGCCCAGGGGCCTGCAGAGTATGGTGCACCAACCAAGGACCAGGCATGGAGAGGAACTGGGCCCCCTGCTCAGATGTAACCTATTGGCATCCATGTGACTTTCCAAGGGGAACAGGGGCTACCTCTCTTAAGAACATGGTTGCCTGTTCTTTGACCACTTCCCCCTGGTGATGCAGCCTTGCCAGGCCACAGAGGAAGAGGATCCTGGCAAGCCTGATGAATCTTGATAAACTAGAGGCAGATAGCAGGGGAGGAGAACTTCCCCTTTCAGTGGAC